>NC_090440.1:1488187225-1488489942 GCF_031143425.1 Pleurodeles waltl | reverse complement strand
TTTTTCCTCTCATTTCGGTGACAGAAAGTTCTGGAATCTGAGAGGAGCCACAAATTTCCTTCCACCCAGCGTTCCCCTAAGTCTCTCGATAAAAATGGTACCTCACTTCTGTGGGTAGGCCTAGCGCCCACGAAAGGAAATGGCCCAAAACACAACGTGGACACAACATATTTTTTCACAGAAAACAGAGGTGTTTTTTGCAAGGAGTGTGGAGTGTGGAGTTTGGCCTGTAGCTCAGCTGGCCCCGGGGGGGGGGCAGAAATGCCCTAAAATAAATTTGACCCGCCACCCCCCCAAACCCCTTCTGCCCGGGAGCGACCCTTGCCTACGGGGTCGCTCCCCCTGCGTGACATTGGCACCAAAAAACAAATCCCCGGTGCCTAGTGGTTTCTGCCCCCTTGGGGGCAGATTGACCTAAAATCGACCAATCTGCCCCCAAGGGGGGCAGAAATGGTCTAAATACAATTTGCCCCCCAGGGCATCGACCCTTGCCTGATGGGTCGCTACCCATCTCTAAAAAAACAAAAAAAACAAAAAAAAAAAACACAAACAAAAATTGCCCTGGCGCCTAGAGGTTTCTGCCCCCCCCCCCCCCCGGAAGCGACCCTTGCCTACGGGGTCGCTCCCCCTGCGTGACATTGGGGCCAAAAAACAAATCCCCGGTGCCTAGTGGTTTCTGCCCCCTTGGGGGCAGATTGACCTAAAATCGGCCAATCTGCCCCCAAGGGGGGCAGAAATGGTCTAAATACAATTTGCCCCACAGGGCAGCGACCCTTGCCTGATGGGTCGCTCACCATCTCTAAAAAAACAAACAAACAAAAAAAAAAACACAAAAAAAAATTGCCCTGGCGCCTAGAGGTTTCTGCCCCCAGGGGGGGTCGAAATGGCCTAAAATAAATTTGCCCCCCCCAGGGAGCAACCCTTGCCTAAGGGGTCGCTCCCCTTGCGTGAAATTCACGGAAAGAAAAAACTCCCTGGTGTCGAGTGGTTTCTGCCCCCCTTGGGGGCAGATTGGCCTCATCAAAATAGGTCAATCTGCCCCCAAGGGGGGCAGAAATTGCCTAAATATAATTTTCCCTCAAGGCGAGCGACCCTTGCCTAAGGGGTCGCTCCCCACCTAAAAAAATAAAATAAAACATAAAAAAAAAAAAAAAAAAAATGATCCCCGAAGCCTAGAGCTTTCTGCCCCCCCTGGGGGCAGATCGGCCTAATAATAGGCCGATCTGCCCCCAGGGGGGGCAGAAAAGGCCTTCCCGGAAAAATGCCCCCCCTGGGAGCGACCCTTGCCCAAGGGGTCGCTCCCTTATGACAATATCACACAAAAAAAAAATCCCTGGTGTCTAGTGGGGTTTCAAAAGCCGGATTGCAAGCAATCCGGCTTTTGAAACCCTGGGAGAGACTTCAAAGGGAAGGAAATACATTTCCTTCCCTTTGAAGCCCCTCCGGGCCTCCCCCACGTGATTGAAAGAGAAATGCTTAGCATTTCTCTTTCAATCGCGCTGGAAGCTCTGCTTCCATCGCAATGGGGGAGGCCCCTGTGACTAATCAGCGCGCGCTCGCGCGCTGACGTCACAGGGGGGGTGGGGGGGTCGGGTTGGAAGGGGAAGGTCTTCCCCTTCCATCCCCGCCTTGGGGGGGAGGGGGGGGCACGGGTTCCCCAAGTTCCCCTGTGCCTTGGACGAGGTGACCTCGTCCAAGGCACAGGGGAACTGTAGCCTTGGACGAGGTCACCTCGTCCAAGGCACAGAAGCGGTTAACCTGTGCTACAACCAGCTGCATCAGCTGAAGGTAATCATATGCAAGGTAAGGGTTCCCTCTTAAAATCCCAAGCAGAACTGATGAATCCATATTTACAACTTTTAGGCAAATGACTCATCATTGCTAAATGATGTGCAGAGTCTAAAATGCATCAAAATTGCTATGCTTCTTTAACCCAGGCCTAAAAATTATGAATTGCTTTTGCAAAAGGAATCTGACCAGCTGAAGTAACTGTATAGACTGTAATGTGTCTATATTCCACATCCCCTCTACTAGTAGTTGCACTACACATGTGAAAATCATGCTGTAGGACCCCTTAACCAAGCTGGGACCATGGCACCTATGATTCTGTCTTCCTCTGAAGCAAGGAAATGTGACCTTGTGTACATTGTGAAAGGGACAGGCCAGTACTTCTCCATGGAGGAAGGGGTCTCCAAGTCCAGGTCTGCGTACTCTGAAAGGGCAACAGGTAAGTACACACATAAGGTAGGTAATACATATATTGCCACTTCGCATTTTAACACATACTTATATTCACTTACATTGCACTGTCACTCACTCAGGTCTCCACATACACATAAGTACAATATGCTCACTGTAATGTGACACTCTTCCATCACGAACTAGTGCAAAAGTGTATGAGGTGCTATTCCACAATTCCCCAGTCTTTTACATTGGTTCCAACGCATTAGGGCCCATATTTGTACCTTTTGACGCAAAACGCAGTTTTGCGTCAAAAAAATTAGCGCCGGCTAACGCTATTCTGAAGCGCCATGCGGGCGCCGTATTTATTGAATGACGTTAGCCGGCGTTAGCCGCCGGCGCTGTCTGGTGTGCGTTAAAAAAAACGACGTACACCAGGCAGCGCCGGCGTAGGGGGAAAATGGCGTATGGGCGTCCAGAAATGGTGCAAGTCAGGCTGAGGCAAAAAATTCGCCACAACCCGATTTGCGCCATTTTTTTACGACGCCCATCCCCCATTGAAATGACTCCTGTCTTAGCAAAGACAGGAGTCATGCCCCCTTGCCCAATGGCCATGCCCAGGGGACCTCTGTCCCCTGGGCATGGTCATTGGGCATAGTGGCATGTAGGGGGGCACAAATCAGGCCCCCCTATGCCACAAAAAAAAATAAAAAAAAATACTTACCTGGACTTACCTTAATGTCCCTGGGGTGGGTCCCTCCATCCTTGGGTGTCCTCCTGGGGTGGGCAAGGGTGGCAGGGGGTGTCCTGGGGGCTTGGGAGGGCACCTCTGAGCTCATTCTGAGCCCACAGGTCCCTTAACGCCTGCCCTGACCCAGGTGCTAAAATCCGGCGCAAATGCGGGTTTTTTAGACCCGCCCACTCCCGGGCGTCATTTTTGCCCGGGAGTATAAATACGACGCATATGCATTGCAGTCATTTTTTAAGACGGGAACGCCTACCTTGAATATCATTAACGCAAGGAAGGTGTTCACGCAAAAAAATGACGCTAACTCCATGAACTTTGGCGCTAGACGCGTCTAACGCCAAAGTATAAATATGGAGTTAGTTTTGCGTCTAAATTGCGTTAAAAAAAACAACGCAATTTCGGCGCAAACGGAGTATAAATATGCCCCTAGGCTACTAGCATCATTTAAACTGATGCAGCACCTCTACATTTTAATGCATCACTGAAGATTCATCAGTTTTGAAGCCAACTTCAGAAATGTGCCACTTTTGAGGCTAATCCGTTACAGCAAAGTTCCCACAGAGGGATCAGAATTTCTGATGCACCTTGGGTCCTTGCGCCATGGTGCCCCATATTGTAAATATGGCACATCCATTGCATTATAACTGATTTCTGCACATCTTAAGTATTTTTGATGCCTCTCTGATGCAACACCACAATGCGTCATTCCTTGTAAATATGGCCCTTTATTTTTCTGATGTTCAGAAAAGCTGTCATTGTTCTTGTGCTCTCAAGTATGCACACACTGCAGGATATTGATCCCTATGCTGCTGTTGCTCCAATGTTTGATTTGAGAATCTCAATATTGCGTAGATTGGGTTAACTTCAGATAAGTGGAGCAACCTCAATGCTGAGAAAGCAATGATGTGTCTTTGCGGACTAGTATGCCTGTATAAGAAATTAGGTTACTAGCTGAGGTGGGTGACACCCTTCTCAAACAGCAATCACAATCCTCATTAGCATGAAGACACAAGAAACCCAAAAAATAACCTGTACTCAACCTTCAGGTAATGTCGGCGGCTGGCCCTCTATATGGTGTGCAAAACGTTGTACACAGTGCAGAGGGTCCGGGCAACAACACGTTTGTTTACAGAGGTAAAATCTAGACCACCTAATGCTCTAATTTTTATGGTAGCTTGGTCAAGCAGTTAGGCTAAAGTTGGAGAAGTGCAAAGCATTTGTTGTACTCACAGTATCAATAAATGAGTCCACACACTCAAAAGAATAGTTTGAGACCAATTTACACAAATACTTCAGATTTTTATAACATTTTTAAGATAAGATCAAGATCATAAAATCCGGCTAAGTACTTTTTAAGTTATACATTTTCAAAGTTTAGAAAATGTCAGTTCTGTGTGTAATTACTCACCATAGGAATCAGTGGAAAAATAATTTAAAAATGCATATAAAATCAGGCACTGTGTTTACAATGTCTCCTTTTGCAGATAGGTCGAAGTCATTGGAGGGCCCTGTGGAACAACTGGAGAAGTTCAGACCACTCCCTGTTTCGGCAGGAGCAGCTGCAGAAAGTCTTGGAAAAGCACTGCACAGGTGGACTTCAGGGTGAGTATGTTGGGTCCCCTTGGAGTGTTGAGGTCTCAAGGGGCAGGGGACCCTTAAAACACAGCTGGATCTTCAGAGCAGGGCATAGGTCGGCCGGGTGCAGAGCAAATCAGTGAGGTAGGACCTGTGCTCAAAGTTGTCCTTGGAAGCAGGAGGTAGGTCACTTTGAAGGTCGCTTGCAGGTCAGCAGGGAAACTCTGTTGGAAAGTCCTGGTGGTTTCTGAAGTTCCTCAACTGGGTCTTCCTCCTGGTCCTCTTTCAGTCCGTAGTGGACTGTCCTTTTGGATGTCCAGCATTGAGTGACCAGTACCTTAGTCTATTGCATGGTTCGGCCACTGGAGGACGCAGTGCCACCAAACTTGGCATACTGGTATGTTTTGTCCTCTTGGTCTTTTAGGGTGAAATTTGGAGTGATTGCCCTATCCTGTTCCTTGGTCAGCAGCCAGTCAGGGAGCTGGACTTCACTGGTCTTTTAGGCCCGTATTTATACTTTTTTTGCGCCGCATTTGCGTCGTTTTTTGACGCAAAAACGGCGCAAACTTGCAAAATACCATTGTATTTTGTAGGTTTCCGCCGTTTTGCGCCAAAAATCGGCGCTAAAAAAAGTATAAATACGGGCCTTAGTCTTTCTTGCAGGAGAGTGATGCCTTCATTGTGAAGAGAGATCCTCTGTGATTTTTAAAAGAGTGGAGGTCCTCTGGGGGTTTGAAGACTCCATCCACTGTTCGAGCAATCCCTCAATGGTGATTGTCAAGTCCTTTGTGCAGAAGGCAGGGTTTGGTGCCTTCTTCCTGGTTCAGCAGGACTTCAGTTCTCGAGTCTTGAGTATTCTTTTTTGCTGGACTTCTTGTGTCCTTGCAATCTGAATGTCTAGTCTCGGGGTGCCCAGTAAATACTTATTTAGTGGGCGTTTAGGGGAGTACCTAGTAGTGACTAATGGGTCATCTACCGTAGGATTGCTGCACCCATTCCTGTGGGCAGAGTTCATTTCCCTACACCTGATTGGCTATTTTTGTTCCATGCAAGATGGAGAAAAATGAAATGGAGGGGTCGCCACGTATGCAACACATTAGGGATGGTGCAAGCTGGGGCTGACCACTCCTCTTGTCCTTTGTTTGTTTTCCTGCTACCAAAGGTTCAGGTGCGAGAGGGGTGACTTACCTATATTGCATGCAGTGTGTAGTTGACAGGGGACAGAGGTTGTTGAATGCCATGTCGAGTTTGCCTCAGTACTATTTACTAGGGACTTATAATGGCAGCTAAATGTGTTGCCAATTGTACCAATGCATCACAACAATTTTAGGAAAGAGATCTGGCCCAGGGAACTTGGTAAGCAGGGGCCCTGGTCACTAACAACTTTGAGACCACATCAAATATCATTAGTAACACAAAAGGATGATGGATGGAGTGCTGACAATGCAAACACTCACCCCCAGTCACAGATCTGGGTTTAATCCATTGTTCTTTTGCTCACCATGCCACCCCAGTTCGGACCCAACCATATGCAAATCAGTCTTGACCCTGTTCCTCATGGGAACAGTCCAGCCCGAACTGCCAGGCCAGGTCCTCCCTGGACCTGAAACAAGCATCCTGGGACCGGTTTCAGGGTATCACCCTTCTTCAGCCAGGCTAGCTTGATTCCAGTGGCACAGTGAGCAAGGGACCCACGTCTGGGCATACCCTTCCCACTTAGGGCAACAATAGTAACACAAAAGGATGATGGACTGAGTGCTGACAATGCAAACACTCACCCCCAGTCACAGATCTGGGTTTAATCCATTGTTCTTTTGCTCACCCTGCCACCCCAGTTCGGACCGAGCCATATGCAAATCAGTCTTGACCCTGTTCCTCATAAGAACAGTCCAGCCCGAACTGCCAGGCCAGGCCCTCCCTGGACCACAAACAAGCATCCTGAGAGCAGTTTCAGGGTATCACCCTTCTTCAGCCAGGCTAGCTTGATTCCAGTGGCACAGAGAGCAAGGGACCCACATCTGGGCATACCCTTCCCACTTAGGGCAACATTAGTAACACAAAAGGATGATGGACGGAGTGCTGACAATGCAAACACTCACCCCCAGTCACAGATCTGGGTTTAATCCATCGTTCTTTTGCTCACCATGCCACCCCAGTTCGGACCCAGCCATATGCAAATCAGTCTTGACCCTGTTCCTCATGGGAACAGTCCAGCCCGAACTGCCAGGCCAGGTCCTCCCTGGACCAGAAACAAGCATCCTGGGACCAGTTTCAGGGTATCACCCTTGTTCAGCCAGGCTAGCTTGATTCCAGTGGCACAGTGAGCAAGGAACCCACGTCTTGGCATCCCCTTCCCACTTAGGGCAACATTAGTAACACAAAAGGATGATGGACGGAGTGCTGACAATGCAAACACTCACCCCCAGTCACAGATCTGGGTTTAATCCATCGTTCTTTTGCTCACCATGCCACCCCAGTTCGGACCCAGCCATATGCAAATCAGTCTTGACACTGTTCCTCATGGGAACAGTCCAGCCCGAACTGCCAGGCCAGGTCCTCCCTGGACCGGAATCAAGCATCCTAGGACCGGTTTCAGGGTATCACCCTTCTTCAGCCAGGCTAGCTTGATTCCAGTGGCACAGTGAGCAAGGGACCCACGTCTACACCAAGCTACACCAAGGGCCAAGGGACCCACGTCTACACCAAGCTACACCAAGGGCCAAGAAATAAGGGGCACCACTTGATGATCTGGAATTCACTGCAGCTGGGTCCAGTGGCTGGTACAGGATGTTGAGAGCCTTATATGTCCCTGGCAGACTAGCCTCTGTAGTCCTGGGTTCACAGGTAAAGTTGCAGATCCAGTCTTTCTTCACCCAGGAAAGAGGGCAGCAGTCAGTAGGTCAGTGCAGAAGGGCAGCAGTTTCATTAGAGCAGAAGTCCAGCAGAATGGCAGTCTTTGTAGCAGCACAGCAGTCCTTCTTTCTGGCAGAGTATCCACAGGTTCATAAGTGTAGTGAAGTGGTACTGTCTGATGTCCAGTATTTATACCCAGTTGTGCCTTTGAAGTGGGGGGTGGCATCTAGAGTTTTCCCACTGAAGTCCCCAGGCATCCTGCCATCTCTGTCATGGCTCCAGACTAACTACAAGGGGTATGCAGCCCTTTGTGTGGAGGTAGGGCATAGCACAGCCTACGTAAGTGAAAAAGGTGCTTTGCCCAGGCATCCTGCCAGTCATTGCCTATCCAGACACACCTAATAACACCCTATTTAGTGGTGCTATCTAGGAGGAATACGCAAAACACAACTATCAGCTACACCCAGTTATGCAACCAAAGACAGGCACTAAGGGCCATATTTATACTTTTTGACGCAAACTGCACCGTTGCAGTTTTGCGTCAAAATTAATACCGCCGGCTAACGCCATTTTGGTGCGCCCTGCAGGCGTCAAATTTATACTTTGACGCACGGCGGAGCAAACCACAGGTGTGAGTCATTTATTTTGACGCACACCGCAGCGTCAAGTCGTAAAGCAAAACGACGTTAACGCAGCAGAAATTACTGTGGGTCGATTTACGACCCTGCAAACCGGATATGTGGCATTTTTTGACGCAATAGCGTCAAAAAACCCCGCGAACACTGCAATTTCAGCAGAGGAGAGCCAAAAAGGATCCCAGATGCCTCTACAGACCCCAGGAAGATGACAATAGACCAGGAACCAACCAGGAGGACCCACACAAGAACCAGGACACTTTTAAGAAAAAAAGAAAGTGTCGCTTCAGTGCAGAGGAACAGGAAATTCTGGTTAAAGAGGTGACGGAACACCAGCACCAACTGTTTGTCACCTCAAAATTGCCAATCAGTAGGAGAGAGGCTATATGGCAACAAATTGTCAACAAGATCAACAGTGTGGCAGAAGTACGCAGAACAGTCATCGAGTGCAAGAAATGCTGGGATGACTGCAAGCGCAGGACCAAGGAAAAGATGGCCAGGAACAGGAAGGCAGCACTGCAGACTGGAGGTGGGAGTCCAGCACACCAGGAGACCCTGGACCACATGGAGGAGATGGTCGCAGCCGTCATCCCTGAGGAGATCGTCACAGGGATTCAAGGACAGGACAGCACAGGCTACCACGAGACAACGCACATGCAGGGTAAGTCGCATGGGGAATTAAAGTCATGATTTACATGGAGTGCATGGGTAAAGGGGGTTGGCATGGGGGCATGGCCTGCACAGACAGAAGCTGGGGCACTCCATTACACTACACCAACAACAGTCCCATGGGGGCATGCTGCCATTCCAACGATGGCGCAAAGGGAAAGCCACGCCTGGAGGGAAGGGCTCAACATCAAACTGACATCCTGGCACACGTCAGCCACCATACCCCCTACATTAACTAGGGCCTTATTAACAACCTCTATCCATACCGATAACTGGAATGTAACTACGACAACAGTTGCCACTACCACCTCCGCTCTGTGTGCAGCTCAAGTAGCCAATGGCAGTAACCTACCCATGGATCATACACACCTAAATGAGAGGGTTGAGGATGACAACTTCAACAATCCCCTGAAAAAAGACAAAGGCGCCAGTACTGTCAAATGTCAATGCCCATAGTTGTTGCAAACACCAGCCACGGTCAACAACAATAGGAGCTATACAGCACTAAGGACACACCCATGCTGCATATGTCAGGGTCCATCCTGTGCCTGGGTCAAAATGTAACATCACAAATGTCATACTGCTCAGACAACAGCATTGAGGGGGAGGACACATGTAACTGGTCACTGAAATACACATGCACAGTCAGAGGAGGAAATAGGACACTGATACGATTATCAGGGCAATCCAATGTACCACACATTCCCAACATCAGCTGTACACATCACCAATGCCAACATCCATATCGTGCCATAACATTGCTATGCATAGGATATGCTACATGTCAACTACATTTAAGTGGATGTGAAAGATCAGAGACTGGGGCAGATCCAGATTGTTAAGTGTGCTGCTAGTGCCATCAGAACACCCACAGCCAGTGAAAGGCCTCGCCTTTAGAATGGATGTAGACGGAGGGTTGAGTAGGACAAGAAGGTGGCAATTCACTATTTGGCCTAAAACTATACTAGAGGAGATGATGCAGAGAAGTGCAATAACTTAATACTATACATGTGACATGCAGGTGGGCCATAGGCCTGGGAGAGTGCCCATCTGAAAGACTGGAGCAATAAAAACGAAACAAGATCACAATGTGAATTCATCACAAGGCAGGCATGTCACATCACTAATGCCACAACACAGACACACTAATTGTACCCCGTTTCATTGCAGAGGAAGATGGATCCCCAGCGGATATGCCTGTCCCAGAATACCCTGATGGCATGGATGATGAGCTGACAAACATTCCCCAGGAGACCATCCAAGAGGTCCTTGGAACCCTCCAGACCCCACCTTCAGTCACAAGGAGGAACACATAACAAGCAGCCATCACAGAGGACCCACCCACCACCCCAATTGTAAGACCTGCCAGCTCCAATACAGCTGAGGACTTTGACGACACAGGCACCAGCTTTGAGCAAACTGTAGTCGGAGTACAGCGGGAGCTGGCCAAGGAGGTGCGGGTAGGGATGCAAACTATGGCAGCCAGCCTTGAGGGGGTGCGCTCGTGCATGATGTCATCTGCAGATCAGGCAGCAACTATGCAAGCGCTAACATCTATCTTGCAGGAACAGCAAAAAAGTCTGAAGGAAATCAGCACAGCTGTAATGCAGTTGACCCAACACCTACAACAGCAATCCTTTCAACGTGTGCATGAATGCAACATTGAACCCCTCAGGGCCGATCTGGCTGCCTACCATTGTGATGTGGCTGCTATTCTTAAGAATCAGCAGATCCTCCTTGCTGCAGTACTGCCCTTAAGACCTTCACAGGTAGCAGCGACCGGGATGTCTGACTCCACGTCTTCTAACACTGAGGTGTGTGTTGCCCCTTCACAACCACCACCAACAAGGACAGAGGAGGCAACACACACATCAGAAGAAGAAGACATGAAACAGATCACATTCACACGGAAAAGTACCCGGAAGCACTAGTCCCTGCCGCATGGCCAACTATTACCAAGGTCCCGCGCTTTGTAACATGCCAGTCTTACAACAACTCTACTTAATGACTGTCCTGCTTACCACTGTATATCTTGTCAGCCTGCCCAGTGATTGTCTCTCTTTTACTCATTGGTAAATCTTGTTGCTCTGCACTGTCTGAAACATCACCCCAGCATGTCAAAAGCATTTCCTTAACCCCTTGTGTAGGATCACAATGTAAGATGTCACTACAATGGACTCACAATCATGGACAATGTACATATAGCACTCCAGCCCTTCTCAATAAATAGCACTTACACAACAAATCTGTCTCTGTATGTGACATATCAACTGTGCAGTAGATAACTGAAATGTGCATACTGTCAAATTACGTAGCTTGTCAATACAACTGTCCTGATATTATGTAGTCAGATAAATCTGCACAGTGGCCATGATTGCATCATACTCTGCCCTTCCTGAGGGACCTATCTGATGAAGTGAGAAACCATACACCATCATGCTGTGTTGGACAGAATAATGTTTCCTCAGGGGATATGTAAGTCATCAAATAGTGGCCTCAAAATGTTGTCACCATGCAATACTAACACATATAACTGTGCACACAAATCTAAGCAAACACTACAAAAACTGCATGAATGAAGCTGTCTGAGTTTACATCCAAAAAGGTAATCATGCTGAACTGTGTCACAAATGATGTATGTGAGTCATGAAGACAAGAATACAAGAGTGCTTACGAGAACTCATCTTATAAGGGTGTCCCTGATCATCACACTGCAGTCAGACCTAAAACTGTTCCCCCAATACCAAGTCTGGAAGCACTGTTTGTGACTTAGAAAACATACTTATCGACAGAAACACGTTGGGATCCATATAAACTGTGATTGGTAGTTGCAACAAATGGTGGAAACTTTGCAAGGTAGCTCTGGGGTAGCTGCCAATCTTACAGCCCAGTTGGGATTTGTTTGTAGCATAGGACACAAATGTAATAGAACAACATTAATGTACACTAATTCCAAGGTCATGATCAAGTAGCATTTAACACATACTGTTAAGGGTTAACTATATATTTATTAAATGCTAATCACAGAAGATGAAACTGAGGGAAAAGTCTTACCTACCCTAATCTACCCTGACTACTCATTACCCACAACTGTACCTAACTAACCTAAGCTAAACTTACGTCTCACATGTAACAAAATGTTCTAAACATCAACCTCCCACCCCCCTTATGAGACGGGACACATGGAGGACAACACATACTAACCTAAACACATACTATACTATCCCAAACAAATATATATTTGTTTGTATTTTTTTTATTAAACACACAAGAACCCCAACATAGCCCCCCACCCACACACTTAATAAGTAAAAATATAAAGAATCAGGACCCCCCACCCACTAACACTAACTAAACTAACAGCCTATACTAACCTAACACTAAGCCCCCTAAGCCCACTAAGTATGAGAACAAGGAAAGAGGAGGGATGGGAGGGAATCATGTCCATTGTTACAACAGTCTAGAGATTGGACCTCCGGAAGGTCCTCTTTATGGACTTCACACGCCTGTTAATGTGGCGAACATCCCGGCTCAGATTGCTTAACTTCCGCAACACATGGTCCATCTTCCGTTCCATGTCGTGGAATGCTGCAGGGTCAACTGATGGAGCTGGGGCAGTCTGGGTACCGGTGGAGGAGGTCTGTGCGCGTGTGGAGCCAAGGCCAGTGGGCTGTCCTGTACCTGCTGCAATGCTGGGGCCTGGAAGTACGGCAGATGTAGGGACAACAGTCCCAGCTGTGGGTGGGGCCACCTGGCTTGAAGTGGTGGTTGTGCTGGTGGTGGCTGCAGTGGGCAAAGTAGGGCCACCCTGTGGGAAGGCCCTCCATGCCCCGGAGGCCCGTTCATGGCGGTATTGACAGGCCATTCTCCTGAACCCTGACTCTACCAGCAGGATGTGCTGGTATCTCATGGCCCGCCGCTGGAACTCATGGACCTGGTCTGGAGTCATGTTTGCAGCTGTGAAGACAAATGCAAATAATTTACATTAGGAACTGCAGTGTGTGAAATGGCACAAGAAGTCAATCAGACAATACATCTACTGTACTTGTAACAGCTCAGATTACAATACAGATCATTGAATGTCCCTGAGTAAGTACATGGCAGGCCAGCCTACAAAGGTCACATCACACATAGCACATCCTAAACCTACAAGATGGGTAACAACTGGCATTGACTTGCCATCTGAGTTCTGCCAGTTATCAGCTAACAATCATGCTGCATATCCTCTGCTAATACCCGGGCTACAAATGTCAGTGTACGGAATGCAAAACTAATGCCAAATGGTCTGCAAGTTGTAACAGGACTTGCCAGTATAGTACCCATGTGCCATACCTGAGTGTGTATACTAGGTTCCGACCAAACAGTCACTTATTCACATGTATGTGTAACATACTGGTAGCATCAGTCCAAGGTACCCTATTCACAAATCCATGCCTGTGTTTGAGGGTGGGGGGTGGATAAACAACTAACTATTCCAAACAACATAGACACCGAGGAGCTCATAGAAAACTCCACATGTGTTTGGCTCTACACACACACCAAAGGTAAGGTCTATCAACAATTAGGAGTCTGCAAACCCTAGACCAATCATAGCGCCACACATGTCAGGAAATGCAGAGCTTGGTACACAACATATACTTCCAGTAAGGCATGACTTACATCAGGCACAGAGTTGCAAGAACACCCATGATCATGATTAGCATGCACACCTAGGCCATTGCACTCAAGTTCCACATACTTGTAGCACTACATGTGGAAGTACATGCTGCTAGGAAGTTCTACCTACAGTTTAAAAAGCACCTTGGTAAATAGGGAAGCAGAAGTCTTTTGGAAAGCAATTTGCTGTACCAATCTGGGAGAATGTGGGTCTGACAGGCTGACTAAATCTGAGCTGACTTCCAGTGCGACTCTTGTTGATACAAGTGTTATCCACATGACTCACCCCAGTTCTCATTGCGTGGCCTACAGGAATGACCTACAGTCCCTAGATAAAACAATAGGATAAGCATTGGCCAACTCAAAAATGGTGGGAAACTGAAATCCCACTCATGGAACAAGACAAATGATTGGCCAACGCATCACACCTTGCTATGCGTTCAACACACAGGAGTCCATCACACATAACCAGCAAACAAAACACATAACAGACATATTAACACTTACTGGAGTGGTTGGGGTCCTCAAATGTAGCCACCTCTCCCACAGTGTAGGGTGCCGGTCCACCTGTAAGGCATGGAAGGAAGAAATGTGCTCAAAATCTGTGCACTGACCAACAATTTCAAAGACATATACAATGTGTAGGCTGAATAAGGAAATGACAGCCATTCAGACATGATGATACTGCATCTGAAATATCACGGACAACATGTACATAGCAGGGGTCTCCTGTGACAGTTACACACATATCTGCACATATGCAGTGGCCCTAACTATCATGTGGTGGCAAACATGCGCCGTCATTAGTGACCAGAAAAAAATATGGAGTGTAATCGTCTCATCATGTGCATCCAAGAGAGACATCCAAATCCTGGTTACTTGAGGACTGCATTACCAGTCAAATAGGCTTTGTGGCCATGACACAGTTTATAAACATAGGTACAATGCACAGAGGGGCAGGGACTTTTGTAAGCCCTCCTGTTGTTACAGTTTCTTCATTTGATGTGGCCCTGCAATGGTGATTTGCACCAACCATGGAGATGTGAGGCCATGTGCATACCTTTGGACTGCCATCCCTAATTGAAATGTGGCACAACTCACTCCAAATACCAGTCTAAGATGTTAGCTGAGGGCACCTTACACCTTTTCACAATGTTTTCAAATCCAGATCTGACATGTATCCAAAAAGATGAAGGACCACAATAATCCCTAACATTCATAGAACGTCCGTGAACGCTTTCCTTCCATATTCACCAGACTCACATGAGACATATGTCTGGGCCACTTTGCTATCATCAATTGACGTGAAGCCAGCACTCATTTTCTGCACCATGTAGTGATTCTAAAGTCAGTCTAGCTATTGCGTCAACAAAGTTAGCCAATATTTTAGTACATCTTTACTTCTCTGGCAAATGTGGCCTATATAGACATGATTGGCTCCTATTTTGTTTGGTTGTCTGACACAAAGGCAGCACCTTAACGGAAAAGTATCCTGTAAGTTTGCAGAGCACGTGCTACCTGACAGCTAGCAATTGTGATCCTTCCCATAGTGCATCAATTACCCTGTATGTTTCCCCAGCAAGTTAGCTGGCAGATATTGTACAAATCATCTGATGTCACTACAGAGCATTTCATTGTGCACATTTACATGATTAGTACTCACCAACAGGGCCACCAATCACGATTTCCAGGTGGTCCAAGAGATCCTGCTACCTGGTGATGAGGTCAGCCCACTGGTGCTTCAGCTGGTGGTCACTCCTCTGGCTGGCATACACACGCTGCAGGTGATGCAACACCTTTCCCCACTGGATTCTGCACGCCTCAGTGTGATACCCCTGGATCACCCTGCCCCCTGCCTCGATCATCAGTGGCAAGAAATGGCACACAAGCCATATGAAGCTCCCCAACTCCTCTTCACTCATCCTGCCAAGACGTGGCCTACCAGACATTGTACAAATGAGAAGGGGAACAGGAGTTGAAGAAATAGAAAGGGGGAAAGTAGGGGTACAAAAACAGAAGAAAAGTAAACTTAACCACTAAAAGAGCCCAACTATCCCCAAACTAGCACTACCCACAACAGACTCCCACAAACACGAAAAAAAACACTAGAAAACTGGACAAATGTACACAAAACACAGTAGGACACTATACACCGACAATATTTATTTCACAAATTGACAATCGAGACAGCACACAGGACACAAAAGCACAAAATCAATGGACACCACTCTCAACACAGCCACACAGTCTAGAAGATTCACAGACTGCAAAGTGAAAGTGAAAGTACACCCACTGTACATGATCTGTAAACAGGATATCCTATTACATCACTTCCTGAATAAAATGTCCAACATTTTTCACGCTATGTGTCATATTTTTTCACGCATACAGTTTGTGCGTCATAATCTTCGACGCACAGGAGTGAAAATTAGCCCGCATCCAAATATTAGTAAATAGTCTGTACAATTATTTGGATGCAGCCTAATTTTCAGTCCTGTGCGTCAAAAAAAATGACGCAAAATCTGTATTGGTGGAAAAAAAATGACGCATAATGCTAGCAACGTCAAAATCTCAGTGCATGAACTGGTTTTGGGCATTTTTTTCAGTTTTTATGTTATGTTACATTTGGGACACATCAGAGATGGGCTGATGGCACTCACTATGGTGTTGATGGTGTATGTTCACATGTGTGACATCATACTGCAGCGGACCATGACCCGCTACTTCCTTCACAGTATTTTGACGGTTTGCAGACGCACTAGATGGCCATATGTGTGGCCTACATATATGTATTGCACAATCTGGGCATGTTTGGCATCAGAAGAGGATAGCTATGTGACGCACATATATACAATACCTCAATGCCAATGGCTCAATGTGTGTGCTGTGGCAACTAATGTATTTGTTGACCAAGTGTGTGTGCATCACATGATGCATTATTGCACATATGCTTGTATGAATGTGAAGTCCATGTGTCCAAACCTCAGATGCAAGTCATTGTGGAACTGAGAGAGGACATGTGTTAGTCATACATGTAGCAACATCCGTTATGTGCACTTCCAAGATTTAGGGTAACGTAGACAAAGATTGCACCAGATAGATGGCAGACGCTTGTTCATGTCAATGGTCCACATTTTCAACATCCTATGTCCTAGATTTTTGGTAACAGCTTCCTAGGCACTTGTTGGTGAATCCCACAGTGTGTCATACACATGCATTGAGGAAGTGGGTACCATGTAGTTGGCCCAGACAGCCAAAGGTGAACCAGAAATGAATGATGACGCCACAGTTGAGGTCATATAACTGAGCCACAAATCTCCAGTGGCTGTGGTGGACCAGCAGACGAGGCAGCACGTGTCCACATATTTCCAGTGATCAATTGCACATAGGTGTCTTGTTCATGTGTGTGGTCCAATCTTGAGCCTGTATATTTTTGGGGGTGTACATTGTCACAGTTAGGTCCAGGACTCATCATGAGTCAGTGGCAGCTATTCCTGTATCTACTGAGTATCCTTTGTTGATCAATGTGAGTAAAGTGGATGTGGACATAAGAACCTACATGGGGATGGTCCCACCCTGTCACTGAAGACGTGTAATGAGACAGTCAACAGGGCAACCTTGGTGTAATGAGTGAGATAATGTCTCAGGTGTCATGTTCCGGCAGGTGTCATTACAACATTTGTACACAGGTCAGCCTCTGCAATTCCCACTGCATCTGGGAACATCATAGCCTCTGTGCTGATTATTCTCGCAGCTATTCACCACACACGGCCCATCAATATGTTGTGAGCAATGTAATTCTGTGTGTGAACTGTCAGGGTCCTGACATGTGTGGATTGTTCATTGACATTATCAGAGGTTGCTGGTTCTGCTGAAAGCCCTGTACCCAATCCCTGCATACAGCCCTGGGACACTGTCACACTTTGTCATTCATGCATAAATGTGACCCAGACAAGGGATGGGCCATGAATTTTGGTTTTCACAGAGGATTTAACTCATATGGTACAGTTAAAAGGCAGATGATGCTATACAATGTATTTGGGTATGCATTGAAGAAGCACGTGCCCAAATACCCTCTGAGGAATGAGAGGTTTGCTAACGCAAGTGTGGTACATATGTAGCCACACGGATACTTTAGGGTGACGCACAGACAGATGCCAGTCAGGCTGACAGGATGCAGGGTGAATCAGGATCCAGCAATTTAACAAGTTACATAATCAGTAGTCTGACTAAGACTGTTTGGAGGACGAACTAGACAGTTGACATTGTTTTTGAAGGTGACGAATAAACCCATTGTGTTACATAGTGTTACACAGCTTAATTAGTATCAAGGTGCTAACAGGGCTTGGAAACTAGAAACCAGTATATTAATTGACCTGACGTCCATGCAGTCAGATGTTCTATGACAATGGTATACAATAGGAAAGGGTGTAGCACACTGGATTGCTATTGACAAGC
Source organism: Pleurodeles waltl (assembly GCF_031143425.1). Lineage (NCBI taxonomy): Eukaryota > Metazoa > Chordata > Amphibia > Caudata > Salamandridae > Pleurodeles > Pleurodeles waltl. The sequence goes on along the minus strand of NC_090440.1, from coordinate 1,488,472,167 downwards.
TGTGTGTGTAGAGGAGGGAATATCAGGGTACACATCTTACTATTCCAGGGACCTCTTCAGACAGGTGGGTTGTGACCAGGTGCATGGGTGTGTCAGGAGTTAGGAAATGGGCTGACATGTACATGGAATGTCATGTGTGCAATGCTGCTCATATGTGTGGCACTTGTGCTGTCTATGTACTGCTTCTATGGAACTCTGGTCACAGATAGTCCTTGCAAATATTGGATGCAGTTTGACTGCTGTCAAGGGTCTGGTCAGACATTCCTGTGACTGATGCAAAAGCACATCCAATGCCTCATGTTTGAGGCTTGTTTTCCCCTTATTGAGTGATGGTGTCTTAGTTGTGAGCCATATGCTGCGATGAACCATGTTTTCAACATGTATATGTGAAATAGGTGTGGTCCTCTGCTATTGCCCTTCAAAGGTGAAATGTACAGGATATATGTCATTTACTGTTTGTGTGACCATTGTATGATACGCAGCACATTTGCTCTGGGATTTTTAGTGTCCTAATTGGTATATCAGCAATGCTCCATGAGGCAACACTCTTAACCTGATAGTTAGAGATGAAGGTGTGCAAAAATGAATAGCCAAACGATGATATGGTGATTATTATAGGTGTTTATTTAAATTAGTTCATAATGCGTTGATTGTGATTATATTGAAAATAAATTGTTCACAATATGTTGCCGCCTACGTAAACCAGCGGCTGTGTTCTGTTGTTCCCCCTCATATTGCAGGCCACCATCCTCCTCTTCCTTCTCTTCAGGCATGTGTGGCTCAGGTTCCAGGAGGGGAATGTTCCTTTTTATGCAAATGTTGTGCAGAATAGCACATGTTAGGATGATCTTGCAGACCATTTCCGGGGAATATAGGAGGCTACCACCAGTGATGTCGAGGCACCGGAACCTTGACTTGAGGATGCCGACAGTCCTCTCGACTATGGTGCGTGTCCTCCTATGTGCATCATTGTAGGCACGCTCTGCTGCAGTACTCGGTTTGCCAATATGTGTCATTATCCATGGCTGGATGCCATACCCCTGATCAGCTGCAAGAGAAAATGAATGGGATCATGTTGATGTAGCTAGCCCTATTAAAATCACCTTTCATGGCAGTAGTTGTCTTGTGTTGTCTGTGACTCTTTTGTGTTATTATGTTGCATCCTAGGCTTGTAGGATGTACCATCTGCATTGTGTTGTTTCCTTGGATGAACGAGTGTTTGGCTGCTAACCGGTTGTCAGCAGTATGTTTTGGGATTTGCAGTACAGTGTGCCCTCCCTGGCATTGTGACTTGTGATACAGGTGTCCCTGTGTCTTCACTGGGGGTGAGATGATAGTTCCATACACAGGTGAAGATTGACAGTGTTGCTAACACGTTCATATCAATGTACCCTGGACATCACATACCTTTAGACTTATGCAATGGATTAATGTAAACATAATTGAGACACTTACAATTTGTAAGGTGACATTTGGGCAACCCACTCCAAATGTTGTGATCATTGATGTCTTAACATTAGGCTGTACAGTAATTTCAGATGTGTAACAGGTTCAATGGTGACCTAAGAAACATGGCTAGCGATGTCACAACCTCAGTGTGTTCCTGTCGACATGTTGCTGTTGTGGTGTATGTGTTGTGTGTCCTAGAGGGTTGTTGTGCAGTGTGTATATAAGTAGGTTTCTGTACTTACCAACAAGTAGTCCATTGCCATACCGTCCATCCTGGAAGTGTTCATTGATGGTGCTGTGACGGAAGATGAATGAGTCATGGACACTCCCAGGATATTTAGCCACGATGTTGTTGATCAATCCTTGGTGATCGACAATGGCCTGCACATTGATTGAATGTGTGTGCTTCCTGTTGCGGTAGAGGTGTTCAGTTGCAGCAGGTGGCACAAGGCGTACATGTGTGCAGTCAATTGCACCAAGGACGTGTGGGAAGCCACTAATGAGGTAAAACCCCTGTTTTGTTTCCTGCTTCTTCTGCAGTGTGTTAGGGAAGCAGATGTGGCAGGGTGTAAGTCCAATGATGGCATCCAGTACTTTGGGCAAAAAGGCAGAGAATGATGGCTGTGATATTCCAGCAACCAGGGCACCAGTTGTTTGAAAAGAGCCACTTGCCAGCATGTGAAGTACGGCAAGCAGCTTGGTTTCTGTTGGGATGGTCTGGGGTGTCAGCAAAGTGGGTGCCAACTGCGACTCAATGTTGCGCAGCAGCTGCTGAATGGCCTGCCAGTTCAACCTCTACCTATGGATGATGTCATGTTCCCTGAGGCCATGAAGGGTTGTTCTGGGGCAGCATATCCTCTCCTGCCTTCTGTGCTGCCTTTGGGGTCCCTGCTGGTGTTGTGGTAGCTGCTGTTGTTGCTGCTGGGCTCTGCGTCTGTGTGCACGCTGGATGAGAATCACCTCCATGTCTCCCTTTTGCTGCTCTGCTGCTCTGCTGTTGCTTCTGTGTGTTCTGATTAAATACAGGTGTGTTTGCCCCATTTTAACGCCTGCCCTGACCCAGGTGTTCAATTTTGACGCAAATTGGGCTGTGCGTCATTTTCCGGCTCCGCCTCCCGGCCGTGCGTCATTTTTGCCCAAAAGCATAAATACGACGCACGGCCGTTTAAGTAATTTTTGGGACGGGAACTTGCATATCATTAACGCAAGGCGGGTTGCCGCATCCAAAAAATGACGCACACGGCGGAATTTTGTCGTCCGCGGGCTCGGGCATCAAAGTTTAAATACGGGGCAAGGTTTACGCTGAATATGCAGCAAAATGTTTGACGCACATTCGGCACAGACGGAGTATAAATATGCCCCTAAATAACTGAGGCAGGAAATGGCAACTTTTTTAAAGTGACATTTTCAAAAATTGTGATTTCAAATCCAACGTTTTCAGGATTTTTCATTATGATTCCAGAAACACGAAGCTTAAACTGGATACCCATTTTGAAATGAAACTTTAAATATAATAAGTTAACCACAATGTTATCATATGGGTGAGGTAGGCCTTGCATTAGTGAAAAATGAATTTAAGTGTTTTTCACTACTAGGACATGTAAAACTTAAAAACACACGTCCTACTTTTTAAAGACATTGCACCCTGCTCTTGACGCTGTTTAGGGCCTACCTTAGGAGTGCGTTATATGTATGAAAAAGGAAGGTTTTGGGCTTGAGAAAGGTTTATTTTACGAGGTTGAAAAGGCATCTTACACTGTATACACAGTATGCAATAGTAGGCCTGAGACATGTTTAAAGCACTACATAAGTGTTTGAGACAATCAGTGTTACCGGCCCCTTAGTAGCATTTAATGTACAGGCCCTGGGTGCATGTAGTACCAGTTTACTATGGACTTTTAAATAAATGAACTATGTCAATGAGGATGAGCCAATAATGCTATGTTTGAAGAACGGAGCACATGTACTTTAGTATTGGTTAGCAGTAATAAAGTACGCAGAGATCTAAGGCCAGCAAAAACGAGATGAGCAAAAAATGGAGGGGGCAGGGAAAACGTTTGGGGGAAGACTACCTTAAGGTAAACAAGTATTCTATAAAATGAGAGGGAGATTTTCTTCTTAGTAGAGTATTGGGCACCGTATTGACTTCTCAAGGTCAGCATGTGAGTGCAGCAATTGAGATGCCTGACATGAGATATACCAGACATTGACTCTGTTTGGGGACTCAAAATCCCAGGACCATCCATTTGCATAAAGTGTCATAAATGAGCCTGCTTGGTGGAAGACATCAGTGCTGTTTGGTGACTGAAGGTTCTGGGACCCCTTGCTGTCCCTGTGGAGGAAGAAAGAGGTGGGCCCACTACCTTCCAAACCTATATAGGGCCATTAATGAACCCTCCGCACTGGAGACAATATTGTTTAAAGACTCAATGCTCCAGTGCCTTTTGCTTTTTGCCCAAGAACAGACAGCAATACACAGTGCCATCAGTGGGCAGGAGACATTGAAGCTGTTTGGGGACTCAAAACCCTAGTACCCTTTGCACTGCCTGTGGAGGGGAAAAGAGGTTGGCCAAAACCAGACATTGATATAAAGCTCAATCAGTGGTTCCCCTGCATAGGATGCAAGTAGAACAGATGAGCTCATCCACACCCCTTCAGTGACAGGAAGGTGCAGGGCTGTGTCACCTCCCTTAGTTCTGTATCCCTCGGTTGCTCCTGTTGTTTAGGATTACCAGTCTATTTACAACAATGTGGAAGATTGGCATAATTTGCAATCTTAATTTCCCTTAAGGTATTTTTAATCATGTAAGGCTGGACTGATTAGCCTGCATTCTGTGATACTCTTGAGCCCTGCACACTACTGTCATTTTTTCTGCCTCTACAAGAGTTAGCTTAGTAGGGTACTTGCAGATCTTCCTGGGGTCCCAGTCCCCCATTACACACTGTGCTAGAAGGAGCAGGCATGTTTCACTACTATTGCAGGAGGAAATTGAGGCACCTTTCATGGCTACAAAATACTTACCTCAAACCCTGATAATATTGGTCATCATAGAGAGTGTCATGCATTCCACTTGAACCAAAGATATTGTGTAGCAATAGGGTTTCTGTATTAACTGATGCTGAAGGGTTTTTGTTGTCTGATACAGCCCTGGCAGCAGCAATGTCAAAAACAGACAATCAAATCATGTAATTCTGGATAATAACAAATTACTTGATAAGATAGTTAACCTCAAAGCTGAAAGACTAGAGCTAAAACATGGTTAAGTCATTTACATTAATGATTTGTAAAGCTCTTACAAAGGTATCTCATATGAGCGCTGAAAACAAGCTATGAACCGATGTATGAAACTACACAAGAAATGCATAGAACAGAAACCTGGTAACAAACAACTCCACTACCAGGAGATCTGGGCCAGGTGCCCTGTTACCCATGAATTATTAATAAATCCCTTGGGCCCGTAATATTTCAATACGTAGCCAACACCAACTTTCCCCAGGTAACAGTGTTGGTTATAATGGTACCTACCAAACATATATCGAATATTAAACAGATACCTCCCCTGACATACTGGCTCTAAATATCACTCAGAGCCAAGTAAAACTAAATTTACTTAATTTGTATACAATAGAAGTACCAATAATTCTGCAGAATCATAAACACCCCAAACTACTTCATGACATCCTAAACATATAGAGCAAGGGAACATATACTATCACTGGGGGAGATTGTGATGTGTGAGGGACTTATCAAGAAATAAAGACATATATTGGGGTATCCCAGATTTAATTGGCCCATCTAAGAAAAAACCATCAACGTCTTCTTTCCAACTAGTAGACAATACACTCTCACACGGTTTATATGTCTCTAATGGTTGATTCCCCTCAGATATAGGCTCTCTTTCTGCAGGGTCTTTTCCTTAACATTTTGCTTTCCTCCTCCATTTTTTTGGTGATCTTGTTATGTTGACTATGTTGGCTTTTGGACTCAGTGCCCTTTACCCCAGCTGACCAGTGCTAAAGTGATTGTGCTCTATCCTTTAAAGATGGAAAAACTGGTTTTTACCCAATTGGACAGTTTAATTTGTCAGACGTCCTGAGTAAAAGTGGTACTATATGTAGCAGGGCCTGTAAACTAAATGCTTCCAGTGGACCTGCAGCACTTATTGTGCCACCCATCTGAATAGCCCTGCAAACATGTATCAGGCCTGCCATTACAGTCTATGTGTGCCATTTTAAACTGCCATTTCAATCTGGCAAAATAGACATTTTATCAGGCCTAAACCTTCCTTTTTGATACATATAAGTCACCCTTAGGATAGGCCCTGAACCGCCAGGTGGACATGGTGTAGCGTATTTAAAAAGGTGGACATATACTTTTAAGTTTCTCATGTCCTCGTAGTGAAAACCTCCTCAAATGTTTTTCACTACTATGGGTCCTTCCTCTCCCATAGGATAGTATTGGGTCACCGTATTACAGTTAATAAGTGATATCTTTCAATTGTGAGCAGCTTGATAGGTTGAGTTTGGTGCCTAAACTTTTGTAAATAAAGGCCCTATCTAAAGGTGAAATTGGATTTTTAGTCACAATTCTGAAAATGCTACTTTTAGAAAGCTGTCTATTTTTTGTCAACCATTTGGTGTCTGCAGCAAGTTCCTGCATCAAATGTAGCTGACAGTTGGGCACTGTGTATTGCCGCAGACAGTGAGACAAAAGGAAGCTAGATTTTGGTATGAATGGCCACTCTGACTTACCAATGGAGAGGAGCTGTTACCTACCACACTTGCACACAAAGGCTCTCCCTAGTGTTTTGTATCTCCAGACAAGCTGGGGCCAGGTCAGAAAGGAAAGGGGTCCTGATACCCCCAGGGGAATGGAACCTGTAGAAACTTTTCCTACGTTAAAGTGGAGACCATGTATAAATATTAGACCTCAGACCACAACTCTTCAGTACACATTGTACCTGTGGAAGATTCAGGAGGAGGACTACTATGCTGCTTTGCTGCAGGAAGGACTGTCACCCCGCTGCCGCTCTGCTAACTGTTGCCTTGATACCCTCCTGCCTGAGTAAGAAGGACTGGACTTGACCTGCATCTTGTACCACCAAAGTGACTCCAAGGGCTAGTTGGCTGGCCTCTTGATCAGGGACAGAACAGGCTTCCTCCACCTGGAATACAGCACGTAGACTCTGCCATCTGCGAGTCCTGCCCTCCACAGTGGTGGCACCCCAGTCCTGGACCCTTGGAAGTTGGCTGAAGGTGCTCTGCCAGCCCAGCTATGGCCCCAGTGGAACTGACGCATCGTGACTCATCACCCCATGATAGCTCCGCATCGGAGCAGGTGCACAATGCATCTTTGATGCAAGTCCTCTCAAAGCATGGCCCTTGTCAATGGCATCATCAATGTTAGTGCAGCACTCCCCATTGCAAGCCCTGCATCTCCTTCAGAAACCAGCTTTTGGGAGATGCATCATTGCCTCAATCCTTCACATCGCAAGTCCCTCATTGACCGCATGCTGGACGTGTATGCAGGACTCCATGTTGCAAACTATGTAGCTGCTTTGTAGCCAGCCAGTGTGCAACACATCTTGGACACAGGACTTGACATCACAAGCCCCTTGCTGATGGCCTCCTCCATTCAGGACTTCAAGTCGCCACCTTGCAGCCCATAGGACTCGGCTCTGAGCAACCCACCCACAACATGGGACTCTGTGACCAGGATTTCAGGTACTCTTGTACAGTGGGCCTAACTGGGTCCCTGTAGCCGGCCGGTACTCCATCACAGTCATCCTGATCTTCTGACTTTGTCCTGGTCCAGTACAACCAGATAACCACAATTGACGCTTTGAGTTTTTGGCTTACTTAAATTGCACAACTCACGTTCTACTGATTGGATTTTTGTTAATTTGATCTTAAATGTTTATTTAAGTCTACTCAATTTTGTTTTTATTGGTTTGAGATTTTTCTTGTGTTGTGTTTTCACTGTATTACTATTTGAAGTGCTGCATAAATATTTTACACATTACCTGTATGGCTTTGTGCCGATCACTTCGAGGTTCAAGCAAAGGTTAGTTTGGGCTTTGCTTGTGACTTCACCCAACATAAATTTTGATTGCTGCTTGAGTAGGGTACCAACCCACCTCAACCAGTAACACAATGTCTTACATTGGTCTTCAGTGGTGAGGATTATGTCATATTTTGTGTTACCATGGAAACCCCCGGTTAGTATTCTAAGACCAATTTCACCTTTTTTAAAATTCTCCCTAGTTTCTGATTGGCTATTTTGTTTTTGTTTCCGTTTCTAACTGTGTTTCCTACCTCTTTGTCTCATACCATGAAGCTGTGCAAAGAGAGGGGTATGTGTGCAAGAAAGAGGACCACAAAGCTGAACATCCATCACCAATGGCTGCAGCATACTTGTCCTGTCTGAGGGAGAAAAGAATGTCTGAATCCCTAAATATCTGGTGCACAATTTTGTGGTGGGAGATAATATAGACAAATGGTTTTCTGCCTATGACATAGCTCTGAGTGTATACAAGATTCTAGAGGAGTGTTTGCACAGTAGCATATGGAAGCACATGTCTGCAGTGAGGAGGGTCATGCTTCTCACACTTGAGGTGGGTGACCAGACAAAGCATGACACCATTAAAGCCATACTTGTTGCTAAATTTGAGCTGTCCCAAGAGAAATACCATCAGAGGTTCAGGGACAGTCACAAACTTCCAAACCAGTATTGGGTGGATTTCTTAAATTACTCCAGTAAGGCATTGAATAGCTGTGTGAGGGGTGGCAAGATTGATCATGTTAGACTCTACAACTTGATTTTGAGGGAGCACATGCTCAATACTTGTGTTACAGAGCTGGGCCAGCACCTAATGGATATCAAGTTGACAGACCCCAGGAAGCTTGCTGAGGAGGCTGACCTCAGAATCAGTACCAAAGGGTCCAAGAACAAGTGTTAGAGTGACCCCAGGTAGATTGGTTCAGGTTCCCCCCAGCAGAATGAGGGGAACTTACAAGTGGCCCAGACAATGCTACAGGTGTGGCTCATATGGCCTTTGGGGTAAGTGGTCCCCAGGGGCAGGACATAGACCATGCCAAAACCTCCCTTAGCCCAGAGGTAGACTCAGAGGGGCAGCTGATGATCCCTGAAGGTAGGAGTCATCCTTTCTATCAGGTGAAGGTGAATGGGATCCCTGTCACTGCTTTGATGCACATCACGGCCAGCCAGATCCTGGTAGTGGAAAGGCTGGTTTCTCAAGAGGATGATACCTGCCAAGTGTGCAGGGCAACTCCAGTCCAGGACTTTTTTGGTCCCTTGGCCCTGGTACCTCAAGAGTGGAATGGGGTGGTGACCCAGAGAAGGGTCATGGTCAGTGCCTAGATGCCCACAGGCTGCATTCTGGGGAATGAGTAGCCCTGAGTGACAGGAGAAGAGGCTGCCCATTGCGCCCTCATGGTTAAATTTTCTGGGAGTACCATGCCCAAAAAGAAGAGACACAAGCCCAGAAGGAGGAGTAGGAGGTGAAAACTTTTCCCAGTGGGAGGGCAAGAGGATCAGTGGTTGCTAGCTCTGAGAACAGAACACCTTGTTGAGGCTCCTTCTGACCTGGCTGTGCTGCACTGTCAGATGCTTGCTTGATGCAGACAGAGGGTTCCACCCTTGAGTGGTGGTGGTTTCTCCCTGGAAATCCTGGCGCGCCAGGCACCTGTTCATCCTCAGGGTACAGACCCTGGTCTGATGGGCCAATCTCAGGCTATCACCCTTAGACTGTTGGGGCTGGGGCTACTGCCCTCCACTCTGAGGAACCTCATAGGTCAAAGAACCCTGGATGGATTGAGCCCTGGCTCTTGACACAGATATCTGTCAGTGGCCTCTGTTGGTTGCTGTCCTTATGAGCAGAGGGTTACTTGGGCTGGGACAAAATTCTGATCCATGGGGTGGAATGAGCTGTATCACTTTGTTGGCCATGGTGGCACTGTCTGCCTACTGGGATGCATCTGTGAGCAAGTTAAGGTTAGCTGCCTCACAGAAAGGGGTCAACAAGTGGGGAGAAGAGTTCCCGATGATCGGTTCAGTGGATTAGGAGAGTGTAGACAGAGGGATCCATCTGAGTTCAGAGAGGTGTCGAACTCTTTGTCGATTTTATATAGCCTGAGCAGGGAAGCCCATCAAGGTATTGATTAGTCATTCCCCGACATTTTGCTAAAGGTGGGTCATGTTGGACTTGACATTTTCTGCTGGGTCTTCTCCAAATGTTTTGCCTTCCTCCTCCATTTTTTGCCTATTTTCATTTTTGTTGGACATAGGACTCTGACCTTTACTACTGCATATCAGTGATAATGTGCTTATGCTTTCCCCTCTAAATATGGTAAAAATGTCTCACACTCTATTGGGGCATGTAATTCACTTGTCAGTCCCTAGTAAAAGTGGTACTACATGTGCCCAAAGCCTGTAAGTGAATGTTTTTGAGCTATATCTATTGTGTTTCAATAGGATGTTTATACATCAAACTAAGGGCGGGAACTCTTCGACTAGCTTCTTTTACTAGCAGGTGTTGGCCTTGTATGTGAGCTCTAGGATTTTTAGATAGACAATATTAATTATCATTGTATTAATCAAAACCCATTAAAATGATTGTTATTAATGCTCAAATGTTATTACTGTTTTAGTTAGTGTTTTAGAGTGATTGTTTCATTTGTGAACATGTATTTTTTATTTTATCAATGAATTGTCTGATGTGACAATCAATAAATGAGAAACAGATATAGCAGATATATTTCCCTCTTGATTTATGCTGATAACAAATGCAAATGCACAACCTTTTTGTGTTTCGTGGCTGGTAATGTAATGCGGATAATGTGGCATATTTATTTCAAACTTGTGTCACCCTAACACCACCCATCTAGGCACATGAACAATGCAACTCTTAAGTTAGATTTTACAAGCCATGCATGTTCTTGCCTGGCTTCATAAAGCAAGATAAACACAACACAGCCACATTGCTACATTGTGTTACTTCCCCCAGAGAAAATGTTTCATGGGTAGAGTGTGGGTGTTCCCGCACACCCACTCTTGGATTTTGGTGCATTGCCAGACTTACCATTACAGGTGGACTTAGAAATGTGCCAAAATTCTTGGCCTCCCTAGGTGACGTGTAATGAGGAGAAATATATTTATTTCTCCTTGTTACTTCCTCTTTCTATTTGTGCTGCATTTTGCAGCACACATATAAAGAGCAAAATGCTTCTTAGGATTGCTTTTGTGCAGGTACGGGCCCATTCCTGCACAAAAACAATGGTGCCCACACTGGTGCTAGGCAGCACATTGTGTTACAGTGCAGGGAAAAGAGAGCATTACACCACATAATGTTAAGTACTGCACATTCCTTCCCTTTCCCTGCCATGCAGCTGCACTGTATTATTTCTTAGTAAATATGTCCCAATATTCATAGCAGCACTACCGCCTGCTAAACATTTTACAAGCATTTTAATAAATAGCTACTTATGACTCGTTAGTGATATTTTATCATATTGGTGTAAATATCTGCACCAGCACCCCGTGACTCCCCTGACCCGGTTTCTGTGTTTTCTTGTCTTTCCCTCTTTCTTGGGCCTTTGGGGTAAGACTTACAAGATGCCAGACTTTCTTTTCTGGTAACATTAATTAACTTGAACCAAGTTGTTCTGGGTTTGTGTTCTATATGTTAGCAACAGATGTTTTCTTTTTTCTCATTTCTGAGTGGCTCGTATTCTTCCTTTTCCTGTTATCATTATGTGTTGCTGGTAATTTTTTTACCAGGATTTCAGTGTTTCAACTCCATGAGGCCAATTGGTATGGGCTTGTTTGCTACCTGCCTGTTCCAGCATGAATATATTCAGAAACAAGCTACAGACTTGTGAGACAGCAGTGTGGGGGTGGTGCCTGTGGCACATATGAAGCAGTCAAAGCTCAACAGCAATGATTGGACTTTTAAAAGGATGTTTTGCAGATTTTTAATCATGTTGAAAGTTGCTTGAGTCTGGCACTTTCAGTGAAGCTTTGAGCCTGATTTAGAACTTGACGGACGGGTTACTCCGTCACAACGGTGGTGGATATCCCATCTGCCAAAATCTAAATCCCAAATATATAAAATGGGATTTAGATTCTTGCAGACGAGATATCCGTCAACATTGTGACAGAGTAACCCATCCACCAAGTTGTAAATCAGGCCCTTTCTTTCTAATAATCAAAGACCACTGAGAGAAGGGTGAAATGAGGAAGGTTTGAACTCCTCTTGTCTCAAAGCAGCCTCCAGAAATATTTCAACAATGACTGCACCTCTCATGAGCAGCATTTCAAAATTTAGGGCAAATACAAGGAATACTTATAGTGCATTCCATGCTAGTGATCCAGTCACAGAGTAGTAAGATGTTATGATGTTTGTTGCAAACATTGGCTAATTCTCCAACACACCAATTGTTAGGTCTAAAGTGTATTTCTTCCCCATGCCCTAAAACAGCCATCTGTTGAATACAGGAATGCATCATATGACTCATTCTCCTCTTTTATCAGTGAAATCTCTAGAACTTGCAGTGAACGTCATGTAATATTGATGATAACTAGGGGACCAATGAATGAAGCAAAATCAGAGCAAGTGGTTGCCCATTCTAAAATACAATTCCAACCACAGAGCAATGCCCAGAAAGAGCAAAGCAATGATACAGAAGCATCCTACATGTACACTTCAGTTGCATTTCATCACGGTCAAAATTGTAATTTATTTAGTCCAGCAGTGAGAACAGGGAAGTCTGATTAGGCAGAGGCCTAATGGTCAATCACAATAATAAAATCTGCATACTGTACTGCAAACACTGTACTGTAGTCCCTGTATTGCCACCATGGGACAGGGAGGTTTAGTTGAACAGGAGTGAAATTCCACAAATACTGCATGGCATTCCTCTACCCTGAGCCCTCTCTTCAGTAGATATTGCATTGGTTGGTTTAAAGTGGTAAATTTGTCTTACATGCAGATCATGTTCCATCAGGAGCTAAGATGGTCAACATGCTACCGCAGTATGGCACCATGTCATATCAGACATAGAATGCAAAGTAGCCGAGGTCCTAAATTGTGTGCATTGAACAGTAATAACTTTAGCATAACATTACCCAGACCAAAGAGATTTATCCTCTTTCTCTGTGGCCAAAATGTGAATGCTGCTCAATCTTTATAACACTGCAAGGAGTGAGCACGAAGTTAGACAATTATGGGAATTCCTTTGATAGTAATATATGAAGCGAGGAAGAAGAAATGATATTGCCATAGCAGGACTGCAGCTAAATGCTAGTCCCAAGCACATTTCAGGCAATTTATAAGAAATGTATTCCATTTTGTCACAGTGTGGAATGGTCTTACACCAACATTTGAACTTAGGTGATGTCTAAAGTTTCAAAGGTTTTTGGAAAAAAATAAGTGTCAAGTTGTAATTTTACAAGAAACATGACAAATTTTTGATTGTGAATTTATTTCCAATTTTGATGTATAAATTTCCAACGCAATCAAATTAGATCATGGTCAACCATGAGCAGGTCTAACAGTTGACTTGTGTAACTCCTTACAAAATGAAGAAAGAAAGCATACTTATGTTAACTTCTGGCCATTAGGTTATACTTCAAGAGGAATCTCAAATGTGATAATGTTATTACAGGATAATTAAAAGTGACTGCGTATTTCTTGTGGACCTCATCCACAGACTTTATAGTGAAGTAATTTGAACTTCTTCAGTGTCCTATTTTGAAAAGCCTCGGAGACTTATCATTCTATCAGTTTATGTTAGCGGTTTGGTAACTGCCACATATGCTCAAAATGAGGAAATGGTTGCCTATAAGTAATGCAAAAAATGCACCAAATGAGGGCATATGCAAGTCTACGGTGGATGCTAAAGGCATCAGGGAATTTATAGTTGTGGACCTTTGAAACCTTAGGCTGCTAAAAGGGAATTGTTCCTGGAAGATACAGCTACAGTTCTATTAGCATCAATACTTTAATTGGCTATACATTTCTTTAGGGTCATGGTTTGAAATGTATTAAATATTTTGTTATGATTAATCACAATAAGCACCAGCAGCACGGGTCCCAGCTCCCAGGGGGTAACCAATTGGGACTGGTTGCCCTCTGCTCTTTTGCATGGGCGCCCCCAATGTCTCCCATGGGTGGGAGGGTCAGTGCCAATGTTTGGATGTTTGTCCCTATGTTTGTGGAATATTAATGGTGCTGTGTATAAGTTTGACTCAGCCAATTTAATATCTTTTTTAAACAGTTATGATGTAATCACCCTTCAGGAAACAATGGCTGAGATCAGTTGCCCGCTGCCAGAGTATTTAGAAATATGGAAACCTGCTTCTAGAAAGAGTAAGAATGGCCGCGCTACGGGACGGTGTAGGAAAGTACCATCTTCTTTGGCATGTTACCCCCATTTGTCACATGTATGTCAGTATGTTTTTGCCTGTCTCAATGGGATCCTGCTGGTCAGGACCCCAGTGCTCATAATTTATGGCCTAATGCCTCAGTAGTGCCTAACTGTGTCACTTAGGCTCGGCTAACCAGAACCTCAGTGCTTATGCTCTCTCTACTTTTAAATTTGTCACTGTAGGCCAGTAACATCATTTACCAATTTCAATTGGCATACTGGACCCCCTTATTAGTCCCTAGTATATGGTACCTAGGTACCCAGGGCATTGGGGTTCCAGGAGATCCATATGGGCTGCAGGATTTATTTTGCCACCCATAGGGAGCTCAGACAAACCCTTACACAGGACTGCCATTGCAGCCTGCGTGAAATAGTGCACTCACTATTTCACAGCCATTTTCACTGCACTTAAGTAACTTATAAGTCACCTATATGTCTAACCTTCACTTGCTGAAAGTTAGGTACAAAGTTACTTAGTGTAAGGGCACCCTTGCATGAGCAAAGGTGTCTCCACATAGTTCAGGGGCATTTCCCCAGAATTTGTGATTGTGGGGACGCCATTACACACGTGCCCTACATATAGGTCAATACCTATATGTAGCTTCACGATGGTAACTCTGAATATGGCCATGTAACATGTCTAAGATCATGGAATTGTCCCCCCATTCCAAATCTGGTATTGGGGAGCCAATTCCATGCATCCTGGGGGCTCAACCATGGACCCCCAGTACTGCTAAACCAGCTCTATGAGGCTTGCACTGCAGCTTCAGCTGCTGCCACCTCACAGACAGGGTTCTGCCCTCCTGGGGTCTGGGAAGCCCAGTCCCAGGAAGGCAGAACAAAGCATTTCCTCTGAGAGCAGGGTGTTACACCCTCTCCTTTTGGAAATAGGTGTTACAGGCTGGGGAGGGGTAGCCCCACCAGCCTCTGGGAATGCATTGAAGGGCACAGATGGTGCCCTCCTTGCATAAACCAGTCTACTCCCCTGTCCATCATCACCCCAGGGGTGGTGCCCAGAGCTCCTCCAGTGTGTCCCAGACTCCAGCCATCTTGCTTTGCTAGGTGTGGGGGCACTCTGGAGGGCTCTGAGTGGCCAGTGCCAGCAGGTGACGTCAGAGACCCCTCCTGATAGGTCCATACCTGATAAGGTAGCCAATCCCTCTCTCAGGGCTAGTTAGGGTCTCTCCTGTGGGTTTTCTTCAGATTCTGCTTGCAAGTTTCCTTCAGGAATCCTCTCCAACAACTTCAGACTATTCTGACCTCGGATCAACCGCAGCCTGCTCCAAGAAACATTGTAACTGCAACAAAGTGTCTACAAGAGACACTTTTATTCAGCAACCTCAGCTCCAAGTCAGCAACTGCAACAGTTTCCACTTTGTGCATGCTCTGTGGACTGCCTGTATTCATCTTGCACCGGAAGGACCAAAGAAATCTCCAGTGGACTGACGGAGTCACTCCCCTGCTCCAAGCAGGCGCCTTCCAAGACAGCGGCCTATATCCTGGGACTCCTCTCACAGCAACAAGCTTGCTCCTAAGGACACAGAGGGTGGATATCATTGACATAGACTGTCCTGAGGTCCTGCTGATGCAATTTGGAGGAAGTAAGACCTTGCCTCCCCCAAAAGCGATGGCACCCCTTTGTACTGCATCTTCTTCGCCTCCTGAAGCCTCTGTGTACTCTTTGCAAAATTCCTTCATGCACAGCCTGGCCCGGTCCCCAGCACTCCATCCTGTGACGCTCAACTCACTTAGTTGTTCTCTGGCGGCGTGGGACCTTCTTTTCTTGTGCTGCATCAACTGCATTTCACACCTCTTTTAAACCCAGATCCTGTGACTCCTGAGGGTTCTGGCTGGCATCCTGAGGGCTCTATAAAGTGCTGAGTGCCCCCTCTCCCTCCTCACACAGGGTTGAGGCCCCCCAGTCCCTCTTGTGTCCACTCAGCGCCATTTTGATGCAAAATGCACTTTTGTCATAACCAAGGCTTGTTGGTGACTTCCAACACGAAATCTCATCTGCAACAATCTTCATGCTGTGGGACATCTTTTGCATCATGCAGTAACCCGCTGGCATCTTCTTAGGGTGCATTCCTGCAGTCTTTGACTAACTGGGGACCCTTCTTTTGCACGCTCTTCCAGGTTGGCAGGGGCTCCTGTCCATCCTGGAACCTCTTTCGACATCTGGACTTGGTCCCCTTCCTTTGCAGGTCTTCAGGTCCAATAATCCAGCAGTTGTTCTTTGCACACTTGGTTGGCTGCTGCAAAATCCCAAAAACGAGGTGTAGTGTGTCCTAAGGAAACTTGCAGCACTTTACTCCTGCTTCTCTGGGCTCTGGGGTGGAGTAATTTACTTACCTTTACTGTATTCTTACTCTCCCAGCGATTCTGCACACACTCCACTTGTCTAGGGGAGAATTCGTGATTCGCATTCCACTTTCTTAGTATATGGTTTGTGTTTCCCCTAGACCTATTTTCTCCCATTGCATTCTATAGGATTTCCTACTGTTTGCATTGTTCTATGACTATTTACTTGTCTAATTTTGGTGTCTAGTGTATATAGTGTGTATAATACTTACCTCCAGAAGGAGTATTGTTTCTAAGATATTTTTGGTACTGTGTCACCCAAATAAATACCTTTATTTTTGGTAACACTGAGTATTGTATTTGCTTGTGTACTGTGTAACTACAGTATAAGTGGTATTGCATGAGCTTTGCATGTCTCCTATTTCAGCCTAAACTGGCCTGCTATAGCTACCTCTATCAGCCTAAGCTGCTAGAACACTACTACTTTTTACTAATGAGGGATAACTGGACCTGGTATAAGGTGTAAGTACCCAAGGCACCCACTACAAACCAGGGCAGCCACCTACAGAGGGTTGGCCACTTATGTAACTGTTAAATTAAAAGAGTGTATTTCACCATTGGTTTGGGATAACAATTGGATTCAGGGGATTGTGATTATGAACGAGAGGTGACAGCAAATCCTCATAGCAATTAATGTTTACATTGCTCCTGGAGTAAAGTAAAAAAGGGTGAGGCTGTCGACTGATGAAAATTCTGGGTGATCTAGCTGGAAAATATCCATGTGCTGACTACCTTATAACTGGTGACTTTAATACAAACTTGTTTCAGGACACCATAGAAGCCCTTCAAGGTCCTGATCTTTGTAATCACCAGTTAGTTCCTGAACAATTGAGGCCCAAGGGTTGACCTCATTGTCCACTGGGAGAGTATGTAACAATGCATCTAAACAGCGTATTGGTTGAATGTGTTCATTTCTTTGACTTCAAGGGATCTGGTTGCATGTCTCCAATTAAGTTATGGGATACATTTTCTTGCTTCCTATGGTCAAGGTGTCATCAACCTGCGCGTAATTGCACCTCATTCCGGCCCTCTGCTATCTCTATGGAAACTAGGAGTTTAAAGAAGGTGTGTAACAGATTAGAAAGGGCAATTATGAAGAGCCCTGATTCTGAGCGTCTATTAATTATATGTAAGCAACTGAGTAAAGACTATAGGGAGGCTATTTACGATGACTATCAGATTCATCTCAATCAGTGTTGGGCTAAATTTTTAAGTGCGAGTGAAGAGCCAATTTCTAAGAAATGTTGGTCCCTTTTAATAACCTACAAAGTAATCAAAGCGGTATTTGCACTGTTAACATTTCTGAAGGAGTTTGGATGTCCTAATTGATTACTCACTTCTCTGCAAGTGAACAGGATGGGAAACTGTTGAATGAGGGGGCTTATTGCACCACTGCTGCTCTGGTTAAGTGTTGCTCTCTGTCCACTGGGTTCGCGTTTCCCTCTCATAGAGTGAAGATTTCTTTTCAATCACGTCTCCCTCATATAATCTCAAGGGCTAAGCAAGATGGAGCCCGGGTCCCAAAGGCCTTCTAGAGATGTTGTTCAAACAGGATTCTTCCTTTTGGGCAGTTGATCTTGCCCACGTGTTTTAGTACTGCCTTCTGACCTCAAGAATCCCTGAGTCTTGGCGTGGTGCCATTCTTCACCCGCTATATAAAAGCGGTTCAAGGTCGGACCATGCCAATTTTAGGATGATAGCCCTTATGACAATGAGGCCAAGTTTCATACCAGTCTCCTGCTGCAAGTTCTTCGTGCCAGGGTTGAATCAAAGGGACTAATCCCCTTTCTCAAACAGTGTTCTCTGCTGCTTCCCGCACATCGACACATTTATTAGCCCTTTCTATTTTGATAGATATGGTGATTCTATCAGGCTTTGTGCTGCATTGCTGTTTTGTTGACTTCAAGGCAGCATTTGACCAGATCCCTAGGAGTGCCCTGTGGGCCATACTACAAAACTGTGATATTCCTTCAGTTCTACTGGGTGCCATTATGGAACTACATACAGATACCTGGGTCTGTAATAAATAAGGTGATGGGTGCTCTCTTTCAAGAAAAAAAATTCATTTGTTGTGGTGTGAAACAGGGTTGCGTGCTTGTCCCCCTACTTTTTAATCTGTTTATTGCACATTTGTCATAGTCTCTTTACGCTGTTAACTCTCATCCCCCTATGATTGGTGGTCTTGGGCTTAGCCACTTGTTTACGCTGATTATCTTGCATTGTTCAGTTATACTAAGATTGGCCTTCAATGACTGCTTAACCAACTTGCATCTTATACTCCTGCAAATCAATTTGCTTAAAACTAAAGTGGTCTCCTTCGGAAAGAAAAAGCATTTGGGACCCAGTTGGCATTACATGTGTAGTAAACACGTTTTAGACCAGTCTTACAATTAGTTAGGGGTGCACTTTGACTCTAGGGGCAGCTTTGTCAAGCATAAGAAGGGGACTGAACTTAAAGCTGTGGCATTGCAGGTGGCCTTTTCTAAATTATTCACATTTTTAAACGGCCTAATCTTCTTCCCCAAATGGAAATTATGAGAGCAAAGATTACCCTCTCATTGTCCTATGGTCAGGAAATGTAGCTGTGTAGGGCTTCTACTTATTGAATAGGCTGGTTAATAAAATTTATTAGAAAGTCTTCCATGTACCGCATCTCGCTTCACCCGCCCAGGTACGGTAGGAATTTGGGCTTCCAGATCAGCTGGCAGTTGGTGCTGGTGCTTTCCTGAAGCTTTATCATAAGCTGCGTCTGGCCAAGGAAGGTAGCTTGGAGGCACTTCTTTGGCAAAAAATCAGCGTGTCGAAAATGAAGGGATCTCACTTCCATTTTTTGGTTGAATATAAACTTCGACTGGAAGCCGATGACCTTTGGGTAAGCAATTCCACTCATTCCTTGTTTAAACTAGGTGTTAAAAAGATCATACAGTTACACTCGTACCATTCGGATGGCTCCCTCCTTGCTCAACGCAAGCATGCCTAGTCAGTAATTAATTCCTTGAAATCAGGCACACCATTTAGCTATTTCTCCTGCTCCTTCAGGTTTTATTTGAAAGAGGCCTTTATGGCCTTAAGATTGGGTGATTGGAGTTTCTTGAAATTATGGTGGTTAACTCCTGGAGAGGGTTCTGGTAACGCAGATTGTTAAACTTTTCATCCTTGGCATGGTCTCCCTTCACATTTTGCCTCTGTTCCCAGGTTGTTGATGTGTGCTGGGCTCTGTTTTCGCTGTTTTTGTTACTCTGGGTGCTTTACCACTGCTATCCAGTGCTAAAGTACAAGTGCTCCTATATAAAATGTATGTGTAATTTGATTTCCATGATTGGCATATTTGATTTACTGGTAAGTTCCTAGTATAGTGCACTAGAGGTGCCCAGGGCCTGGAAATCAAATGCTACTAGTGGGCCTGCAGCACTGGTTGAGTCACCTACACTAGTAGCCCTGTAAACATGGCTCAGACCTGCCCCGACAGTGTCTCTGTGTGCAGATTTTAACTGCCAATTCGACTTGGCAAGTGTACCTACTTTCCAGGCCTAAACTGTCCCTTTTCTTACATGTGAGACACCCCTAAGGTAGGCCATAGGTAGCCCCATGGGCAGGGTGCAGTGTATTTTTAAGGTAGGACATATAACATTGTGTTTGATGTGTCCTGAAAGTGAAATACTGCCAAATTCGTTTTTCACTGTTGCAAGGCCTATCTCTCTCATAGGTTAACATGGGGGCTACCTTTAAAAATGATTAAAGCGTAGAATCCCTTTGGGACCAGATAGACATGTGGAGTTTCGGGTCTCTAATCTCACAATTTAAAAATACATCTTTCAGTAAAGTTGGTTTTAAGATTGTGTGTTTGAAAATGCCACTTTTAGAAAGTGGGCATTTTCTTGCTTAAACCCTTCTGTGACTCTGCCTGGTTGTGGATTCCCTGTCTGGGTCAGTTTGACAGTTGGGCTGTTTGCACCTCTCTCTAGACAGTGACACAAAGGGCGCTGGGGTGTAGTCTGCATATCCTGATGAGCCATCTCTGCTAGGAGCGAGGGGAGGAGTGGTCACTTATACCTGAAAGGGCTGTGCCTGCCCTCACACAATGCAGTCTCCAACCCCCTGGTGTGTGTCTGGGGCCTGGCCTGGGCAAGGCAGGATTTCACAAACAAGAGAGATTTTCCTTTAAAGTAAGCCTTCTTCAAACGTCAAAATGGGTATAAGCTGGGCACCCAAAACCACAGACTTTAGATCACTTCAGGACATCAAGAGGAACCTCTGCCTGGAGAAAAGCTGAAGAGCTGAGGAGAAGTGCTGCCCTGCCTGTGACTGTGCTTTGTGGAGCTATCTTGCAGTTGCTGCTTCTGCCTGTGCAAGAGGACAGAGTCTGTACTTTGTGTGCCTTCCTGGTTGTGAAGAAATCTCCAAGGGCTTGCCCAGAGCTTGCCTCCTGTTGTTGAAGTCTCAGGGCCATCAAAGACTTCTGCCAGCACCTGGACTCTCTGCTGAGACTCCTGCCCTGCCAATAGGTGCCCTATCCAGTTCCTGGGGCCTTGGAAGGTGAAGCTGGCAGACCAAGACTGAAAATCCATGCACAGACCACTGTGCAGGGAACATTTCAACATACCTTCCGAGACGTGGCTGAAAAACGACGCACCGCTGACTTTGCTGCAGAAGTCGAAGCTCCACCGGCATTGTGGCTGGAAAATCAATGCACGGAGCTGGAAGAACAACGCGCAACACCCGCTGATGGAGGCTGTTAACGTTGCAACCCACATTGCGTGGTTTTGCTGATCCCGTGCGGCAGGATTTTTGACAGAAACCTTGTTGGGCATGGAAAAATGATGCAATGCCTGTCCAGACCTGAGTGCTTCCTGGATCGATGCATCACTCCCCTGCTGGGAGGAAAAACGACGCACGCCGACCCGACGGGAGAAGGAGAAATGACGTAAGGTCTCACTTGTGGGTAAGAAATCAACGCACCGCTTACCTTTTTCGACACACACTCGCTCGTGCGTGTTATTTTGATGCTACCCTGGTACTTTTCAACGCTAATATTGTTGTACCTGTTTAAGACTCTTTTTGCTTTTTAATTATTAACTTGACTTGTGTATGTTGGATTTTTGTCGTTTTAGTCTTGTTTTGGTTAGAATAATATTTTCTATTTTTCTAAACCTGTGTTGTGTCATTTTGTAGTGTTTTCATTAAGTTACTGTGTGTGTTGGTACAAATACTTTACACCTAGAACTCCAAAGTTAAGCCTGCCTGCTCGTGCCGAGCTACCAAGGGAGTGAGCGGGGGTTCGCTGATTAGAGTGAGGGTCCTTCCTTGGACAGGGGGTAACTTGACTGCCAACCAAAGACCTCATTTCTAACACAGATGAAACAATTGAACATGTGGTCTGTTTGTGTCCAGCTCTGCTTAAGGAACTTAGATCTCTCCTTCAGATTAAATGGAATGAACTGGGGATTAGCTCCTGTCAACAGGCCACTATTGAGTCCCTGGACCCTGCAAATTTAATACTGAATGTGTTATTGACTAAATTTATTAAAATCACCCGAACCAAATTTAGGGGCACTGCGAGCAGTGGATAACTATGATTGGAATTTTCTGCCGCTCTTGCCTCATTGGTTTGTAGTAATTTGCTAGGTTGTGGAGCTTCAATGTCACACCTAGGGCTCAGACCATCACTGGTATCTAACTTAATGATCATTCAACACACTAAAGTACTTTAGGGCTTGAGTACTGTGAGCCCCTCTGTTTATCATGTATTATGTGGGGGCCTGGGCTATGGTGGTCCAACCTTATTTTTATTCCGATTGATAGTTTTATATTATCATGCAGGAACATTTTTTATTATAGTATGAGCGTTTAAATTATGGAGTGTTTTTTAGTATGTATTTAACATTCGATTGTAAATGTATTATTGACTGTTTCTCTTTTTTTTTTTTATTGTATTGGATTTTATTAGCTGTACAATAAATTACGCACTCACTGATTAATCACAATATGAACAAATATTCTGGTCAGATGATAATATTATGAGTCAGTCACAATGTATTATCACATTTGTCAACAATCAGTACCTGGTGAGATGGGTATTATGCATAGAAACATGAGTTGAAACCATATCATCCCAAAACTGAATTGAGGAAATGCCAAGCAATATGATCAGGAGCTGTGTGTTATTGAGCAACTGAGCTGGAAATGCTATGAAGAGAGTATGAATGTTCATCTTTTTCAAAACAATCTCTAAAGTTTTATCAGACAAACATAAATAGGTCTAATGCATCAATGCATCAGTTATTATCATAAAGCAAGAATTAAGTGAAGTGGGGCACAATGCAAAATCTTTGCTCTGTGCAATACATTTAAGCTGGGTACACTAAAGAAAGTACTGCATTGCTTTTTTTAGACCTCACAGCTACCTTTGACACAAGTCTATCTTCAAAACGCAAACATTTTTAGAAAAAGAAGTAACCTGTTGTCTTCATCTATAGGATCAAATGGTGCTTGTCCTAAAATAACAATATAAAGAAACGCTGACAGTCAGCGACTAAATATTCTAACAATCATGGAGCACTCTCGGAAGAGTATCTATGCCAAGCAATCACTAGAAGTGGTTGTGCAACTGGTTTTCAAGTACATTTTTCTGGCTGTGATGAGAAATATGCCTTGGAGATTTAACAATAAATAGTATATTCAATAAAAAAAACTCTAAAATAGAGACAATGCACTAATAGACTTAAGAGCAATGATAATCTCTGGGATGTTACTTTAAAACTGGTGGAAATACGTTCTGGAATAATACATGGTGTCTTACTAGAACTGGCTTTAAAATGATCAGGGTCACATCCAGTAGTCCAGGCCTTAAGTTGAAACTCATTAGCCATGCTAATTATTTTTTCTTCTCCAATGGCTGCTGTGAATGTGCATACATACTGGACAACCATTTCTGTTGGAGAATTTTTCAAATATTACAAAATACATTAAAGGATGGCCACCATGTGTGTTCCTTTGCTGCATGCATTTTTGATTGCAAGCAACTACGCCCTGTCATTTCAATAACAAGAAATGTGTTAATGTTCCACCATTCTCTGCATAGTCCTTGAGCTCGATGACAAGCTTAAATGGAATATAATTATATTTTGAGA
Source organism: Pleurodeles waltl (assembly GCF_031143425.1). Classification (NCBI taxonomy): domain Eukaryota; kingdom Metazoa; phylum Chordata; class Amphibia; order Caudata; family Salamandridae; genus Pleurodeles; species Pleurodeles waltl. Next base: position 1,488,448,780 of record NC_090440.1, on the reverse strand, counting down.
ACTGTACCCAATTATAAAGGATTGATGCAGTTTAATGTGTTTGATGGACCTTAATCATTACTACAAATTAAGATGCTTTTACTATTCAAATATTCAGCCATTCTTGTCTGGTTTTGTATGGGGGAATGAACAAACATCCAACTTGAATTTCTGGCATTCTCAGTGGTTTTCCAAGAACTACACATGAAACTGAGGTTCTAATCAGAAAAGGGAACAGAACAGCAAAATATGTTGTGCTAATATGTGATGAATTCTATTAAGTCAGACACATTACTCCTCTACTTTATCTAAAAAATCATTGAGAAAGCCTTATGTATATTTAATAGTGTATCAGTGCAATATAATCATATATATTAGTACATGTTGGAAAATGGATTATTGGTAAGGGCAGGTAAGTACCTACACTTAGCAATATGCTAATAACCTCCACCTAGGTCCAGTTAGGTCTCAATAAATTAAACCCAGCTCAACCCTTGGTAGCTTGGCATCGAGCTACAAGGCTTAACGTAGGAGAAAAATGTGTAAAGCATATAAAAATCACAAAACGGTAAATAAGCAAAACATAAAACACAATAAAAAATCCAACACCAATGTATGCAGACGGATTTTAGGGGTCATTACAACATTGGCGGTAAAAGCCGCTTACCGCCATGCAGAAGACTGCCAACACACCGCTGCGGCCGTGGAATTCCGCTGCGGTCATTATGACCTACAGCTCGGAATCCGCCAAAATCCAGACACCAACACAAGTCCTCCACACCAAAGGTCAGTGATAAACTGGCGATAACAAAACCTCCAACGTCACGTCAACAGGAATACGCCCACACTATCACAACTCACTAATCCATGTGGCGGTCTTTCAACCGCGGTATTCCATTGGCGGTACACACCGCCGCGCTCAAAATACACACACATTTACAAAACACATCCACATTGGACAATTCGAAATACACACACCTGATACACATACACACACCACTCCCACACATCCAATACAATATAAAACACATACCCACATCACCCACAAACCCTTACGACCAGAATTGTGACAGAAGGCCAGAGAGAGACACCACCAGAAAGAACAATAGCATCCACAGGCACCCTACACCATCACTCACACAACTTCCAAGCACCTCACACAACACACCTCTAAATATCACCCCACACATCACAACACAGACCACCCCACACATCACCCACACCACCCCATGGCACCGCAAAGACACCCCAGGTTCTCTGAGGAGGAGCTCAGGGTCATGGTGGAGGAAATCATCCGGGTAGAGCCACAGCTATTCGGATCACAGGTGCAGCACACCAGCATAGCTTGGAAGATGGAGCTATGGCGAAGAATCGTTGACAGGGTCAACGCAGTGGGACAGAACCCAAGAACATGGGTTGACATCAGGAAGAGGTGGAACGACCTACATGGAAGGTGCATTCCGTGGTCTCAAGACACCACCTTGCGGTTCAGAGGACTGGAAGCGGACCCTCACCTCCTCCCCCAGAACTCACTACATGGGAGGAGCAGGTCATGGCTATACTGCATCCTGAGGGCCTCGCAGGAGTAGCTGGAGGAATGGACTCTGGTAAGGCAAATCTTTACTATCATATCCCCCCCACCCCACCTGCATGCCATCACATACCCCCACCCTCGCCCTCACCCCCATCACTCCAACTCCTCACATATGTCCCAATATCACAAACCACACATCCCAAACACAAGCCCTGCATGTAACACCAAAGAATGGACACCATCACCAAAGCATGTCCACTGCACATACCCATACACCCCCCCTAAACCATTATCACACAAGGTTCTACACAGGAATGCAAGTACTGGGGTACAGGGTGACCGACCCATTGCACACCATGGCACACACAGATGCAATAATCATGCCTTTACACCCCTGCAGCACCCCTACCCAACGTCACCGGACAGGAGGGTCCAGACATGTCCACTCCACCCACAGAAGAGGCCCACAGTGATGACAGCATCTCTGTCCAACTGGATCTAGATGACCAGCCCGGCCCATCTGGGACCTCGGGACAGTCGGTTCCCCTCACACTGGCACAGGCCACTACAGTGCTTCTCCCCTCTGGAAACACTAGCACAGCACCCACCCAGCGGGCCCATCCCTCTGCCCCCAGGACACGTCAATCAGCAGTGTGTCCACCACTACAGGGCACCCAGGCTAACCCACCACCCTAACAACACCAGGGACCTGGGGGCAGTGGCAGTGGCAGTGGGCACACTGTTCAGGGGACAGAGGCCCAGGAACACAGGGGGACTGGGAGGGCTGCTGTGCGACAGGGGGAGGACAGGCCCAGGGAACCCACTCTCCACGAGGCCCTCTCCAACATCATGGGAGCCTACCACCATTCCCAGGAGACGATGGCAACGGTACTGGCCAAGTTTTAGGAGACTGATTAGCTGCAGGTGGAACAGTATCTGGGCTTCAGGGAGGAACTAAAATCCATCAATTCCACCCTGGGCACCATTGTAGGGGTGCTGAAGGAACTTGTCAACACCAGGAGGGACACTGTGGCACAACAAGGGGCCCCTGACACTAGTCTGGATGATGAACTGCCCACCACCTCTGCCGTCGCTAGTGGACAGGAGGCACCGCCACAGGACCACAACACCAGCACCCCACCCCCTGCAGATGGATAACCGCCCCGCAAGCGGTCCCTGAGATCCAGGACAAAGACAGAGAACAGTGCCAAGACCCCCGCCAAGAAATGAGACCACCCTGATTTGTCATCCTTCTGTCCCACTTTGTCACCCTGTCCATACTTAAACTGCCCCAGCTCCACTTCCTATGCCCATTTGGACAATGCACCTGTGAGACTAATAGACTGGACTCTGCCATGGACATTCCTCCACCATCACCCCTGACCATTTAACAACCCCCTCCACTATTTAGCACTTAAATAAACACCCTTAAATCAAAACAATCTTGAGTCAGTCTGTGCTTTCACAATTGTGTATGTGCAATAACTGAGGGAAATGGCAATGTCCATTGTATTGTCAACATACCTATGTCACACAGCTCTATTCCATGCGGAAACAAAACAGATGTCACACAGTGGGACCCACATCTGTGAAATCGTAAGGGAAAGTGACAACTCAGTGACCATACACTGGGTGAAAATGACAGACAGATGACAGGCAGTAGAATTAAATCAGATGTAGCAGGCTGTGTTGTCTTCTTACCTGTGTCTCACTGGAAGTATTGGTGGATCACTGTGTTCCTGTTGTCTATGTCCTCTTCTTCTGCTTCCTCGTCTTCACTGTCCACAGGCTCCACAGCTGCCACAACACCTCCATCTGGACCATCCTCCTGCAGAAAAGGCACCTGTTGTCGCAAAGCCAAGTTGTGAAGCATACAGCAGGCCACGATGATCTGGCATGCCTTCTTTGGTGAGTAGAATAGGGAACCACCTGTCATATGGAGGCACCGGAACCTTGCCTTCAGGAGGCTGAAGGTCCTCTCCATTTTCCTCCTAGTTCACCCATGAGCCTCATTGTAGCATTCCTCTGCCCTTGTCCTGGGATTCCTCACTGGGGTCAGTAGTCATGACAGGTTGGGTAACCAGAGTCACCTGCAAATGGCGAGGGACAACTGTTAGACATACACTAACTCAAAGGGACATCCCCAGACCCAGACACCTAGTCACACTGTATAGGGTCCATGTCTTCACCTAATAGCCACACACGGTGCCTCTGGAGTTGCCCCATCACATAAGGGATGCTGCTATTCCTCAGAATGTAAGCTTCATGCAGTGAGCCAGGAAATTTGGCATTCACATGGGAGATGTACTGGTCGGCCAAACACACCATCTGTACATTTATAGAATGGTAACTCTTCCGGTTTCTGTACACCTGTTCACTCCTGCTTGGGGGGACCAAGGCCACATGTGTCCCATCAATGGCACCTATGATGTTGGGGATATGTCCCAGGGCATAGAAGTCACCTTTCACTGTAGGCAAATCCTCCACCTGAGGGAAAACGATGTAGCTCTGCATGTGTTTCAGCTGGGCATACAACATTCTGGACAACACGTTGGAGAGCATAGGCTGGCACATCCCTGATGCTATGGCCACTGTTGTTTGAAAAGACCCACTTGCTAGGAAATGGAGTACTGACAGCACCTGCACTAGAGGGGGGATTCCTGTGGGATGGCGGATAGCTGACATCAGGTCTGGCTGCAACTGGGCACACAGTTCCAAGATTGTGGTACGATCAAGTCTGTAGGTTATGATCACATGTCGCTCCTCCATTGTCGACAGGTCGACCAGCGGTCTGTACACCGGAGGATGCCGCCATCTCCTCACCTGCCCCAGCGGACGTTGCCTAAGGAGGTGAACAGCGACGAGAGAGTCAACCAACTCTGAGGTACGTAAACACAAATTAATCAGAAAATGTTAACAAATCGACATATGGCTGTATTAGTGTTTAAGCAAGGCCTAGATATGTGTGACGCAGTCTAAAATAATGCCATGTGGGCCCCTGAAATGGCAGCTGCCTGACCTGTACAGTGGGACAAGGGGATATGAGGTAACTGCGCTGGCGTTGTACACCGTCGCGGTAGGCGGTCGAAGACAACGGAGCAATCCTGCATTCATTAACATTGGACCCTATGGGTCCCAGGAGCCAATGACGATGTACGCCGGCGGTGACAGTACGCACCGCCGCGGACGTGGCTGCCATTTTCTCTCTGTTTAATCACTTGATACCTGATCTTCGACAGGAGACGACCTACAATGAAAGTCTGGAAGAGACAATGGCTCGTGTGTCTGGGGAAAGGGCCCCTGCCTTCAGCACAGAGGAGTTGGAGAAACTAGTGGATGGGGTCCTCCCCCAGTGCACGCTACTCTACGGTCCTCCAGACAAACAGCTGAGTACACTGTGAGCATGCTGTATGGGGGGGAGAATGAGGCGTGCATGAAACGTCGGTGAGTGCATGTGCGTCATGCCAAGGGTAGGGATGCGGGCCAATGACTGTGACGGTGTGGACTGTTATATCTTTTCCCATGTACTATTCCTGTAGGTCGGCGCCCACCAGAAGAAGGATATTTGGCGTGCATTCGCCAAGGAAGTCCAGACCCTGGGGGTCTACCACAGACGGAGCACCAACTGTCAGAAAAGATCGGAGGACATTCGCCGCTGGAGCAAGAAGACGTCGGAGGCCCAGCTGGGGATGGCCTCCCAAAGTGGGAGGGGTGCCCGTCGCACCATGACCCCCCTGATGTTCCAGATTCTGGCGGTGGCATACCCGGAGTTGGATTGGCACTTGAGGGCATCACAGCAGCAACAAGGGGGTGAGTACACTCTCATTCAGCTGATTCAGCGCGCATTGTAGGTGTCTGGGAGGGGGAGGTGGGCTGTGGGTTCCCCTAGGCCAGGACGAGTTTAGTAGGCCAGGTCCCTTCTGAAGGCAGGCCCTGTGGCACCCCACCTGTGACAGAGCCAACTACACCTAGTCAGGGTCCTGTGACTTGCATGTGTGCAGCAATCGGGCATAGGCCTTGTACCCCTTGTCCCTATGATCAATTAGGGAACTCAAAGTGCATGGCGTAGTGCAGAGGGCTGCTGTGTCTGTAGTGTCCGCCAACTGTAGCGGTATTGCATGCACTCAACATGTCTTCCTTCTGTCTCCCCCCCCTTTTTGTGGTCTCCCTGTTCTTGTGTGCATTAGCATCATCAGGCGGAGGAGCAGTGGCACCGGAGCTGCATCCCACATGGCCCTGGAGGGTGACACAACGGAGTCTGAATTCACCAGTGGGACGGAGGGCGAGGGGAGCTCCATGGCGGGGACAGGTGCTGAGACCAGCGATACGGACTCCTCCTCTGATGGGAGCTCCCTTGCGGTGGTGGTCCCATCTGTGCCCCCGCATCTACAGGTACAGCTGCCACCCCCACTACCAGCACCGCCCTCCCAGCAGCCCCTCAGCGATTGCCCCGTGGCCGCTCACCCAAGAGGGTGGGCATCTCCTTCGCCCCAGGCACCTCGGCCCCTGCCCCTGTCACCCCTGATGACCTCAGTGAGGAGGCCATTGACCTCCTCAGTCCTCAGGTAACCTCACTGTTGGGCAGTCTACCATTTTGAATGCCATCCAGGGTGTAGAGAGGCTGTTGCAACAAACCAATGCATACCTGGAGGGCATTCATTCTGGCCAGGCAGCCCAACTGCGAGCTTTTCAGACTCTGGCCTCAGCACTGATGGAAGCCATTGTCCCTGTTTCTAGCCTCCCCCCTCCTACTTCCTCCACCCAGACCCAAACCCCTGTACCTCAGCCTATCCCAAGCACACCATCAGACCAGCATGGACACACGTCAACACACAAGGGAAGCTCAGGCAAACATCAGCACCACACATCCCACAAGCACTCACACAAGCATCATACACATGCAGACATACCAACATCCACTGCCTCCACTGTGTCCCCCTCCTCCTCGTCTTCCTACTCCCTCCCTGTCTGGTCTCCACTCACACCTGCGTGCACTACATCGTAAGCCACTACCTCCATCACCAGCACACCCACCACCACAACCCGCTCACGTGCACGCACCACCCTCACTACCATTCACACATCCCGTGTCCTCTCCCAGTGTCTGTGAGCTCACCTCCCAAGGTACACAAACGCAGCCACACACACACCCAACAGCCGTCAACCTCACAACAGCCTCCAGCCCATGCACCTTCACCCAAAGTCAGCAAACGTACACCTCCTACAACCACTACCTCTTCTTCCACTCCCAAACCCACTCCATCTACCCATCCCAGTGTGCCCAAAAAACTTTTCCTGTCCAACCTTGACCTCGTTCCCTCACCTCCCCCACCCCTTCAGTCTCCTAGGGCCCTCCTCTCCAGGTCCCAACTCAGCGCCTCAGCCACAACATCTGCGGGAACAGTAGTGCCAGTAGTAACCGGCTTCTGGAGTGCACCAGGCAGCAGGGCAGCCAGTGTGCCAAGGAGCCAGAGCACAGAAAGTCCCCCACCTCAAAAGCAGAAAAAGTTGGCCAGTGCCCAGCGGGAGAGAGGAAAAAAATCTGCCACCAAAGCCGCTCTCAGGGGTACAGTTGGGAGTGTGGAGACAGCTGCACCACCATCCAAGGTGGGGAAGGGGCACAGTAAAACCGGCAAGTCTGGGAAAACCAGCACCGCTGCCAAGGACACCGCTGAACAGGACACTGCCACCACCAGCACCGCTGCCAAGGACACCGCCACCAACAGCACCGCTTCCAAGGACACCGCCGCCACTAGCACTGCTGAACAGGACACCGCTGCAACAAGAACCGCAGGCCAGTGAGCGCCAAAGATTCCGACGCTACTGAGGCCGCCACGAGCAGGATGAAGCACTCTGGGCACCAAGCCCCCTGCAGAACCAGTGGAGAATGACATCCACTACCTCAGTCCTTGGCAGGATGAAGAACTCTGGGCACAAAGCCCCCTCCAGAACCAGTGGAGAATTACATCCACTACCTCAGTCCTTGGCAGGATGAAGCACTCCGGGCACAAAGCCCCCTCCAGAACCAGTGAAGACTGTTATCCACTTGAGAGACTGTGGCTTTGCACTCCCCAGGATAAATCAGTGGGCAAACCACCCACTGGAGAGACGTGAGAGACTGTGGCTTTGCACTCCCCAGGATAAATCAGTGGGCAAACCACCCACTGGAGAGACGTGAGAGACTGTGGCTTTGCACTCCCCAGGATAAAGCAGTGGACAAACCACCCACTGGAGAGACTTGAGAGACTGTGGCTTTGCACTCCCCAGCAAAAATCAGTCGGCAAACCACCCACTGGAGAGACTTGAGAGACTGTGGCTTTGCACTCCCCAGGATAAAGCAGTGGGCAAACCACCCACTGGAGAGACTTGAGAGACTGTGGCTTTGCACTCCCCAGGATAAAGCAGTGGACAAACCACCCACTGGAGAGACTTGAGACACTGTGGCTTTGCACTCCCCAGGATAAAGCAGTGGGCAAACCACCCTCTGGAGAGACTTGAGACACTGTGGCTTTGCACTCCCCAGGATACATCAATGGGCATGGAGCCCCCTCGTGGATCTGGCGTCGTGTACTCATCCGGCTGAGGTGCCCCCCCTTCTCTTCCCCCTGAGGTGCCTGTTTTATTTCTATCTGATGCCCCAGCAGTATTCTCTCCGTCTTGTTCAGGTATCTTGTGTGGGCCTCGCCCATGCATTTTGGGCCCAGTGGTCAACGGACTATGATGGTGGAATCCCTTGGACTTGTATTCTTGGTGTATATATTTGTTTATAGTGTGAATATCTTTATATATGTATATATTTTTGATTCATGTATTTGAATATATTGCAATCATTCAACTCATTTCCTTTTGTCCTTGCATTCTTCCGGGGAGGTTGGGGGGTGTAACTGTAATGTATCATGATGTATTAGTGTGTGTGTTGTGGGTGAAGGTGGGGGTGTTGCGTGTGTGTGTCACTCTCTTTTCCCTCACCCTCCCCTGTGTCGTAGGTGCAGTACTCACTGTGGTCTTCACCACCGTCTTTGTTGTTCCTGGTAGAGAAGCAGGAAGATAAAGGCTGGCAGTATGTGTGGCTCGGGTTCCATGGCGTCCTGATTCCTTGTGGGGTGTGTAGAGGTGAGCGTTTTCCCCAAGTCCCGTTTCCGCCGTGTTTATGTTTGCAGTGAATCCACCCCAGAAAAGGTGGCGGATTGGACTGTTGTAATTCTGTGGGCGGTACATTGTCCTCCGCCTGTCTGTTGGCGGTTACCGCTGCGGTGTTTATTTGTACCGCCTTGGCGGTCTGAGTGTTAAAGTGGCTGTCCATGTTGGCGGTTTCCGCCACGGTTGTGATTACTATTTTTTTCCACTGGCCTGTTGGCGGTTTTACCGCCGCTTTAACACCGACCGGAGGGTTGTAATGACCACCTATATGTTTATCTTTAAAATTACACTAAAACAATTAAAATCGGATAAGGGGAACCCAAGATATGAATTGTTAAAGAATTACTCTTTTCTAGCTCTTAGCAATGAAAAGCTCCAATCTGGTCATATGGTTCGACCTCGACTAGGGCAAATTCAAAGTTTAAGGCTGACCGCGATGGAGCCCTGCCCGGCTATAGCAAGTGCTAGGCCTCAGTCAAAAGTTTACCTTCGGACTTATACATTTTCTTGAAGATTTTCTTAAGCGGTATGAAGTCGCCAGTCCAATCCCACCTCCTGGAGTCCCTCCTTGGATACTTGTCATGGGAGCCCTTGGTGAAGATTTCAATGTTCGGACTTAGACAATTTTTTAGGGATGAAAAACCAGAAACTTGATCCACGTCCCTGGAGCCCTCTTCAGATACACTGCCCGGGAGTTCCTGGTCAACTTTCTACCTTCAGACTTAATCACTTTTTCAGAGAGCTTCTTCAGTGGGAAGAACCTGCAAGTCAGGCTGGGTCACGGTTGAGGCAAACCGGGTAGGGTTGCCACCGCGGATCGGTCCCTTTATGGAGCTTTTTCCAAAAGGTTCTCCAAACTTCTACAAACTGCTGGATCTTCTTCCAGAAGGTCTTTTAAGATATTTTAGGAGTCCACAGCTCACCCTAATGTCCCAGAAGCTCTGAGTTGCTCCTTGAGGGTGCTGACTAGAACTCCCAGAGTGCAGCTGGCTCAAACTCCAAAGCTGGTCAGTTTCTTCAGGATCTGAGGCAGGGGACTCTAGTTAGCAGTTTATCATCTGTAGCAAGCAGGGATTCCCTCCTCGAACCAGTTGAAGCCAGACAAATTCCTTCTTGAGGTGGAGATCAAGTGTGCAGCTGGTGCAGTATTTCAGAGTGCAGTGTCCAGGTGCAGGTCTGGGGTCCAGCAGGGCAGTCCTTCTTCTTCTGACACTCTTTCTTGTTGGGATCTGGTAGCTTTCTGGTAGGGAACTGAGGTGTGGGTGCAGCTCTGCCATATTTATCCTTGCTCCAGGATGAAAAACAGAGGGGACCTGGTTCTCCACTTAGATACAGGGTTCTTCCCCCTGTGATGACCACTTCCTGGGCATAGTGGGAAAAATAAATCCCATGGAACAGCATTCTTCAAAAATCCATCATGGCTGAAACTGATTTTTGGAGGTTACATCTGGCTGAGCCCACCCACTGGTGTGGCTAAAAATCTTAAACACACCCATCTCCTGCCCTCTCCTAATCTAATCAAGAGGGCACCTAATTGTCTGGGGTTGCAGGATGTGAAGGAGGTGCTGGGATGCTCCAAATGTCTTTCCCTTTTCCTTTAAAGACCAGTTTGGCAGCCCCCCTTCCTACTTCCCCATCTGCTGAGGTAGTTATCCACCCCCAGGCACATTCCTTTGTGTTCAGCCCAGGCCACTTCATACCTCATCAAGGCTACCTGGCCAGGCTGCCAGAGGCTGGCCAATCAGAGAAGGGCATTACAGACCTGAAGTTGGCAACTTTTCAGGTAGAGTTTAAAAATCTTTACCTGAACTAGTTATATTAAATACAACAATTGTAAGTTGTGGGATTTATTATAACAATTAATTTGATACCAAACTTGAGGGATCTGACACTTAAGGGGACTTTGTTAATTAAGAAAAAAAGTTTCCCCATTTTAGCCTGTGGAGGCCATTCACTAGAGTGAGGGAAAAACACATGTGGCTGTTTTACCTCACCTGAGCTCATAAAATTATTTTATAAGGTTCCTGCTTATAGTTACATGGTACCCAGCCCTAGGTAAAAATAAGGTAGTTTAAGGCTTTGAAATACTTTTAATTACAAAGTTGAATTTGCATTTAACTTGAATTCAAAAGCAGCCAGCAAGGCAGGCCTGCCGTTAAAATGACCCTGGGCACCTCAGCAGTGCACATTGGTGTGCACTACCTATGCTGGGGTCCCTAGACTTTCATGCCCAACCATATACCAGGGACTTATAGGTAGGTTAGCATAGCCAATTATAATTAGCCTAGTTCGCATACTGATTTTATACAGAGCACAGGATCTGGGACTGGTTAGCAGTGCCCAGGACACCATCAGATTCAGGAAAACACCAGCAAAAAGTGGAAAATGAGGGCAAAATGTTAGGGGGCCCTCTGCAATAAGCCCCGTTTCCTCACAGTACAATAACTAAAATGTGTTTTAGGAAAAATGTAAAATATATACTAAGATTATGGAATGTACTGAGACAGACTACATTCACTGACAAACGGACAAATCATTATACAACCAAAGCAGACATGTTTGACTCCTATTTATAACGAAGGAAAATTACCAGCACCATCCCATTTTCCAAAATCCCCTCTAAGAGTAGGCTAACATAGCCTCTGCATTCCTTCGAACAAATATCACAAACTAAATTTATGGATGTGATCAAGGCAAGTAGGCCAGCCTGGCCAGCCAGCTGCCAATCTGACACTTGTCCACTACAAACCTTCAAGAATATTGTTCTAGCTACCTCTGCTGCCACTGCACTAAACAGGGTCATCCATAATACTTTAACTATGGAAATCTTTCCTAAGGAGCTAAAAAAGGTATACATATGCCTATTATTAAAGAAAACAAACTTGGACATGCATGAACCCAAAAACTATAGGCCGATTTCAAATGGGCCTTTAATGGGCAACCTGAAAGAGCAGCATGCACCCAGATGTCACAATTCACATAACTCCATACGTTCAGACTACCAGGCAGGATTCTGCCCAGGAAGAGGCACTGTATCTACCCTCATTGCCACCTGGGATGATCTTAAAACACAGTAGACCACAACAGGGTCACTCAATCATTATTTTGGAACTCTCAGCTGCCTTTGACACAGTTGAACATGACACTCTAATCCAAACACTCTAAGAAGCCTCCATAGAGGGTACTGCTCTCAACTGGATCACATCCTACCTTCAAAACAGAATATATGTCATCTATACATCTACTCCCCCACTTCTCATTCAAATCATACTTCACAAAAGTGAGGGCCCCTTAAGGCTCTGTCATCTCACCCATGCTTTTCAATATCTACATAAAGTCATTACCAACAATGATCAATGATTTCCGGCTCACATGCTATAACCATGCAGATGACACACAAATACTTCTTAATCTGGAAAGCCCCAAAGACATTGGAAACTCAGAAATCTTCAGTTCCCTCAGTTTGCCTTCAGTTGATCAGTGGATGACATGAGGCATCTCAAAGTCAATGCTTCCAATACTGAAAAACTAACATGTGGCGAAGACCCACTCTGCAACTAGCCTCATGATCTGGGACTATCTCCTAAAGTTTCTAAAGAAGTAATAAATCTTGGAATTACCATGGACTCTAAGTTATCAATAAATGTCCAAGTGGACAAATTAGCAAGCTCAAGCTCCATTACTATGAAAACTCTGCAACACATCTTTCCCCCTCACTGGGATTTCCACACAAGGTCCAGGCTACTAACTCTTTTTGCGAGCAAACTGGGCTGATTGCAGAAGCTCCTGTCACTTTTTGCCTCCATTTTGTAACTAATACTGGTGTTTTCTGACTCTGGTTGTGCCCTGAGCCCTGCAAACCAGGTTCAGGGCCTGTGACCTGATTAAAACGGTATATGCAAATTGGGCATAATTATAATTGGCTCTGACAACCTACCTGTAAGTCCCTAATATAGGGCATGTAGGTTTAGGGACCCCAGTGGTGCACTGCTGTGGTATCTGGTGTCATTGTAAAAGCAGGCCCACCTTGCAGGCTGCTTTTAAATTGAAGTTAACCCCAAATTTGGAGTTAAAAGAACTTCCAAAGTCTCAAACTACCTTATTTTTACATATGTCACCTCTAAGGTCTGCCCTAAGTTCCCCATGAGTTGGGGTTGGGTACAGTGTACACATAAGTAGGGACTTTATAAAATATGTTTAAAAAGCCCTAGTGAAGGGAAAACAGTCCAATTCGTTTTTTACCCATTGTAGTACATTAGCTACATAGGCTAACCTTGGGGGCACTTTAAAAAAAAAAAAGTCTTATTTCCACTAGAAAAGGGCTGAATATGTCATGTTGATATCAAATTAAATTTTAGAATGAACCCAACAACTTGGCAAGTTTGGATTTATTATAACTATTACAGAGAGTTTTGGAGCTCTTTCTGAAAGTTAACAAAATCAAATCTGTAGTGCCCTTTCCTGACTATCAGTCTTTGGTATCCTGAGCCAAGTTACCTTAATAAGGTGTGAAGTGGCCTGGACACAAAGGAAGCATCTGGTAGTACAAGAACTGCTGCAGAAATTGGCAGAGCAGAAATGGGGATAGAGTGGCCAAACTATTTATTTCAAAGGAGGGAGAACCAACTGGGACAAAAACTAGACCTCTCCATTTCCTGCTCCCTCAGCCAGATAGAAGTCTGAGTAAATAAATTAGGAGAGAGGCTGTAAGGGGTGAGCTAGGGAAACTTTGCCACACCAGTGGGTGGGATTTTTATTGTGTGTTGTGTTTTACTTATTTACTGTTTTGTTGGTATTAAGTGCTTTACTCACCTGTCTCCTAATTGAAGCCTAACTGCTTGCGGGCTAAGCTACCTAGGGTTGAGTAAGGATTAATGTACTGAGACCTTGCCTGGACCTGTTGTGGGATTGTGGCCTTTTACTAAGTGTAGGTATCTACCTGCCCTTACTAATAGTCCACTTTCCAGCACTCTTGTACTGTCAAAACTGGATTACGCCAATGGCCTCTACAATGGATCATCTTCATCAACTATGAAAAGACTACAACAGATTCAGAACTTTGCTGTCAGACTACTCCTACATATAAAGGCGCAAGTCCACCTCTCCGGCACTTTGATTGCCCTACATTGGTTACTGATCCACCTCCAAGCTGCTTTGTATCAGCAACAAAGCAATTCATTGAACAGGACCGCTTTACAGCTGGATTAAAACCACCAACTACATTCAACAAAGGAACCTTTGCTCCAGACTGGTACCTCGTCCCAAAATCCCACCATGCAAGAAAAAAAAACATAGATGGCACACCCTTCTCTGTCCAAACAGCCAAACTATGGAACTCATTACTCTGAAACATATGATCCATGGATACCTATCTTATATACAGGAGACTACTCAAGAGTTGTCTCTTTCCTACATAACCATCATACTCAAACACTAATGTACAGCACATCTCTTTGTTTATAAACACTTTTTAATTTGATTATAAGTATGTATCTAGGTATGTGTATTTTTTTGTACAAGTATATTTAATAATTATGTTTTTTAAAATATATAGATACTCTTTAACACATATATATATATATATATATTTATATACACATTATATATATATATATATAGTCAATCAGTCTGTGGGGTCTTTGGTTGGCAGTCAAGTTATCCCTTGCCCAAGCAAGGACCCTCACTCTAGTCAGGGTAAAAGAGAATCACCCTCAGCTAACCCTCGCTCACCCTTTTGGTAGCTGGGCACGAGCAGTAGGCTTAACTTCAGAGTGCTAGGAGTAAAGAATCTGTACCAACAAACACAGTACAAAATGACACAACACAGGTTTAGAAAAATATAAAATATTTGCCTAAACAAAACAAGACGAAACTGACAAAAATCGACAATACACAAGTCAAGTTATCAATTAAATTAAAAACCAAAAGGAATTTTCATGTAATTTTAAACACAACGCTAATGCTGTTAGTGTGGAAATGTACCTGGGCGCTTCAAAAATAACCCCACACGGGCGAGTGTGTGCCAAAAGGGGCTTGCAATGCATGATATCACTCACGAGCGATACAGTGCGTCGTTTCTCCTTGAGTCGAGTCAGTGTGTGTCGTTTCTTCTCTCCGTAGGAGAACAATGCGTCGATCCGAACAGCACTCTTGGGTTTGAGCAGGCCTTGCGTAATTTTTACATGCCCAGCGATGTTTGGGTCAGAAATCCTGCTGCATGATGATTCGAAAACCACGCAGCATGGGTTGCGATCTCACAAGCCTCCGTCAGCGATGCTGCACGTTATTTCTCCTGCCGCCTTTGTCGATTTTCCAGCCGCGCTGTAGGCAAGCATTGATTTCAGCCACAAAGCCAGCGGCGCCTCCATTTTTCGGCTGCATCTTGGAGTTGCGTCGATCTTTTCCCCGCACAGCGGTCTGTGCATGGATTTCTTACTCTTGTTCTGCCAGTTTCTCCTTTCAGGGTCCCAGGAACTGGATGGGCACCACTTGGCAGGGTAGAGGTCTCAGCAGAGGCTCCAGGTGCTAGCAGAGGGAAGTCTTTGCTGTTCCTGAGACTTCAACAACAGGAGGCAAGCTCTAATTCAAGCCCTTGGAGAGTTCTTCACAAGCAGGAAGGCACACAAAGTCCAGTCTTTGTCCTCTGGCACGAGCAGAAGCAGCAACTCCAAGATAGCTCCACAAAGCACAGTCACAGGCCGGGCAGCTCTTCTTTCTCAGCTCTTCAGCTCTTCTCCAGGCAGAGGTTCCTCGAGGTTTACAGAAGTGATCTAAAGTCTGTGGTTTTGGGTGCCCTTCTCATAACCATTTAGCCCTTTGAAGTAGGCTTACTTCAAAGAAAAGTCTATCTTGTTTGTGAAATTCTGCCTTGCGCAGGCCAGGCCCCAGACACACCAGGGGGTTGGAGGCGGCATTGTATGAGGGCAGGCACAGCCCTTTCAGGTGTGAGTGACCACACCTCCCCTCCCTCCTAGCATAGATGGCTCATCAGGATATACAGGCTACACCCCAGCTCCCTTTGTGTCACTGTCTAGAGAGAGGTGCAAACAGCCCAACTGTCAAACTGATCCAGACAGGGAATCCACAAACAGGCAGAGTCACAGAATGGTTTAAGCAAGAAAATGCTCACTTTCTAAAAGTGGCATTTTGAAACACACAATCTTAAAATCAACTTTACTAAAAGATGTATTTTTAAATTGTGAGCTCGGAGACCCAAAACTCTACATGTCCGAAAGGAAACTACACTTTAATCATATTTAAAGGCAGCCCCCATGTTAACCTGTGAGAGGGATAGGCCTTGCAACAGTGAAAAACAAATTTAGCAGTATTTCACCATTAGGACACATAAAACAGATTAGTATATGTCCTACCTTAAATATACACTGCACCCTGCCCATGGTGCTACCTAGGGCCTACCTTAGTGGTGCGTTACATGTAAGAAAAGGGAAGGTTTAGGCCTGGCAAGTGGGTACACTTGCCAAGTCGAATTGGCAGTTTAAAACTGCACACACAGACACTGCAGTGGCAGGTCTGAGTCATGGTAACAGAACTACTAATGTGGGTGGCACAACCAGTGCTGCAGGCCCACTAGTAGCATTTGATTTACAGGCCCGGGCACTTCTAGTGCACTGCACTAGGGACTTAACAGTAAATCAAATATGCCAATCATGGATGAACCAATTACGTCCACATTTTGTAAAGGAGCACTTGCACTTTAGCACTGGTTAGCAGTGGTAAAGTGCCCACAGTAACAAGAACAGCGAAAACAGAGTCCAGCACACATCAACTACCTGGGAAACAGAGGCAAAAAGGGAGACCACGCAAAGGATGAAAAATCTATATATATATATATATCAAGAAGAAATTCTTTCCTTTTCTTTGTTATCCAGAAAAGAAATAAACCACACACAGAGGTCACTCTTCTGGCATATATTTATTTAGTAAAACGCTTGTTCTGGCAGTGAAAAAAAGCCAAACAAATAGAAAGAATGAAACAAGTGCACCATAAGATGCCATGACGGGGGATACTCTCTCTCTCGCTCTCTCTCTCTCTCTCTATATATATATATATATATATATATATATATATATATATAAAATATTCAGTGACAAAAGCAAAGGTTCCAGGGATGAATAGTTAGGAGATCGAATTTAAAAAAAACTTAGAAATTCACTCAAGACCCAAAGGTTACAAGGACATTTTAGTTACGTTAAGATTTCACGCACAGAAAATCACAGACATTTAACAGTTATAGTTATACTCACCTCAAGTAGCTATAACTTGTGCCCTAAAGCAACTATAACTCACACCCTCGTCATGCACTGCTACTTACCCCACATATTACATCAGTAATGACATCTTCTAGGACATCATTCATAATATAAGTGCAACATTTGCAATCAATGAGAAAACTGTGTTATAGTTATATGTGTTACAGTTGTTGCGTGACTATATATATATGTATATATATATTTATATTTTCACTAAAAAAACAAAGGTTACAGGGACATTATAGTTAGATTCTGATTTTACACGCACAAAACCATCGAAATTCAGGTAACTGTAAGTCATGCCCAGAGTAAACTATAACTCATTGCCTCGCCAAGCACAGATTTCTCATCAATAATTTTACTGCAAATGTTACAGTGATATTATCAATGATGTCATGGAAGATGTCATGAATATTGTAATATCTGGGGTAAATAGTGCACGATGGGGGCATGAGTTATAGTTACCTTGGGCACGAGTTATATTTACTTGAAGTACCTCCACTTAGATTCTTTATTGGTAAATTTGCTAATTGTTAGACCTGACAGCCTTAGGGTAGTCACCCCTAACTTTTTGCCTGCCTCCCTCCACTTGGTGGACACTGTTTTTGCTGGTTTTTAGACTCTGCGCACTTTACCACTGCTAACCAGTGCTAAAGTGCATATGCTCTCTCCCTTAAAACATGGTAACCTTGAATCATACCTGATTGGACTATTAACTTACTTATAAGTCCCTAGTAAGGTGCACTTTATGTGCATAGGGCTGGTAAATTAAATGCTACTAGTGGGCCAGCAGCACTGGTTGTGCCACCCACTTAAGTAGCCCCTTTTCATTGTCTCAGGCCTGCCATTGCAAGGCCTGTGTGTGCAGTTTCACTGCCACCTCGACTTGGCATTTGAAAGTACTTGCCAAGCCTAGAACTCCCCTTTTTCTACATATAAGTCACCCTTAATGTGTGCCCTAGGTAACCCCTAGAGCAGGGTGCTTTGTGGGTAAAAGGCAGGACATGCACCTGTGTAGTTATATGTCCTGGTAGTGTAAAACTCCTAAATTCGTTTTTACACTACTGTGAGGCCTGCTCCCTTCATAGGCTAACATTGGGGCTGCCCTCATACACTGTTGAAGTGGCAGCTGCTGATCTGAAAGGAGCAGGAAGGTCATATTTAGTATGGCCAGAATGGTAATACAAAATCCTGCTGACTGGTGAAGTCGGATTTAATATTACTATTCTAGACGTGCCATTTTTAGAAAGTGAGCATTTCTTTGCACTTGAATTCTTCTGTGCCTTACAATCCACGTCTGGCTGGGCTTGGTTGACAGCTCATTGTGCATTCACTCAGACACACCCCAAACACAGAGTACTCAGCCTCACTTGCATACATCTGCATTTTGAATGGGTCTTCCTGGGCTGGGAGGGTGGAGGGCCTGCTCTCACACAAAGGACTGCCACACCCCCTACTGGGACCCTGGCAGACAGGATTGAACTGAAAAGGGACCGGGTGCACTTCTTAGCCACTCTTTGAAGTCTCCCCCACTTCAAAGGCACATTTGGGTATAAAACAGGGCCTCTGCCCTACCTCATCAGACACTTGCTGGAGAAGAAACCTGAACCAGAAACTACATCCTGCCAAGAAGAACTGCCTGGCTGCTCAAAGGACTCACCTGTCTGCTTTCTACAAAGGACTGCTGCCTTGCTGTTGGCCTGCTGCCTTGCTGAACTCTTGTCTGGCTGTGAAAGTGCTCTCCAAGGGCTTGGATAGAGCTTGCCCCCTGTTCCCTGAAGTCTCAGGACCAAAAAGACTTCTCTCTTTCACTTGGACGCTCCGTGCGCCAAAAATTTTGACGCACAGCTTGTTCTTCGGTGAGAAAGACGCCGCACACCGACGCTGATCGACGTGACGGTCTTGAGACGACAGAAAATCCGATGCACGGCTTCGCAAGGACAACGCCGCCCGACCTCTAGAGGAGAAATCGACGCGACGCCTGCTGTGAGAGCGTAATTTCGTCGCGCAGCCCCGCAGAACGACGCGCAGCCGGAAAACAAGCAGGAAAATCCACGCACAGACCCGGGACATCTGGTAATCCCCACGATCCACGAAAAGAGACTGTCCGCGCGCCGGAAAAGGACGCACGACTTTCCCGCGTGGAAAATAACGACGCAAGTCCGTGTGTGCTGGGGAGAAATCGACGCACACACCCTTTTTCCACGCAGCTCTTCTTTTGTGGCCCTCTGAGGAGATTTTTCCACTCCAAACCAGGTACTTGTGCTTGAAAGAGACTTTGTTTATATTCTAAAGACTTAAGACACTGTATATCACTTTTCAGTGATATCCCTACAATTTCCTGTTGCAAACTTTATTCTTTTTGACCTAAAATGATCCAGATAAATATTATATATTTTTCTAAACACTGTGTGGTGTATTTTTGTGGTGCTATATGCTGGTATTGTATGATTTATTGCACAAATACTTTACACATTGCCTTCTAAGTTAAGCCTGACTGCTTGTGCCAAGCTACCAGAGGGTGGGCACAGGATAATCTTGGATTGTGTGTGACTTACCCTGACTAGAGTGAGGCCTTTTGCTTGGACAGGGGGTAACCTGACTGCCAACCAAAAACACCATTTCTAACACTAATGTATTCTAGTATTCTCTTTTTTACAGGAAAGATGGTCATGCTTACATAGATCTTTTTACACAGATATTGAACTGCATAACACACAAATTTTGTTATGCAAGTAATTCACCTACAGATTGCACATGTGGGGTTGGAACCCAGTACATGATATTCCAGATAATGTTTCTGCTGTATTTGATAGCCTTAAAATTGCCACTTTTGCAAACACCATGGTTGTGACATGAGGAACAATGTAGTTTTAACACTGTGTGAATGAAGATTAACAAAACTTATCTTTCAACGATCAGGCTTTTGGTGAGAAATGAGTGGTTATTCACCAGTTACTAAAGGTTTCTTCATTTCTGAAGATATACCAGTGTTGGTAAGGCATCTTCCTAACTGAGCCAGAATTTTTACTGTGTGTTAAAATGTACAGCATTTTGTTTGTTGTGCATGTGATTGATTAAGTTACATTCCTCATTTCATTACCATTGAGAATCTCCTCCCTGAGTTGCAAATCAACTCTTACAAATGCCTATTGGAACATTTTCTTTGAATAGACTCATTCCTTTAATCTTTGTATCAAATGATCTCAAGTCAAAATGTTAGTCGAACTGTAATCCTGTTTTCCAGATCGAAATGTATATTATGTTCCATTTAAGGCTGTGTGTTTGCTTTGACTATGCAGTATTTCTTGATGATCTTGTTTGAACTCAACCTAATAATCAAACTAGGTGATATGAAAACAATATATCTGCATATATCGTACATTATATTACCTTACATTATCATTACCTTACAGTGCATGTTTGTGTATGCCTTCTTTACATTTAGTAGTCCTGTTGTACTAGTGATCACTAAATAATAGACTGCTGCGTCGTTCTATCTGACTATTAAAGTTTCTAGAAATAGTTTAGCCTAGTGATTGTTTTTTATGAGATGTTCTTTGATTTTGCCAATTAAGATTTTGTATTTTATTTGTTTTTTTAATAGGTATTATGAAAACCGGAAAACTGGAACATTTGTATTTTAGAAGCGTGTAGTTCGACAGTTGGAAGTGCAGGTTGGTCAATGGGACTGTGGAAGCCGCCATCATGCAGTATCTTGCAATTGTGGTGTAGCTGCAAAGGAGAGAAATTACATTGTTTATTTTGATATGTGCAATGGACAGCGACAGGAAACTAGACCACACCTTTCAATAAGGAATGTTGGATCATCAAAGCAGCAAGTAAAAATAAGAACCTCTTATCAAGGAAAACAAATCACTGTAAGTTTAATTATAAATTTGCATCAGAAACTCTAATTCAACCAATGATGACACAAAAGTGTGCACTACATCTGTCCATACATATATGAGGAGAAATCCTATAAAAATGTAAGCTGTGTCTAATTTATAGCAGAAAAATAAATATATAGGTATATACATATATATGTCTTTGTGTGTGTGTGTCTATATATATATATATGTGTCTATATATATATATATGTGTGTGTACATAGGTATATATATATATATATATATATATATATATATATATATGTGTGTGTTGGACTTTTGCTTATGCAGGGTCATCCCCAGTCTTTTTGCCTCATGCCTCCTATTTTTTTCTGACCTGTTGCTGTTGGCTTTTCAACTCTGAGCACTTTACCGCTGCTAATCAGTGCTAAAGTGCATATGCTCTTCGTGTAAATTGTATGTAATTGGTTTATCCATGATTGGCATATTTGATTTACTAGTAAGTCCCTAGTAAGGTGCACTAGAAGTGCCAGGGCCTGGAAATCAAATGCTACTAGTGGGCCTGCAGCACTGGTTGTGCCACCCACATAAGTAGCTCTGTAATCATGTCCCAGACCTGCCACTGCATTGTCAGTGTGTGTATTTTTACACTGTAAATTCGACTTGGCAAGTGTACCCACTTGCCAGGCCTAAACCTTCCCTTTTCTTACATGTAAGGCACCCCTAAGGTAGGCCCTAGGTAGCCCCAAGGGCAGGGTGCAGTGTATGGATAAGGTGGGACATATAGTAATGTGGTTTATATGTCCTGACAGTGAAATACTGCCTATTTCGTTTTTCACTGTTGCAAGGCCTGTCTCTCTCATAGGATAACATGGGGGCTACCTTTAAATATGATTAAAGTGTAGATTCCCCTAGAGAGTAGATGGACATGTGGAGTTTGGGGTCCCTGAACTCACAATTTAAAAATTCATCTTTTAGTAAAGTTGATTTTAAGATTGTGCGTTTGAAAATGCCACTTTTAGAAAGTGAACTTTTTCTTGCTTAAACCATTCTGTGACTCTGCCTTGTTTGTGGATTCCCTGTCTGGGTCAGTTTGACAGTTGGGTTGTTTTTCACCTCGCACTAGACAGTGACACAAAGGGGGCTGGGGTGTAATCTGCATTTCCTGATTAGCCATCTCTGCTAGGAGGGAGGGGTGGAGTGGTCACTCTCATCTGAAAGGACTGTGCCTGCCTCTGACAATGCCAGCTCCAACCCCCTGCTGTGTGTTTGATGCCTTGCCTGGGCAAGGCAGGATTTCACAAGTAGGTGTGAGTCCCCTTTGAAGAAAGGTGACTTCAAAGACTAAAATGGGTATAAGAAGGGCACCCAAATCTACAGACTTTAGAAACACTTCTGGAACCAAGAGGAACCTCTGCCTGGAGAAGAGCTGATAGCTGAGGAAGAAGTGCTGCCCTGCCTCTGACTGTGCTTTGTGGAGCTTTCCTGCAGTGCTGCTTCTGCCAGAGTAAGAGGTCAAAGACTGAACTTTGTGTGCCTTCCATCTTATGAAGAAATCTCCAAGGGCTTGAATTAGAGCTTGCCTCCTGTTGTTTGAAGTCTCAGGGACAGCAAAGACTTCTCTCTGCCAGCACCTGGAGTCTCTGGAGAGACTCCTGCTCTGACAAGTGGTGCCCTATCCAGTCCCTGGGCCCTTGAATGGAAAGCTGGTGGAAATCCAAGGAAATCGACTTCGGACGACTTCGGACCGACGCCGCTGCTGAATCCGGTAACGCCGCCTGCACCTGACGCCGTGACCTTCGCAGGCCCGACGGCGCAGCAGCTCCGCTGAAGTCCGCGACACTGTGGAAGTCGCCGCACCACATCGTGACCGACGCCGCTCAAATTGCACGGATTCAACGTTTCGCACAGACGCCGCGATTCCCGACTTCGCGCATCGGCTTGTTTTCACTCTTCACCAAAGGTACTGTACTTGGGGGTCTACACGACTCCGTGTCCGGCGCCGCTGGTGTCGGCTTGTTGGGAACTACTCCGTCACAACGCCGTGTTAACATCTCATCGAAGCATTTTTGTTTCTAAGCGCTATTTTTCAGTTTAATCTTTAAAAATTCATAACTTGACTTGTGTATGTCGGAGTTTTGTCGTTCTGGTCTTGTTTTGTTTAGATAAATATTTCCTATTTTTCTTAACTGGTGTTGTGTCATTTTGTAGTGTATTCATTAAGTTACTGTTTGTGTTGGTACAAATACTTTACACCTAGCGCTCTGAAGTTAAGCCTACTGCTCTGCCAAGCTACCAAGGGGGTAATCAGGGGTCAGCTGAGGGTGATTCTCTTTTACCCTGACTAGAGTGAGGGTTCTTGCTTGAACAGGGGGTAACCTTACTGTCAACCAAAGACCCCAATTCTAACAATATATATATATGCTGCCTTCTAAAAAAAAGTCAACTGCTCCCCGCCTTGCGATGTGGGTGCCACTCCATCTTTCATCCACTACAATCCACCATTCCATTAAGAACAATCCAAACACCAGTTTACTTGTTCAGCAATAAATGTCACATTTCGGCCCACATGTCAACCAATAAATTTACCACCCATAAATTAAGGCATAGTAATTAATGGACATAAAAGACACACCTCACTCTGTCATGTGGGCCCCCCATAACACAATTGTTGTTACAGTAGTTTATAGTGGAATACAGTAATATGTTCTCTAAGTCTATTATATATATATATATATATATATATATATATATATATATATATATATATATATATATATATCCCTAAAAAATCAAAGGTTAGAGAGACGTTATAGTTTGGTTCCAATTTTACATGCATAAACCACAGTTCCACTGAGAACATAGAAATGCAGCCCCTCCCTGGGCTTATTCTGGCCCCAGCAACCCAATCCTCAGAGCCCGGCCAGTCAATGGTGGGTGCCTTGGTCCCACCCAGGGCACCCTGTGTCTGTTTGTTAGGTGCTGCGGGTGGAGCCCAAATGACCCTGCAGTCCCAGCTGGCTCCCCACCTCCAGCAGGAGCCGTCATTGATCTAATACGCAGAGAGGAACAATAAAGTCCGTTCTCAGTGGCCTGGAACAATTTTTATTGTTTACTCTCACTTTGTGGGAGCATTCAAAGACATACAAGTCAAACCTCTTCTCAAGAAACGTTCGCAACTACCGTTGCATCTCTCTTCTCTCCTTTCCTGCCAAAGTCCTTGAATAAGCTCTCAACTGCTAGCTCACGGAACGCCTGGAGAACATAAACCTCAACACCTCTCCTTCTGAATTCTGCACCAACCACAGCACCTTGGTCACTGCCACAGATGACATCAGAACCCTTGTTGACCAGGAAAAAGTGGTAGCCCTGATCCTCCTTGACCCTTAGCAGCATTCAACACCATGTCCAACCGCACCCTCCATAGAACGCTTCACCACATCAGAAACCAAGGAAGCACCATCAAATGGATCGCCTCCTTTCTCAGCAGTAGAACTAAGAGAATCCATCTACCACCCTTCACCTAACCTAAGATCATCATCTGCAGATTCCCTCAAGCCTCGTCCCTCAGTGCTACACTGGTAAACACCTACATAACCCCCTTGGGCAACACTGTCAGAACACATGGAGTAAACATCATATCCTCTCATTTTCAGGAGATCCCTCCCCCATAATGGATACCTTCCGGAGGTGCATGACGAGCGTTGTTGATTGGATAAAAGACTACTGCTTGAAACTCAACACAGACAAAACGTAAGTGCTGGTCTTCTTGAGCATTGCCTCCCTGTGGTGAGATGCCTGATGGCCTTCTGATATAGGACTCTCACCCACTCCTATAGACCATGGCCACAACCTTGGCATCATCCAGGATAGCAAGCTCTACATGAAAAGCCAGATCAACACATTTTCCTCTACCTGCTTCCTCACTCTTTGCATGCTCCACAAGATCTTCAAATGGCTCCCATCCACACCAGATGACTAGTCACTCAAGCCCTACTCACCAGCCAGCTGAACTACAGCAACACACTCTAGCTACGAATCACCTCGCACCTCCTGAAAGGACTGCAGACCGTACAGAATTCAGCAGCAAGACTCATACTCAACTTCCCTAAGCAGACCCCCATCACCCCACCTCAAGAAGCTCCACTGTTTCCCCTTTTCAGAAGAAATGTCAATTCAAGATGCTGATCCACACCTAAAAAGCTCTGAAAAACCAAAGACCAGCATACATCAACCACCGCCTGATCTTCCACCAACCCAACTACATTAACTATAACTTAAGGCTTCCCCATGCACAGACCTTACCCTTTCATTGTACATTGTTTATAGCATGTTAAATTATAGCATTTATAAACAAGACTCATCTGAAATGACAACATTTATGAGGACAATGTGTATGGTATTGGGCCAGTAAATTTGGAAGACAGTGGGGGCCTGTGACACAGCACACAGCCCTCTCGGGCAGCATCAACTGGTTTGTCCATTGCTCATTTATTCTTTTCATTCATCTTACATTCTTACATTTGAATACAAGGGGAGGGAGCCTGTAGAGGCCAGCAAGGGGAATCGGGCCACCTCCTTACATAACACTGTCTCTGAGCGCAGTGGAGTTTGGGCATTGTTTGCAGGGTGTGGCTGCTTTCCTCTGTCTCCTTTGGGCTGGCTGTACTCCAGTGCAGCATGTTCTACATGTGCACTTCACAGGCCACAAACCTTCCATCTTACCCTAGTCTCTGCTATCTCTGCAGCTCCTGCAAACACCAGTTGGGCTCCTCAGCGTTGTGGTGGTTTCCACCCATGGAGCTTCCTCATCATCAGAGCTGAAGTTGCTGTCTTCTCTTGTGTGGAGTTGGTGGACTCAAGCATATTGAGCAATTCAGCTGCAGCCTACCTCACCAATAGTTCTGCAGTGTTATTGGAGATATCTTCTTCTCTATGGGCAGGACATGGTGTTTTGTCTACACCTTTCACAGTCAGAGGCAACTTCACAAATGGTCAGGACTCTTCAGAGGTCAAGTCCAGTCCACCTCATCACCAATGTAGTGTCCCTAGGCCCACTGGTGATTAATGAATGACATGAACACTAGTTATGTAATTATAGAAGTGTTTCAGGACATGTGGGCCCGGCCCGTTTATTCGCATGGTAACTGAATGGTGATGCCTGTGATGGATGGGCATAGTGTGGGTCTTTGTGCCACCTCAGGGGAGGAGCTGCATCATTATGTGCGCAGCATAGTACTACAAGAGCCACACTATACTATGTCTAATTTTGTTGTGTTATATTTTTTTATAATTATTTCAAAAAGTACAGCTGTACTCTCTAGAGAATTTTGCAAAAGTACAGAGGTAGTCTGTATACTTCAAAAAATATATAAATTAGTAAAGGTACTTTCCTTGATGCTACAGAGTTCTCTGCCATATTTCTTCCTATACATTTAACAAAGAGTATTAAGCTATAGTTCACATTAAAACACAGAACAAAGACAAAGTGTGGTCTAAATAATATGCTTGTGTTTTAATTATGCAAGAGGCTTTGATTAACCAATATTATTGTGCTTTGTTATTGCCAAGTACAGTAGTATGTTGTGAAGGAACTGTGGTATACCCCAGCCCTATATACTACTATATTTGTGTCCCCTATTAATTAACAACTACTGAACAAGTTCACACCAAACAAATAACAGGGCCCTTTTCACACCATAATCTATATTCCTGCCAAATTTCATGAAAATCCATTCATGCCATTTTACTGCTACATTTGTTTAAAAAGTATATGGAAAATATATTGGTGGAAAAACGTGTTTTTGGAACCCCATTTTCTCTTTGCACCCCGTAGCTAATCACCATTAAACTTTGCATCGTCAGCCAATGTAGGAAAAGGAATAGGTCTGAAAATGTTCATGGAATCATCAAACAAACTCTAGGCCTGATTTAGATCCTGTTGGAGGGAATACTCTATCACACACATGACAGATGTCTGCCTTATTACAATCTCAATAGGATATCATGAGATCACAATAAGGTGGACGGGACATCCGTCACATTTGGAATGGAGTATTCCCCTCCGCCAAGACCTAAATCAGACCCTAAGTTATTGCCAACCATAAATCTGAGGAATTCCTGCCTCTCGGAATCGTAACTATAACTACAGAGTGGCTACCATCACCTGTGTGGATATACAGACAAAAAAACAAAGGTTAAAGTAACCATATAGTTAAGTGAATATGTCAGTGAGAACATTCACATTTTAAACTAAAAAAAAACACATACATTTACCAGTGATAGTTAGCAGAGCTAACAACCTACAACTTGCGCCTCCTCCATTCACTGCTTATGATGACCTGACATATTACATCAATGATGACATATTTTATGACATCATTGACATCTCAAATGACATCAATAATAGCATCACTGATTACATCACTCGTGACATCATCCATTGAGTGTGATAGTTTATTTTATAGTTTATATAGTCGTGAGTAACTACCATATTACTTTTTTACCTAATTGTGTACAGCCTGTTTCCAGCAAATGAGTGTAAGTGTTTTCAAAATGCATATGATTCTAATGCAGCATAGATGTGTAGAGGTATTGAACATGTTATACATCTTTGCTTTGAGGAGTAACTCTGTGTGCAGATGACAGTTGATGACTTGGGTTCAGTGTATTCCACACAAGATTTTTGGTTCTGCAGAAAACAGGGCAAAAATTCTGCACAGTAGATACTAAGGGCTAGATGCACAAAGCATTTTGGTAATCAGAACTGGCCCGATTCACACAATCAGGCCATCTGTGACTGCAAAAACGCTTTTTTGAAATGTACAAAAATTAAGTTCTGATTTGGTAGCTTGTTACCGAATCACAGTTTGAGTTTGTGGTCCAAAACGGAATTGCTGCTTGAAAGGGGTGAGCGAGGTATGTACTAATATTTTGGAATTGAAATATAGTCGCAAAACATTTACACTTTATCACCAGTTCAAAGTTAGAGGTAAGCCATTCTCAAATGGGAAGGGGTCCTCATAGGACCCTCCCAGTTCCTCTTTGAAAATATTTTAAAAAATAGTTTAAGAGCAGGCAGTGGTCCCACGAACTTCTGCATACTGTTAAAACATGGAAATTAAACATTACATTTTTAATTTTAAATGAATCCCATTTTTCTTTAAGGAAAAGAGGCTACATTTTTTTTTAAAAAGGATTGCTTTAATTAAAAGAAATCACAAACATGGTGATATGCTAACCCCAGCAGGTCACCATCCCTGTAATGGTAGCAAATCCTTGTGAGTCACAAATTGTGACCTACCATATTAATATTCTTGCGGTGGGTCTATTTGCGATCCTTGACAAATCACAATTTAGAAAATAGAGGCTAGATAACCCCTTTGTGCCTTAGTAATAGTGATTAGTGGTAATCGATTTTACTATTGTTTGTACATCTAGCTCTAAGTATTGTAAGCAGCCTAGCATTACTAGACAGAATTGTCTTGTGCACCAGGTATTAACCTATGTACATGTGCTTTGCTTTGCTTTAGATGATGGGCTATCTGTAAAGTTTTAACTACAGTATGAAGGCTGCATGTAATATGGTCTTTAGCACCTTCAGATCTTGGTTATTTTAAGGAAATAGTGTATTTTCTGACAAATGTTGTCTAGAGTGGACACTGTTCCTAGTAGATATAATTTTAATACTCTGTGGTGTATTTCTCATGAGAGCTTTTCTGTCTGCAACAGTGTAGTAGACAGTACACTTTCTCCATAGTGTCAACACTGTTTACAGTATCCACTTTTCACTCATATCAAAGTTTTATAAATATTGAACACCGTTTAAAATCAGAGTTTCTCATATAGCTGTGGTTGATTGCTATTTTGAAATAGGCTACCCCGAAAGTGAATGACATAGGGTCAATGTTGCCCATAACAGGAGTTTTATCTGTGAGGCATTAATAATCCTTCAGATAATTCTGAGCTATTTTGTACTTACTTTCAGGCCTCTAATGCCAACCAGTTTCTAGAGTAATGTGTACAAAAAAGATTGGATGATGTCATCCGTGATGTCATAAATGATGCCACAGAACATTTCATGAGAGATGTAGTATGTGAGGTCATAAGCACTGCATGGTGCGTAAGCAGGTTATAGTTAGCTCTGCTAAGTATAACTAGTACATTTCTATGATTTCTTTAGTTCACATCTTTAATGTTGTCACTGGCATATTCACTGAACTATGACATTCTTTTAACCCCTTTGTCGCCATGGACGTAATGGTTACGTCCATAGCTGCGCCCGTGTGGCGCCATGGACGTAACCATTACGTCCTGGGACCGGCCCTCGGGGGAAGCGCTAGCGCTCCCCCCGAGTGCCGCCCCCCACCCCCTCAGGCCAGGGCTGAAAGGGGACTCCCTTCCCCTTCCACCCCCGACCCCCCCACCCCCCCTGTGACGTCAGCGCGCAATCGCACGCTGTTTGTCACAGGGCCTCCTCCCATCGCGCTGGAAGCTCGGCTTCCAGCGTGGGAAGAGAAATGCTTTGCATTTCTCTTCCGATCACGTGGGGGAGGCCGAGAGAGGCTTCAAAGGGGAGGAAAGTTATATATCCTTCCCTTTGAAGTCTCTCTCTGCGTTTTGGCAGCCGGGATTGAAAGCAATCCGGCTGTCAAAACGCCCACTAGACACCAGGGATTTTTTTTTTTTTGTTCGGGAATTTCACGTAAGGGGAGTGACCCCTTAGGCAAGGGTCGTTCCCCTGGGGGGCAACTTTATTTTAGCCCATTTCTGCCCCCCAGGGGGGCAGACCAGCCTATTTTAATTAGGCTGATCTGCCCCCAAGGGGGGCAGAAACCACTAGGCACCAGGGATCTTTTTTTTTGCACCATCACGCAAGGGGAGCGACCCCGTGGGCAAGGGTCGCTCCCCCGGGTGGGGTCGGGGGGCACGTTTATTTTAGGCCATTTCTGCCCCCCCCCCCCGGGGGCAGATCGGCCTATTGTTATTAGACCGATCTGCCCACGGGGGGCAGAAACCTCTAGGCGCCAGGGCTAATTTTTTTTGTGGGTTTTTTTTTTTGTTCGTTTGCTTTTTTAGAGATGGAGAGCGACCCCTTAGGCAAGGGTCGCTCCCCTGGAGGGGCAAATTGTATTTAGGCCATTTCTGCCCGCTTTGGGGGCAGATCGGCCGATTTTAGGTCAATCTGCCCCCAAGGGGGGCAGAAACCACTAGGCAACAGGGATCTTTTCTTTTTGTGCCGTCACGCAAGGGGAGCGTCCTTGTAGGCAAGGGTCGCTCCCCGGGGGGGGTGGGGGCACATTCATTTTAGGCCATTTCTGCCCCCCCCGGGGGCAGATCGGCCTATTGTTATTAGGCGATCTGCCCCCGGCAGAAACTTCTAGGCGCCAGGGCAATTTTTTTTTTGTTTTTTGTTTTTTTAGAGATGGGGAGCGACCCCTTAGGCAAGGGTAGCTCCCCTGGAGGGGCTAATTGTATTTAGGCCATTTCTGCCCACTTTGGGGGCAGATCGGACGATTTTAGATCAATCTGCCCCCAAGTGGGACAGAAACCACTAGGCACCAGGGATCTTTTTTTTTGGGCGCCGTCACGCAAGGGGAGCGACCTCCCCGGGGGAGGGGTGGGGGCACATTCATTTTAGGCCATTTCTGCCCCCCCTGGGGCCGGCTGAGCTAGAGGCCAAAATCCACAGGTAGGCACTTTGCAAAAAACACCTCTGTTTTCTGTAAAAAAAATTGATGTGTCCACGTTGTGTTTTGGGCCATTTCCTTTCGTGGGCGCTAGGCCCACCCACACAAGCGAGGTACCATTTTTATTGGGAGACTTGGGGGAATGCTGGGTGGAAGGACATTTGTGGCTCCTCTCAGATTCCAGAACTTTCTGTCACCGAAATGAGAGGAAAAAGTGTTTTTTGGGCCAAATTTTGAGGTTTTCAAAGGATTCTGGGTAACAGAACCTGGTCAGAGCCCCACAAGTCACCCCATCTTAGATTCCCCTAGGTGTCTAGTTTTCATAAATGTGCTGGTTTGCTAGGTTTCCCTAGGTGCCGGCTGAGCTAGAGGCCAAAATCCACAGGTAGGCACTGTTTTCTGTGAAAAAATGTGATGTGTCTATGTTGTGTTTTGGGCCATTTCTTTTCGTGGACGCTAGGCCTACCCACACAAGTGAGGTACCATTTTTATCGGGAGACTTGGGGGAACGCTGGGTGGAAGGAAATTTGTGGCTCCTCCCAGATTCCAGAACTTTCTGTCACCGAAATGTGAGGAAAATGTGTTTTTTTAGCCAAATGTTGAGGTTTGCAAAGGATTCTGGGTAACAGAACCTGGTCAGAGCCCCACAAGTCACCCCATCTTGGATTCCCTAGGTCTCTAGTTTTCAAAAATGCACAGGTTTGGTAGGTTTCCCTAGGTGCCGGCTGAGCTAGAGGCCAAAATCTACAGGTAGCATTTTGCAAAAAACACCTCTGTTTTCTGTCAAAAAATGGGATGTGTCCACGTTGTGTTTTGGGGCATTTTCTGTCGCGGGCGCTAGGCCTACCCACACAAGTGAGGTATCATTTTTATCGGGAGACTTGGGGGAACGCTGGGTGGAAGGAAATTTGTGGCTCCTCTCAGATTCCAGAACTTTCTGTCACCGAAATGTGAGGAAAATTTGTTTTTTTTAGCCAAATTTTGAGGTTTGCAAAGGATTCTGGGTAACAGAACCTGGTCAGAGCCCCACAAGTCACCCCATCTTGGATTCCCCTAGGTCTCTAGTTTTCAAAAACGCACCAGTTTGCTAGGTTTCCCTAGGTTACGGCTGAGCTAGGGGCCAAAATCTACAGGTAGGCACTTAGCAAAAAACACCTCTGTTTTCTGTAAAAAAAATTGGGATGTGTCCACGTTGTGTTTTGGGCCATTTCCTTTCGTGGGCGCTAGGCCTACCCACACAAGTGAGGTACCATTTTTATCGGGAGACTTGGGGGAACGCTGGGTCGAAGGAAATTTGTGGTTCCTCTCAGATTCCAGAACTTTCTGTCACCGAAATATGAGGAAAATGTGTTTTTTAGCCAAATGTTGAGGTTTGCAAAGGATTCTGGGTAACAGAACCTGGTCAGAGCCCCACAAGTCACCCCATATTGGATTCCTCTAGGTCTCTAGTTTTCAAAAATGCAGAGGTTTGGTAGGTTTCCCTTGGTGCCGGCTGAGCTAGGGGCCAAAATCTACAGGTAGATACTTTGCAAAAAACACCTCTGTTTTTCTGTAAAAAAATGGGATGTGTCCACGTTGTGTTTTGGGCCATTTCATTTCGTGGGCTCTAGGCCTACCCACACAAGTGAGGTACCATTTTTATCGGGAGACTTGGGGAAATGCTGGGTGGAAGGAAATTAGTGGCTCCTCTCAGATTCCAGAACTTTCTGTCACCGAAGTGTGAGGAAAATGTGTTTTTTTAGCCAAATTCTGAGGTTTGCAAAGGATTCTGGGTAATAGAACCTGGTCAGAGCCCCACAAGTCACCCCATCTTGAATTCCCCTAGGTCTCTAGTTTTCAAAAATGCACAGTTTTGATAGGTTTCCCTAGGTGCCGGCTGAGCTAGAGGCCAAAATCTACAGGTAGGCACTTTGCAAAAAACACCTATGTTTTCTGTCAAAAAATGGGATGTGTCCACGTTGTGTTTTGGGGCATTTCCTGTCGCGGGCGCTAGGCCTACCCACACAAGTGAGGTATCATTTTTATCGGGAGACTTGGGGGAACATAGAATTGCAAAACAAGTGTTATTGCCCCTTGTCTTTCTCTACATTGTTTCCTTCCAAATATAAGAGAGTGTGTAAAAAAGACGTCTATTTGAGAAATGCCCTGTAATTCACATGCTAGTATGGGCACCCCGGAATTCAGAGATGTGCAAATAACCACTGCTCCTCAACACCTTATCTTGTGCCCATTTTGGAAATACAAAGGTTTTCTTGATAGCTATTTTCACTCCTTATATTTCAGCAAATGAATTGCTGTATACCCGATCTAGAATGAAAACCCACTGCAGGGTGCAGGTCATTTATTGGCTCTGGATACATAGAGTTCTTGATGAACCTACAAGCCCTATATATCCCCGCAACCAGAAGAGTCCAGCAAACGTAACGCTATATTGCTTTAAAAAATCTGACATTGCAGGAAAAAGTTACAGAGTAAAACGTAGAGAAAAATTGCAGATTTTTTCACCTCAATTTCAATATATTTTTTTTTCAGTTGTTATTTTCTGTAGGAAACCCTTGTAGGATATACACAAATTACCCCTTGCTGAATTCCTAATTTTGTCTACTTTTCAGAAATGTTTCGGTTTCTGGGATCCAGCATTGGTTTTATGCCCATTTCTGTCACTAAATGGAAGGAGGCTGAAAGCACAAAAAATCGTAAAAATTTTGTATGTCCCAGTAAAATGCCAAAATTGTGTTGAAAAATTGGGTTTTCTGATTCAAGTGTTCCTGAAAGCTGGGAAGCTGGTGATTTTAGCACCGCAAACCCTTTGTTGATGCCATTTTCAGGGAAAAAAACACAAGCCTTCTTCTGCAGCCCCTTTTTCCCATTTTTTTGAAAAAACTGAATTTTCACTGTATTTTGGCTAATTTCTTGGCCTCCTTCTGGGGAACCCACAAAGTCTGGGTACCTCTAGAATCGCTAGGATGTTGGAAAATATGGACGCAAATTTGGCGTGGGTAGCTTATGTGGACAAAATGTTATGAGGGCCTAAGCGCAAACTGCCCCAAATAGACAAAAAAAGGCTTGGCACCTCAGGGGGAAAAGGCCTGGCAGCGAAGGGGTTAAAATTATTTTTTTCAGCAAATATATATATATATATATATACATATATTCACTGATAAAAACAAAGGTTAAAGCAACGTTAGAGCTAGATTTGATAAAAAATCTGTATTTGTTTTAATAAAACCTTGGAAAATGGGGTGGGGTGCCATAATGCTCTGTCTCCATGCATTTTCCATAGGCATTTTTGACAGTGCTACAGCCAAAATGGCTGAACAGACTTGCTAGTTCTTTACCCAGAAAGCATGCTTTGTATGATTTGTTGTAAATCTGTTCCATAGTTTTTGAGGAATTAAGCTCAAATGTATATATACTGTCAGAAGTCCCCAGGGAGTGCAAATTTAAAAATAGAATGTTCTGATTGCCCAAGTGGGCTTGTTTCCTCGTAGGACTCTTGCTCCTATTGAATCAAAATGGTCACACAGACCCAAGTCTCATTAGATAGACATGCCCTTATTGCTCACATACAACATATAGTCCTAGACTGTGTATAGAGCCCATTTTCTCCAGACATGCAAGTCCCTTTAGGTAGGAAATCACTGACTATGCACAGTCTGCACTAATTGTACAAACTGTGCATAGAGTCCAGTCTTTCCAGACTCCCAAGTCAGATTAGATGGGTAAGCATGTACTATGCATAGTCGGTGCTCATTTTGCAAAGAGTACACAGAAGTCACTCGCTCCAGAGATCCATGTCCTATAATATGGGCAATCCCCTACAAAGCAAAGTCAATGCTCGGTATGCAGGCTGTGCCCACTCCCTACAGACACCCATGAACAATTAGGTGGGTGAGCCACCACTACACAGATGTTGCGCTCTCTGTGCAGCATTTCATGTACACTTCACTCCCTCCACATAATGAAGCCACATTACGTAGCGAAGGATGTACAACATACAGTTAAGTACTTTAGTTATATTTTACTTTACATTAAAAAAATAAAAATTCACAGAACCAATCAAAGGTCAAAGTGAAGTTATAGTTAAGGGTGGTAATGATTTATCACTGTGCATTATTAAAAAAACATAGCAATTCACTAAAAACTAAACAAAAGTAAAAGTGAGTTTATAGTTAGGTCTGGTGATATCTTACTTTATGAGAGTGCATACAACCTAACCTGGTCAATTTACAGAGCAATCATCAGTGATATGTTGCATTTCACTATAATTGCCTAAAATTCATACGGAGGGACAGATTTACAAGACCGTATTCCCACTGAAGCATCACTTCTTGCAGTGCTCCAGTGACGCTTACCACTTCTCCATATTTACAAGGAGGTGTCACACCAATTGTTATGGCTTTATACCTTCTTGTAAATATGGGCTCGTCCATCAGTTTTCTGCGTCAGAGGGGTGTGCAATGGGTGTTGCAGTGGGCATTCCACAGCAACCCCAATTGCTTTTGACACTGCCCCAGATTTAAAAGAATTCAGAAATCTTTGGCATCACCAAAATCTAAGGCCAATACTTTTATTCCACCACTTTTTTTGCTCTTTCTATGGGCACTGCATTCTGCAGCACACATAGAAGAAGCTAAATGCCATCGATGATCCTTTTTGTGCAGGAAGGAACGCCTCCTTGCACATAAACTATCACACCCCTCAAAACAGACACCCTTGCACTATAATGTAAGGATGCCTGCGTTGGCCCAGGCTGCCTAATTTAGCTTTGATGCAGGGGAGAAACACAGCTGTGCACTGTATTCTTGTAAATACGGCACATCCCTGCATTTCAAAACTTGAGCTGCTAATTTTGGTGCAGCACCATGCTGCACCAGTTTCTTGTAAATCTGGCCCTAAGTGTTAGGCCAATCACTTGAGAAAAAAAGCAACTTCAGAGAACATGCTAAACTTTTTTAAATGACCTGACCTGTATGAACTGAGTGAATTTCAACAGAAATCAGGCAGCTGAGCTCAACAATCCAAACTATCTAACAAAAAGATCTGTGTGTGTCCCATAGACAGACAGATTTCCTTAAAATGCCAAATGTTAATGTAGTGCACTTTGGTTAGTTTTGGAATTTCGAGTTTTGGAATTTCGCTGTTGAATAGTAGTAGTATGTTTTTTAATTGATTTGTACTCTGTTGTGGGCATTCAGTTTAAAGTTACATTTGGAAATGAACGTTTCTTTTTAAAAAAAGGTCTGTGTACTTGCTAGCTGGCCAGCTAATCAAAATGCTACCTTCTGTCACCACGACAGCAGTCCAACGCCCGCTGCCTTTCGTCATAGGCTGCTGTTTCTGTTGTGTTGTATTAGACCCTCCCTTTTGTTCCATAAGCAGAAGTGTAAGCTCTAACACACATTGGAAAGCCAGTATTTTCACTCGTGGTTAGGGCTTGCATTCCCCTTTGATGAAGTAGTGATGGGTGGGTGGGTGTCACCGTGCATCAGACAGAACAGCACTGGTTTAAGATGAAAGAAAGCCGTAGCTGGGCTGATGCTGCTGTAGAGAAGAGCCATTTTTCACTTTGAAGACCAGCGAGCTGAATCACCACTTGCAGCTAATTGCCTTGCTTTCCTTGCCCACAGGGCAGTAACGTTTTTGTAATTGCGTTCCCCTTATTTCGGGTCCTCATACGCAGCCTAGGGCTGATTACAGCCATGTTGCCCGCTAGTGCGGGTAAAAACACCTAATTTATATTAATTACTGAACCATTGATCTTGTCCCTGTTACATGCATTTTAACAGTATGCTTTCATGGTATTTCACTATAAGTCTTGACCTACAGGGATTTTTACGGAATTGTAATACGTATGTTAAAATTGCCTAAAAGAAGCCAGTATAAGCATTTATAACACACCTCTAATGTATCCTATAAATATGTCCTTAGGTCAGCAGTTGTATGGTTTTCAAAGTAGGTTTTTATTTCTGCTATCTACTTTTTAGAACATGTTCCCTTCGGGGACATCTATCAGAGCTAATGTAGGCGACTGGAGAAGGAGCTTGATGTTGAGGGCTCCGACCATTGACTTTAATGAAAACAGAGGTTTATGTGGCATATTTGATAAGAAGGGTCATAACGACTTCCATAGGGCCGATGGGAGTCCTTTTCTGTTACACACAATGGAAAATCCTGAAGACTTCATTGAAGAGTGGCGGTAGGAAGCTGAACAATTTGGTACGTTAGATGTCCAGTAAAATATATATTTACTTGTGTCCTAAGTTGTCATATTGTGAACTAAAATTTAAAAAGGCTTCATAATTACAATCGCTTTAAAAAAAAAGAAATATTCATCCTCTACCACAGGGCATGCAATTGGCCTTGTTTAATCCGCTTGGATAAAGCACCGTGCGCAGCCGCTCTTTAAACTCAAACGAAGTTTTGCATTTGAAAATGCTAAAATAATGACCATCTTATAAAGATGACATTGCTGCATGAGTTTTAGACATCACTGGTTGTGATGACGCTACTGTGAGTAAAGAGGCCTCAAACAATCAATACCAGTCCTAGAGCCTCATTATTTTTCCACTCGATAATCTGTATTGTGTTACGTCAGTACAATTTTGAAAACATAACTTTAAGAACATGTAGCGTTGAATTTGAATTGGAAGGTATGTATAAGGAGTGATGGCTGTCCCTATGTTCTGTACGAATAGCAATATATTTAGCTTATTTTAAAATTAACTTGGCTCAATTAAGGTCTGAATTTCGTGTACAAAGTGTCCCAAAAAGCACCTGGTCTCGCTACATTCAATGTATTGAATAGATGTACGTTTTTTTGATTTTTATCCTAAACCTTGCATGGATTTCAAAACAAAAATGAAAGTTACTAGAGGCCAAGGGCGCTGTTTTGCTATAGGGGAAGAATTATTGCCCCACTGGCAGAGCCAGAAGCAGAAAGTTTACTATCCTTTTATTTTTCTACTTCTGGCACAGCAAGCAGTGCAGGGAGGGCTGGGCCACTGGAGGTTGGAGGAAAGATGGTGGAGGAGGGAAGAGCACACCTAAGTGCACATGTATGTTTGGCCGGCTGTCTTAGGCCAGCCAAACACACATGTTCTCTTAGGTTTCTTCAGCCCGGCTGTGTTAACAGATTGAAACTGCACAGATCCCAGGGCTGTGTCTGAGCGGCAGTCACTGCTGCTCAGATCAATCCTAATGCTGCTTTCATGCTAGGTTTTAGCATGAAAGCAGTGGCAGGATTGCTGGGGAATATGTGCTGGTGTCCCAGCAGTAAAAGCACAATACCCTTAAACACCAGAAATCAAACCCTTGATCTTCAGAGTGAGAGTCTAATATCTTGCCTAGGAGACCAAAAGGTTAAAAATGAATATATATATATACATCTGCCTCGGTTCCAGCAGATCAAATGATTAGATCCGATTGGCTGCCTCACATGAGGTTTGTGAGCCATTTTAGAACTCATTGAGTCAGGGCTATATTTATAGGAGCGTCACTTTTTGTGGTGCTCCAGTGGCGCTAAGCACTGCGCCGTAGTTACAAGGTGGCGTTAAACCACTTTTGTGGCTTAACGCCACCTTGTAAATACGGCCCCTTCCCACTCAGCACTGTACGTGGAAGGAGCGTGCAATGGGTGTTGCTTTGGGCGTGCCACAGCAACACCCATTGCATTTTGACACTGTCTCAGATTTATGAAATGTCGTAAACCTGAGGAAGCGCCAAAGTCTAACGCCACCCCAGGGGTGGCGTTAGCAGGGAGCAACAAGTAGGAATACTTTTATTCCTCCTCGTTATTTTCATTTTCTATAAGTGCTGCATTCTGCTGCACACATAGAAAGAGCAAAATGCCAGAAATTATTGTTTATGTGGGGCAAGGATGGCTGTGTTGGCGCTGGCAGTTAAATTTAGCTCCAGCACAGGGGGAATCGCAGGGGTGCGCCGTATTCAGTTAAATACGGCGCATCCCTGTGTTTCTAAAGTGATGCAGTGTGGCGCTGTCAATTGTGGCGCAGCACTGCGTTGCGTCACTTTTCAATAAATCTGGCCCACAGTCCTCTGAAATAACATTTTTTTAACATAATGGGAGGGTGGCGGGCGGCCCCAAGTCCCCAAGCCATGTAATAGTCCCCAGGACACGATTGGCTCTTTGAGCCATATAATGGGCCTGGGACTCCTTCACCCGAGACTCAATGACAGGCAGTGACACTTTAGTATATTAGATCAAAACATAACTTTGACAATTAACCCAACAATACAAGTCAGTGTGATACAGTAGGTGAGTTTGCACTGACAGCTACATCATTTACAGAATAGGATGGAGGGAAGAGCGAGTGAGAGGGGGTATTTTAAAAGCTTTGGAATATGATAAAACAGCAACTTTCAGATGGTGTGAAAGGTTTGCCAATCAATAAGAACAAAATCATCTACTATACATGTTGACCGTTGGAGCTCTTTGCAATGAAACACACCTTAGGTGGTGTACATCGCCATTGAGACCACAGGACTGTAGATCTTAACTTTCAGTGAACGTCTAAGACCTAAACCATTAGCCCACAGATCATAACAATGGCATTTGACACACAAATACATGTCAATATGGTGCCATAGGTAAGTGTACACGGACTGCTACATCATTAACAGAATGGGACGGAGGGAACAGAAAGTAAGAGAGAAGCTGTTTTAAAGCTTTGGAGGATGATTTAATGAAAAGAATGCATTTTGAAGCAATTGGAAAAGAAAAAAAATATCACAAATTAATAAGAAAGAAATCATCTTCCACTACATGACCTCTGAGTGACTAGGACTCAAACCCTTATCTTTTAAAGGAGAGACTGAGGGACAGATTTATACATTTTGACGCAAAACTGCGTTTAGCGCTGGCTAGCGTAATTTCTTAACGCCACCCGTGCACCAAATTTAAACTTTGACACTGGGTGGCACTAAGAACAGGTTAGAATCATTTTTCCTGATGCTAACCATTGCGTCTTGTCATGAGACAAAATGCCGTTAACAAAGGAAAAATGACTCTAATCCGGTTTGCGACATGGAAAAATGTCGCAAAACGGGTATGCGCCATTTTTCACCGCAACAGCGTCAAAAAGAGACGCAAACGGAGGAAACAATGCTAAGAAGCCTAAAAAATGGATCCCAGAAGTCAGGAGAGACCCCAGTGAGACCCCACTCAACCAGGAACCAGCCAGGAAGACACAGACAAGACCCAGGTGAGAGACAAGAAGAAGAGGAATTGTCGCTTCAGTGTAGAGGAACATGAAATTCTGGTGAGAAAGGTGACAGAGCACCAGCATCAACTCTTCATCATCTCTAAATTGCCAATTGGGAGGAGAGAAGCAATTTGGCAACAGATTATGGACAAGATTAACAGTGTCGCAGAGGTCAGGAGAACTGTCACTGAGTGCAAGAAATGCTGGCATGACTGCAAGCGCAGAACAAAGGAGAAAATGCAAGGAACAGGAAGGCAGCACATGCAAGGTGAATGGGCTGTGCAGGGGCATCCAGGGGCACAGCACAACACAACACCAACAATCTTTGCATGGAGATACACTACCATGTCGAGGCTGCTGGAAATGCACAAGCAGACCAGGGGGGTAGGGTAGAACATAAAACTGGTCTGCTGTCACAGGACAGCTGGTATTGTCAGAATGTAAACTAGAAGACAATGCTCAGTCTCAGGCCATTGGCTCAAGCAACATTTACCATTGCCAACTAATACCTGTGCTATGTGTGCTGGTCAATTAGGAAATGGCAGTAAGGTGCCCATGGCACAAATACACTCAAAATGAGTGTTCAGTATGACTACGTGATCAATCCCCATCAATCCCTATCCAAGTGCAACCCCTGTCAGCTGCTCATGTCTATAGACTCAATAACCATCAGGCACTGTCACATACATTATGATGTACACAGAAGTAATCTCATCCCTATGCTGCCCATTCCAGCGTTTACTCCGTGCCTATGTCATGATAGCTGCAATGCCACCAGGTGTCATAGTGCTAAGACAACAGCATTGAGGGGGAGGACATATGTGTGTAGGTAGGCAAAAACACCCTCGCAGTCATAAGAGGAAATGGAACTCTGCCAGGGCCATCAGTGCAATGCAATGTAGCACACATACACAAACATCAGCATGAGAAACTACCAATGGTGACACCTGTATTGTTTCATGGAAATGCAATACATGGTATGGGGCTAGGTCTCAGCACCGCGTACGTGTATTTGAAAAATGATAGACTGGGATAGGGCCATATTGTTATGTGTGGTGCATGTGGCATCAGCACACCAACAAGCATTGCAAGGCCTCACCATGCAATGGAAGCAGAGGGAGGGTTGATGAGGATAAGAAGGTGGCAAGCCCCAATTTGGACAGAACCCACACCTAGAAGATGTGACGCAGACAATTCCCCATACTGCCCACACTGCATGTGACATGTAGGTGGGGCATAGGGCTGAGAGACTGCAAACATCAATGACAGGAATAATGCATGGAGCCAAGAAACCAATGTACCACCAATAGGAAGTCAGTGACGTCACATTACAACTGGCACAACACAGACACACTAAGGCCCATATTTATACTCAATTTGTGCCGGCTTAGCGTAATTTTTTTTTATGCTAATCCAGCGCAAATTTAACACCATATTTATATTTTGACGCTAGACTCATCTAACGTCAAAATATCCCAGTGTGCGTCATTTTCTGGATGCATGAAACCGCCTTGCATCAATGAGATGCAAGGTAGGCGTTCCCGTCCCAAAAATTACTTACACACCTGTGCGCCATATTTATCTAACCGGGCAAAAATGGCGCACGGCTGGGAGGCGGAGACGGAAAATGATGCAAATCCCGATTTGCGTCAAATTTTATCGCCTGGGTCAGGGCAGGTGTTAAAATGGGGCAAACACACCACTACTTAAGGAAAACTCACACAATCAACATCATTGCTCAAGAAGGATGAAATGGACGTGCTACTCATGCAGCATGCTAGAAGACGCAGAGCACAGGACCAACAGCAGCAGCTACCACCACACCTACATGGACCCCAAAGGCAATTCAGAAGGCAGGAGAGGATATTCAGGACCAGGACAACCATTCAGGGCCTCAGGGAACATGATATCATCCAGAGGTACAGACTAAACTGCAAGCCATTCAGCATCTGCTGCGCCACATTGAGCCACAGTTGGCAGCCAGCTTGAAGACACCCCACATCATTCCACCAGAGACCAAGCTGCTAACTGTCCTGCACATGCTGGCAAGTGTCTCATTTCAAACCACTGGTGCCCTGTTGCCGGGATCTCACAGCCCTCATTCTCCACCTTCCTTCCCAAGGTACTTGATGCCATCATCTCCCTCACACCCCGCCACATCAGCTTCCCGAAAACACAGCAGAAGCAGCAGGAGATCAAACAGGGGTTTTAGCAAATTAATGGCTTCCTGCACGTGCTTGGTGCCATTGACTGCACACATGTCCGGATTGTGCCACCTGCTGCAACCGAGCACCTACCGCAACAGGAAGCACACACACTCCATCAATGTGCAGGCCATTGTGGATCACCAGGGATTGTTCACCAACATCATGGCAAAGTATCCTGGGAGCGTACATGATTTATTCATCTTCCGCCACAGCACCATCAATCGGCACTTCCAGGATGGACGATATGGCAATAACGCAGAGCACAGGACCAACAGCAGCAGCTACCACCACACCTACATGGACCCCAAAGGCAATTCAGAAGGCAGGAGAGGATATTCAGGACCAAGACAACCCTTCAGGGCCTCAGAGAACATAATATCATTCAGAGGTACAGACTAAACTGCAAGCAATACAGCATCTGCTGTGCCACATTAAGCCACAGTTGGCAGCCAGCTTGCAGACGCCCCACATCATTCCAATGGAGACCAAGCTGCTAGCTGTCCTGAACATGTTGGCAAGTGGCTCATTTCAAACCACTGGTGCCCTGGTT
This sequence comes from Pleurodeles waltl, assembly GCF_031143425.1. NCBI lineage: Eukaryota > Metazoa > Chordata > Amphibia > Caudata > Salamandridae > Pleurodeles > Pleurodeles waltl. The sequence continues at coordinate 1,488,406,335 of NC_090440.1, read as the reverse complement.
GCCGGGATCTCACAGCCCTCATTCTCTGCCTCCCTTCCCAAGGTACTTGATGCCATCATCTCCCTCACACCCGCCACATTAGCTTCCAAAACACACAGAAGAAGCAGCAGGAGACCAAACAGGGGTTTTAGCAAATTAATGGCTTCCTGCACATGCTTGGTGCCATTGACTGCACACATGTCCGGATTGTGCCACCTGCTGCAACCGAGCACCTTACCTCAACAGGAAGCACACACACTCCATCAATGTGCAGGCTATTGTGGATCACCAGGGATTGTTCACCAACATCATGGCAAAGTATCCTGGGAGTGTACATGATTCATTTATCTTCCGCCACAGCATCATCAATAGGCACTTCCAGGATGAACGATATGGTAATGGCCTTCTTGTTGGTAAGTACAGGAACCTAGTATTTTACACACAGCACAGCAACCCTATAGGACACACAACACATACTCCACTACATTGACACATAGTCAGAAAGACACTGAGGTGTGACACTGGTAGTCATGTTTGATATCCTGACCCAATGGGATACACACCTATGGACAAATGACGGATGTAAATAACAATAGATGCCACTCTAGAGCCAAACGGGACCAATTTAAAACCACACAGTGACAATGACATGGCATTAACTGGCAGTACAACTTGGAAGATGAACCTTTCAATATCACATAAGGCTACAGTCAATCACACACACTTCCAAGGAATACGTCCTGTGTAAGAGGTGTGTAATGTGTGTTGCTGCAGGTCAAACACCACGAGACACATAGCATGATGACGTTAACTCAAATGAAGGTGACATGGAATTATTGAGGCAGTACCAAGATCTCACATCACTCCTGGGGTGACATTGCCAGCTAGCAATACGGAAGTGGACTGTGCTATGAAAACATGTGGATGTGACACTAATGCAAAGTGCACACTGCTACATATACTGATTGAGACAATTCCCCAAATGCATAATGGATGTACAGAGAGATGGACCTTCATACACTAAAACCTTTACCCCCACAACCAAGTTAGCCAGCTCACCTGGAGCAAGTTCAGTAGTGTAGGTGCACAGTTGCACATGAGCCAACTGGGTGAGGGAACAAAAATAGGTTTGCATAGAACCTGTCACACATGGGATATTGTGCATTGTCAATACTGAACACTTCAGTGCTGCCAGCGTATGGAGATGTGTCGTACATTGTCACCTAGCCAAATCAAAGGGCCTCACTGTTGCATTTCACCTGCAATTACATATGTCTAATTGGATGGTATGTCCAGGCCATATAGTGCAACCATGTTACCACCACAGTGGAATCTATTGTGTGTGTGGAAGTATCATGTCACCTCCAGTGAATGCACAAGGACACATCTTTCTCACTACATAACACATGGGATATACACACTGAACTGCAAGTTTATAAATCTACCACAGATATAAGGTCAATCAGCCAAACACCAGTTTTGCTAGTCAAACAACCCAATGCAGAAAGAATATCACAGAATCCTCGGATCCCACACAATACCACAAACACATATGAGTCACAGAAGACACAAGATAACAATTGCAATGCAAAGTGACAATCACGGTGCAACCAACAACTAACTACTTACCCACATTTTCTCTTTCAGCTGATTAGGGTTACGGGATCAAACCATGGATCATGACACCATTTGCCAACCCAAGCACAGCAGCAGAGTGTGCCTATAATGAGGCACATCGTAGGACACGCAACATAGTTGAGCGGACTTTTGGCATCCTGATGTCCAGATTCAAGATCCTGGACATCACCGGAGGCATCCTCCTATTTTCCCCAGAAATGGTATGCAAGATCATTTTGACCTGTGCCATCCTGCACAACATTTGTATGAGGAGAAACATTCCCCTCTATGAACCGGAACAAGAAAGAGGAGGAGGAGGAGGATGCTCCCCGGGAAAATGAGGGGGAACATCCTAACACAGCTGCAGGAATGAGTCGCAGACAACAGATCGTACAAAACATCTTCTAACTATAGTCACTATCAACAATTTGTTATCATATGGAATTAAACACCTCACTTCATCACTCAATCGTGCTCTGGTTAATTATTTATGCATCACATGATCTCTAGGAATCATAATCAGAGTATTTCCTCATGGAGCATTACAGAAATTCAAATTTGCATACTTCAGATGCCACATCACATTTGATGGGTATGAATGTACAGCAAACATTACACACAATTTTAATGACATATATCCTGTCTATTTCACATTTGAAGGGCAATATCATAGGACCACAGCTATGAGACACATCCATGTTGCCAACATGGTCCATTGCAGCATATGACAACTAAGACACCATCAATCATAAGGTAAAAAAGTGCATCATACATGAGGCAGTGGATGTGCAATTGCATTGGTAACAGGAATGTATGACCAGACCCTTGACAGCAGTAAGTGTGACATCAGCTATCTCTGCAAGGAGCATGTGTGACAAGAAGTGTATCAAACATGAACATGGACAGCACAAGTGCACCAGGTATGACAAGCATTGCTCACAAGACATGCCCTGCGCAGATCATCCCAGGTAAAAAGTCCGGCCACTGCCATGTTTTAAGTCTCTGCCCACCCTTCTCTAGGGGGCGCTGTAAACAGACTATTTGTACCCTGAGAATCATCATCTACACTCACCCAGACTCACATTCTGACTCCTGTGTGCTTCCCTCTTCAGTATGGCATGCCATAGTTCTAGTTAATCAGTCTGCATGGACTTCAGGTCCCATAATGCACTGCCTGGTAGTCGGTAAGACCAGTAATCTGCTGTCCATTGCTTTCCATGTGAAAGGTCCGGTTGGCCCTTTGAACTTGATTCTCAACTCCAGGACTTGTGAGAGACTGAAGCTGCAACCACCTGTGAGCACTCTCATGCAGCCCGGCCATTTGACTCTGCCTTGCCCTTGCTGCTGCCTGGAACTGCTTAGAAGCAGCAATTTTCTGAATCTCCTTGTTGTGCATTGGCGTACAAATCATTTGTGTACCAGAGCCCTTGGGGGATTGTGTAACAGTTCAGAGTACAGCAGAATCTGATCTGTGTTCCCACAGTGTTGTTCCTGCTTGTCCCCGTCAGAGTCTACTCACTGTGTATTTTCCTTGTTCATGTTTGTTCCTGACAGAGCCTGCATCCTGTTAGCTAGACTGCTTCCAGTCTTTGCGTTAACCAGAGACGTTCCCTGTGGCTACATTTGCCTCATAGTTGGTTTTCATGCCCTCTGTTTCCTCTTGGGGTATTGTGTCTGGTAGGGCTACAATGAATCCAGAGAAGTATAGTATAGTATAATTTGTTTACTTATCATATTTTGTTCTGGGACATGTATTCAAATTGGGTAATCCAGCCCCCATCCCTTGTCTGATTTTGCATGTATTCATTAGTGCCAAACACTGACAGTGTGCTATGGCTGTATGCATGGATTTGGTACTGTGCCTCCAGCCCAACAAACAAGGGCTGCTAATGTCTATAAAGGAACAAAACATGTTTGTGCCCTGACGGTCCAGACACAGATTAACTTCTGCCGCCACCTTTTGATGGGGCTTGCGTGGTGACTAGCTGTGAGATTAATCAGCACAGAGGCACTGATGTTCCCTGTTGCAATAGGAAATTTAAAGCCCACCCTGTGTTTAAATGTTGTGATGAAACCCGCCTGTTTCCTATTACTGATCCATAACGTATTTGAGCACACCAAGGTTGCTCTGTCGTCAGCCTTCTGAAATTTCTGCTGTGCCATAACTGGACTATCCCCATGTATGCCGTTAGTTGATCTTTGGCTTTTGGTTAAATCTGCTTTGAAGGATACTCTGTTAATTCAAGGATTGGGTCCACAGACTCATTACTAGACCTGCACGTAACTGTGACAACATGGAGGCCAATACTCACACAGGGTAAACATGGCCACACACTTGAACTGGACACCTTTGTGCAATGAACCACTGGAAATATGTGAACACATGCAGCAAGGTCTGCTGGTCCTCTACAGCCACAGGAGAAACATAGGTCATTTACATGAGTCAAACTGTGGTTTACATAACAACTTTAGGATTGGATTTGAGACTCCATGTCACAAACACTGTACCTACCTAGCATGTTCAAATTCCTGACTCATGGGTAGTATACACACAAGTGACCATGAAGTGGTATCCAACATTTCATGACATGTGAGGGGTGACATATCTGACATAGCCATTATCTGCCATCCTCAATCTTTCCTGTGTATAGTTAGTCATGAGAAATGTTTTGTCCCCAATGTCAAGCAAGTGCACACAGCATAAGAGGCAACAGATATTACAAACACATATCATGACTGATGTACCTCATTGAATGGCATCTGACGGTTATACCCATTTGTAAAACATTCATACATTCACATTTGGCCAATTATTTTGCATGCCGTTCCCACAGAGGCACAACAATAATTCGAACAGACAATTCACACACATAAACACACAGGCCATGAGTCCGTTTTTTTAGTAGCATAGCCTTGCTGTCCTCTATTGATGCAACACCTGCTCAAACTTGAAAAATCCTATTTTATTTCCAAAGTTTGTGCTGTTGTTGTGTCAGTTAAGAGAACTAATCCTGCACAACAACATGAGTATTATGGGCCGCAGTAGTATGGTCTGCCACATGTACCCAAACACTAGAAGACACACTGCAGGTCATAGCATCCTATCTTTGTAAAGTTATAGGCTGCATGCATCTTAAAAATTTTAAAAAACCTCAAACACAGTTTAAGACAGAATTTTTGATGCAAACGCGTCAAAAAAGATGCATATGCGTAAAAAATGATGATTATGCATTAAACAACTACGCTTATGCGTTACAAAATGACACTTCTGCATTAAAAAAGACACATATGTGTTAAAAAAGACGTATATGCGTTAAAAAAATGACGCTCACGCACATTATACATCAATTGGTCCCTAGCATTAATTCCACCAATGCACCCCAGGTATGCGGTTATCCATCAAATATATTGATCCTTGAATGTGTGGGAATTTTCACGCATATGCGTAAAAAAATATTGACGCAAACCCTGTAAGCGTCATAAATTTACAAGCAATACAAAAAACAGGCCACAATTGAGACAGGAAGTGATGTAATAGGATATCCTGTTTGCAGAAATGGTACAGTGGGGGTACTTTCACTTTGCAGTCTGTGATTATTTTAGACTGTACAGTATAGCTGTGTTTTGACTTGTCTCTCTGTGAATATTGTGAATTTGTCTCCTGTGTGCTCTTTATATTGTATTTTGTTATTTTGTAAGTGTCTGTGGTATCCTATGTAAGTGCATCTTTGTCATTTATTGTATTTAGATTTGTCTTTGTACTGTTAGGAGTCTGTTTGTGGGTAGTGTTAGTTGAGGTAGGGTTGGGTTGTGTGTGGGTTAGATAGGTTTCCTTTTCCTACCTCCTTTCCCTTTTTTTTCCTTCTTTCCCTTTTTCATTTCTTATTTTGTTGAGATGTTGAGAAGGCCACGGCTGGGGCGAATGGGTGAGGAGGAGCTAGGGGCATTTGTGTGGCTGGTGTGCCACTTCCTCCACCTGATGTTGGAGGCTGGAGGCCATGTGATACAGGGATATCACACGGAGGCAAGAAGGCTGAGGTGGGCAAAGGTGCTGTTCCACCTGAGGCGCATATTCAACAGCCAGCGCAATGACCACCAGCTGGGGCATTGCTGGGCTGACCTGGTGGCCTGAGAGCAAGATCTGCTGGACCACCTGGGTGTGGTGATTGTTGGCCCTGTTGGTGTGTACCAAATTGACTACTTTGTACAGAACAATGCTCTGGAGTGACAGTAGCAGATGTTGTGACATGCTGCATGCAATGTTTGTGGACATGTGGAATGCAAGTTCAACAAACTGTGGCCCTGGTTTATACAATTTTTGCAACGCATTACCGTCATTTGTTGACAAAAAAGCTGCGCAAACCTACAAAATACAATTGTATTTTGTAATTTAGTGCTGCTTTTGTGTCAATAGATGATGGTAATGCGGCACAAACAAAAGTATAAATCAGGGCCTGTGAGTGTAACAGGAATGGGATGTATTTCACATGGTAATACATGGAAACAATGTGGTCCCCAGTTTTGTGGAATCATGTCCGTACAGTATTCATGGCCATACGTACCAAGCTCTTCATAACCTTTGCTATTATCTTAGGCCCATATTTCTACTTTGTTTGTGCTGCATTTGTGTTATTTGTGGACGCAAAAGTATTGCACACTTGCTACATTCAAATATATTTTGCTAATTTCCCTAGCTGTAGTGTAAATAAATTAAGCAAATGCAACACAAAAAGAAATTACAAGTCTGGCCCTAAGTTCACTGTTTCTGTGTGTTTACGTCTGGACAGATAATCATTCACATGGCCAAACCCAAATGGGCCATGATGCTGCCAAATTGCATTAGCACAAAACAGGTTCATCTCTTTGCTTTTCGGAGTAGGCGTTGGAATCCTATCATTGAGTAGCATGGCCCAACAACATTTTTGGCTTGGGCGCAATTGCTGGGACTGAGCTAGCACAGTTACCATCTGTGTCACTTTAGTGCCAAACCATTTTCTAAAGTGAAAGGGTCATCATGGGATCCCTGCTCTTTGTGAATGCATGGCGACAAACTATTTTTGAGTATGATGTTGTGCAAGGGACCACTGACTGCTTCCATGATACTATTTTAGTGAAGAAATAGGATGTTATATTACTTTTGATACACTCCTGTTGATATATTGCAGCATTTCTACAAATGTTAACTTCTCAGTATGAAGGCAGTCACAGACATGGTGGTCTGCTAAGATCAGCAGGCCAGCATTCCTGTGAGTGCCGCCATTTCCAAGGTGCTTTCAAATAGAGACCTACCTCATCATGATTGCAGAAGTAGGACATTTGCTGCCCCATTTTTTATTAGCGGACCATGTCAGTTTGGTTGTACTACCACTGATCACCCAACTTGGCAATTCTAAGTTGCTGATTCTGGCAATGTGTGCTTTACAATACCTGAAATAGGTACACAGGGCCCAGAGTAACACATTTCAGGTGCAATGACTACACCTGTGCCCATGCATTCTGTCAAGGATGATCAACTAAGACACTGTCAGCATGCAACTTTTTGCTGTTTTGAATCCGAAAAGTGGCCAATCCATGTTTAGCGTACCATTGTCATCAAGTAACACACAGGATCCCTGCCATCATGTTGTTATAGAGGGAATATATGGCTCAGGGTACACTGCCAATGTGGCATATGTAACCTACATACAACACTGGCACACCTATTATGGACCACTGAAAGCACAATAATTCCTGAACGCGAATCAACCCACATGAGCATCACACAGTTACTCATTGTACCTTGATGCACAAGCCACAATACCTGAGTCACTGGTATTGCAGAGCACCAGGAATGTGGCATTGCATGTGTCTCCCAATTACAAAAGATGAAATGGAGTACCCTCTGGAATTATTTAAGCACAAAATTGAGTAATGATGTTTGGCACTGCATGATTGTTAGGGCCAGTGCATGTGTGCATATGTGTGTCTATCACTCACTGGAGTGACAGTGTCAATGCATGTTTGCAGTGGTATATCTGTTGGGGTGTCTACATGCCTGATGTGCAGCTCTTTCATATAAAATGGCACACACAGTGATTTGTTGTTCCAACTTTTGTACAGTGAGCAGACATTGAGCACATATCACCCTTCCATGATTTACAGGTGGACCAGCCCCCTACACAATAGGTGAAGTGACTCGATTTGCGGACCCAGATGTATCCCGTAAGTGTTAATATGTTTGTCCTGTATTGTGTTTGCAGCTGTTGTGTGGTTTACTCTTGTGTGTTGGACTCATTGCAAGATATGATGAGCTGGCACATGATCTATGTGGCTAGACTGGAGGCTGACATAGTGTTCCATGGAAGAGTTAGACATTCAGTGGCAGAGAGTCATATATTGGGAGTCGAGTGCTGTGCAATATCATGGGCAGGTGAACAAAGTGATTTGTTGCTACATGTATGCCAAAAATTGATTTGGAGGTGGCCAGGGTCATGATTTAGTCAGCAAGTCATACCCTAATTCACACAGAACAGTGATGCATCAGTTTTACACACCAACTTGCACATCCCTGTTAAGTAATGAACATGTAGGACTGCATGGGTGACTGTCCCGCAGCATCTAGCTCCACATGTTGTACTCCATTTACGTGGCACTTGAGTGAAATGTCATAGGCGTGCATGCAGTCAAGGCCAGATGGGTGCTTGCATAAATGTGTTTGATTTTGGAAATGTGCCAGTGAGATCTGATGTTGATGATTGTCCACAAATAGAAACATGAATGCAGATGTGATTGTCCAATGGTTGACCCCACCTTCAGTCGCAAGGAGGAGCACAGATGCAGCAGCCATCACAGAGGACCTATCCACCATCCCAATTGTATGACCTGTCAGCTCCAACTCAGCTGAGGACTCTGATAACACAGGGACCACCTTTGAAAGGACAGTAGTGGGAGTACAGTGGGAGCTGGCCAAGGAGGTGCAGGTGGGGATGCAAACTATGGCAGCCAGCCTTAAGGGGATGCACATGTGCATGATGACGTCCGCACGACAGTCAGCAGCCATACAAGTCACACAATCCCTACTGCAAGGAGTCCAACAGTGTGTGAGGGACCTCACCACTGCTGTGAGGGAGTTGCCAGAACATCCGGCCTCCCAATCTTGCAGCTGCATGCATGACAACAAGCTGGACTCCATGTACCCAGAACTGGCCTCCCTCAGGGCATACATGGCTGCCTACCACAGGGATGTTGCTGCCATACTCAATAATCGGCAGCTCCTCCTTGCTGCAGCTATGCCATAGGTAGTTCCACAGATGGCAGCTGCCGGGAATTTGGAGTCCACTTCTTCAACCCCCTCAATCCTACCAGCACCACCATCATGGGCAGAGGAGAGGACACACACATCAGAGGATGAAGATGTGGAACAGATCATCTTCACCCGTAGGAGTACCCGGTAGCACCAGCCCATGCCACATGGGCTCTGATTTTCCTTTGTCCTGTGCTTGACAACATGCCAGTGTTGCTACAGTTGGTAACACGCACTCTTCACCGACACACGGTTAACCTTACCACTATGGACTGCAATTGTCTCTCACTACTCAATTGGCAATTCATGTTCCTCTGCACTGAATGACACTTCATCTCAGCATGTCCAATGCCATGTCCCTCAACCTTGCACTTGTGTCGCATCACAATAGAATGCTTCACACTAATGGGGTCACAAACCTGGACTATGTAAATATTGCACTACAGCACTTTAAAATAAGCAACAGCTACACAACCACTTTGGCCCATATTTATAATTTTTTAATGCCACATTTGCATCATTTTTTGACAAAAAAGCGGTGCAAACTTACAAAATACAATTGTATTTTGTAAGTTTGCGCCAATTTTGCGTAAAAAAACTACGCAAATGCGGCGCAAAAAAGTATAAATGTTGGCCTTTATCTCTGTGTAATGTGACACATCTACTTTGCTGGAGAGTTGTGATGCGTGTAACATGTCTATGGTCACAGAGTGTCAATACCACAGTGCAGAACTAATCCCTATCTTCTGGATCAAATTCAAGACACACAAGACCTGTGATTTGTATATGGAACTGCCAGGACTGTATGCAGTTGGTAATCATAAGGGGGCATTGTATTTGGGCACACATGAATGATTGAATTACATGTCTGTCATCTACATTGTGACCATCACAACTAGATAAACATATTTTCTACCCCTAACCCTGTGCCTCAGGGGGGGATGGACATGCAACACATACTTTCAAACATCAAGGACAACCACAAAGCTTTGTACAGAGGTACATGGGTTTAGTCAGACCACTACAGGTAAGGAGGCCTGCCAACTAGGATTGAGTCAACCAAACCCACCACCACCAAGGGCAGAGGAGACGACACACACATCAGAAGATGAAGACGTGGAACAGATCACCTTCACCCGTAGGAGTACCCGGTAGCACCAGTCCATGCCACATGGGCACTGATTTTCTATGTCCTTTGCTTGTTACCATGCCAGTCTTGCTACAGTAGGTAACATGCACTGTTCTCCAGCACACTGTTTACCTTACCACTATGCAGCGCAATTGTCTCTCACTTCCTCATTGGCAATTCATGTTCCTCTGCACTGAATGACACTTCACCACAGCATGTCCAATGACATGTCCCTCACCATTGCACTTGTGTTGCGTCACAATAGAAGGCATCACAGTAATGGACTTACAATCCTGAACTATGTAAATATTGCACTACAGCACTTTAAAAACTTTTTACTTAAACAACCACTTTGTCTATGTGTAACATGTCAATGGCCACAGAATGTCAATACGACCGTGTAGAAAGAATGTGGGCTAATAACTATGCACAAGGGTCTGGATTTTATCATCATCTGTGCTTCCTTAGACTTATCTCTGAAGTTAAAAGATCACAAACAGGATAATGCTGTGTAGAACTGCATATGTCAGGTCCAAAGTATGTACAAGATGAATCTCAATGTGGCCCACATTACCTTCAAGACAATCATTATGTATGTGACATCTGACTCTAACCTTTAATCACACACACCATACAGCAGGAATGGATGTGAACAAGTGTATGGATAATTACATAACCTGGGAGTACAATGTAAGAAATCATAGGTGTGAGTTATGTATACTGAACTTCATAAGATTATGACATCACTCAGCTTATCAGGGTTCACATGAACATCAGGCTGCAGTCAGACGTCCCACAGTGCCCAAGATTCTAACACAGGACTCAAACGATGACAGATTTAAAATCACACCAACCTTTATAACACATTTGGAACCATAGTTACCTTGAGTGGTGGGTGCAATGGATGGCAGATGCATAGAGAAGTAGCTTTGTTGTAGCTGCCAATGTGACAGCTCAGTTGGAAGTGGGAATTAACCTGTCAAGAGAGGGATGTCGATGTAGGACCGAATACACAGGCCAACAGACAATTGGCACCATACACTCTTGCAAAGACCCTGCACCCCAAGCATATGACACATGCTGTAAGGGAGTACCTAAATCTTTAATAACTATGTACAAAACAGAACTTAAAACTATGCAACACACTTATACTAACCTAATCCATCCTAACTATACATTACCCACAACTGGCCCTAACTACCCTATGCTAAGCTTACTTACCACATTTAACAACACACTCTAAACATTTGCCCCCCCGCCCCTCTTATATGACGAGACACATGTAGGACAACATATACTAACCTAAACAGATACTAACTAATAATAAACAAATATATATATGTTTTTAATTTTAATTAATTTTTATTTTTTATTAAAATACACAAAAGCCCCAACATTAACAAACAAACAAACATGTAATAATATGAAACCCCCTTACCCCCAACCTACGTATCCTATCTAAACTACTACCCTACTCTAACCTATCACTAAACCCCCTAAACCCACTAAAAAACTGGATGAGGAATGAGGAGGAAGGGGACTGAATTAGCAATGAGGGGAGGAAGGAGTTCAGAGGTTTGCCCTCCTCAGTGTGTTCTTTATAGATTTGAGCCTCTGGGTATTTTTGTTCATGTCCCTCTGTATAGTGTCAAGCTTTCTCATTACATTTCTCATGGAGATCGGAAATGGTGGCCGTGTCCAATTCAGCAGATGTGGTGGTCTGTGTTGCAGAGGTTGTTGGTCCTGCAGGTGTGGTGGTTGGTGGTGCTGACGTTGAAGGTGCAGCAGGTGTGGTGGTTGGTGGTCCTGATGTTGACGGTGCAGCAGGTGGGGCTAATGTGATGGTGGCCGCTGTGCTACTGGGTGCAGTTGTGGTCTCGGCCCCAACCGTTGTGGCCAATGCCGGTCCGCCTTGGCTGAAAGCCTGCCATTCTCCTGTGTCTCTCTCTCTCTCTGATAGCGTCTTGCCATTCTCTGGTATCCAGACTCAACATCCAGTATGTGTCTGTACCCCACTGCCCGCTTCTGGAAATCCCTGATCTTGGCTACATTCATGCTGGCAGCTGTAAAAATTAGGCAGGCAACCAACAGTGTCATCATTGTGTGATGCATGTACAGATGATAATCTAACACTCTCCCTCAATTTGCACATGCAGTCCAAATCACAATACAGATGATATAATGTCATTGATATAATGTCCTTGACGAATGAAATGGCAATGCTGCCTAGTCATTCAGTATTTAAAAGCACAGAACAGCACAACAAGAGGTGTACCAAATAAAGTGATCTGTGCATTGATGTAGTGCAATGTGTCACAATGCAAATACAGCAAGTACTTCACATGGGCCAGGCCGACTAATCTTTATCATCTGAGTCAACTTCAAGACACCTAAGACCAGTGATTTGTAGATGTAATTGGCAGGATGGTATGCAGTTGCTCATCATAAGGGGTCAGTGTTGTTTGGGACACATGCATGCTTGAAGGAGATGACTGTCATATACACTGTGACCATCACATCTACCCACATATATGTTCTTTCCCTACCCCTGTGCCTCAGGGGGGATGGGCATGCAATACATCATCACAACTGTCGAGGACAACTATAAAACCATGCCCACCTGTACATGAATTTAGTGAGTGGAACACATGTGAGGAGGGCTGCCACCTAGCAATGAGATTTCCATAGTTCAATCACATCTACATTCTTGTTTCCATTTGTGGACAACCATCAACACCTGATCTGCCAACACAATTTTAAAATCACCCACATTGATGACAGCACACGTCTGGTCTTGACCTGCATTGACGCCTATTACATATCACATGAGTGTGACGTAAAAGGAGTACAACCTATGGGGCTAGATGCTGGGGGACAGTTACCTATATAGTCCTACATGTACATACAATACAGGGATGTGTAATTTTGCGTGGAAAACTGATGCATCACTGTCTTGTGAAAATGAGGGTATGACTCTGTGACAATATTCTGACACTGGAGCACTTCCAAGTCACATGTGGGCCTACATGTAGCTACTAATCACCTTGTTCACATGCTGCTGCCTATTGCACAAGACTCCCAAGATATGACTCTCTGCCTGTGAATGTCATGGAACACTATGTCAACATCCAGTCAAGTGATATATCAGATCACGTGCCAGCTCATCATATCTTGCAGTGAGTGCAACACTCAATCACACAACATCTGCAATCGCTACACAGGACAGACATTATCACACTTACTGGATACGTCTGGATCATGAAATTGAGCCACTTCCCCGATGGTATAGGGGGCCAGTCCACCTGTAAGACAAGGAAAGGAAATATATGCTCAATGTCAGATCACTGTACAAACATGTCGACAACATATGAGTGTGTAACATTTTACATGAGTGACCTGCTGATCCTGCATGTAGACACTCTAACAGACATACCACTGCAAACTCACATTGACAATGACGCTTCAGTGAGTGATAGACACACATCTGCACACATGCACTGGGCCTAACAATCATGTGGTGCTAAACCTGACTACAAACATTTGTAGCTAATCCATTTCAGATGGCACTCCATGTCATGATTTGTAATTGGGTGACCATTTCAATGGCACTTCCCTGGTGTACTGCAATACAAGTGACTCAGGTATTGTGGCTTGTGCATCAAGGGAGTCTGAGTTACTGTGTGATGGACATTTGGCTCAATTTTCATTCAGCAATTATAATGCATTCAGTGGCCCATAACAGATGTGGCACAGTTCCATGTAGATAACAAATGCCCCATTGGCAGTGTCCCCTAAGCCGTATATGCCCCCTTTGCCAATCTGATGGCAGGGATCATGTGTGTGTAATGATGACAATGTAGCGCTAAACATGGATTGCCCACTTTGCAGTCCCAATACAGTGAATTGTGGTATGCTGACTGTGTATTACCTGATCATCATTGACAGAATGCATGGGCACAGGTGTTGTCATTGCGCCTGAAATGTGCTACTAAGGGCCACATGTACCAAGATCAGGTTTTGTGAGTCACACATTGAGAGACTTAGCAACTCGTAATTTGCAAGTAGGATGATCTGAGGTACAACACTGTCAATCACATTATTTGCAAATCACAAACAGGGTAGCATATGACCTACCTCATGAATTCTGATGAGATATGTCTCATTTTGCAAACCCCTTGGGAATGGCGGCACTCACAGGGATGGTGGCCTGCTGGTCTCAGCAGGCCACCGTGTCTGTGACTGATTTCAAATAGCGATGTATATTTTCATTTAAATGCAGCCTTATTTTATCAGGGGTAAACAGAAAGCATTTAAAAAAACAATATTATGACTCTAATAATTTATTTGAAGTAGTCAGTGGTCCATGGGAAAAAGTCCTGCTCAGTATTTGTTTTGGGGCATGCATTCACAAAGGGAAAGGGATCCCATGGGGACCCCTCCCCTTTTACAAATGGGTTAGTACCAACCTGAAACAGCTGGTAACTGCAATTGTTTAGTGCCAGCATTTGCAGTCACCAAACAATCAATCAGCAAATTACGACTCGCTAATAGGAAAGGAACGCCCATTCCTAAATGCCACTAGCAAACCCTGTTTTGTGCTTTAGCAATGTGATAGCAGAATAGCAAAATTGGGGGTGTGCATTTGAATAAAACATTTTCCTGATGTAAAAACACAAAATCTGCAAACAAGGCTGTTTGTGAGAGTTAAAAAAAGCTTGGTACATGTGGCCCTAAGTAATAGTCGGACATGACTCAACAAAGCCAGGTCTGCACTGTTAACATGTATAGACCTGTGGAATACATCTCAGTACTGGGACACTAAAAGTTTGTTCTACTTGCATTCAACATGGCCACAGACATTGCATGCAGCACGTCATCTGCTACTGTCACTCAGTGAAAGTGAAAGTACACCCACAGTACCATGTCAGTAAACAGGATTTCCTATTACATCACTTCCTGTCCCCTTTGTGGCCCATTTTCCGTCTTGCTTGTATTTTTTTTGACGCATATGATGTTTGCGTGAATATTTTCGACGCATATCTTACATGTGCGGCAAAATACCACGCATTACCAGGAAACTTCTATTTTAACGGATATTGCATTCGTGTGGTGCACTGGTAGAATTAATGCTAAGGGCCCATGCATGTTTAGTTAGCGTTTGCGTTGTTTTTCAATGCATTTGCAACAAAATATTTGACTCAAACTGTGTTGTGTGATTTTGAATTATTTAACATGCATGCACCCTGTATCAAGATGGAGATAGGATGGTATGGCCTGCAGTGTGTGATGTATGAATGTGTTACAAATAGGTATCTACATCAGATGGCAATTAGGGATGTACAACAGTCATGATATGTGTTTGTATTATTTGTTGAAATTTGAATGTGTGTAGTTGTTTGACTTTGGGGACATTACATTTCACACAACAAACAAAACTCAGGAATGATTGAGGATGGCTGATGAGTGCTAGGTCGGTTATGTTACCCCTCATCTGTCACTAATTGATGGCTACGACTTCATGATGAATTGCGTGTGAACTACTCATATGTCGGTCATGTGTTTGAGACACTGTGCCTTAATTCCACCCATAAAAATGTTATATATATATGTCAGTTTGACTCTTCAAAATAACCTATGTTACTCATGTTGCTGTGGTGGACCTGCTGCCCTGGCTGCATGTGTTTACATATTTTCAGATGTACATTCCACAGAAGTGTCCAGTTCAAGTGTGTGGGCACGTGTACCCTGTGTCAGGATTGGGCTCCATGGTATTACAGTTTTGTGCGGGTCTAGTCAGGAGTCTGTTAGGGGTAACCCTTTAGTTCACAGAGTATGTTGCAAGGAACAATTGTACCAAAGCAGAAGAGCATCTAAAGGCATACAAGGGGAGAGGGCAGCTATGGCAAGTCAGAAAAAACAGAAAAGTGAATACAGAGAGACCTTAGTGTGGACAAATATGGAACGGGTCAGTAATGGACAAACATGCAGGGCTTATCACTAAGATTGTACACAGGGTAGGGCTCAGAACTTCCCACAGCAACAGGGAACGTCAGTGCCTCTGTGCAGATTAATCTTACAGCTAGTTACCACGCAACTCCCATAGAAAGGTGGCAGCAGAAATGAATCTGTGTCTGGACCCTTAGGGCACAAACAAGGATTGTACTTACATGCACAAGACTAGCTCTTGTTGGTCCGGCTGGAGACACTAACAATTCCTTGAATACAGCCATATCACACTGTCACTGTTAGACACTAATGACTACATTCAGCACTAGACAAAGGATGGGGTGTGTATTTGCCTCCTGGAAACCAGGTGCCAGACCAAATAAAAAGTAAAACACTTCTAGACAGGTGAGGACTGATAGGACCAGACACGATAACCCGAGAGGGAACAGTAAACAAGGGAACCAACAAGGGGGCAAAACCAGGTAAAGGTAGCAGGCTCAGGTTGACACCAAGGCTGGAACAGGTCTGGGTAACAGAAAGTAGGCTCTGGCAGAAACAAACATGAACAAGGCTGAGAAACAGGGAGCAGACTCTGACTGGAACAAACAGGAACAGAACTGGGTAAAGAGAGAGCAGGTTCAGGTGTAATCAGGACTGTAACACAATCCAACAAGGGGTCTAAAACACAAATGATTCCTACTCTAATGCACGATGAGGAGCTTTAGGCAATGGCAGCTTCTAAGCAGTTACAGGCAGCAGCAAGTCCAGGGCAGAGTCACTTGGCTGGGCTGCACAAGAGAGGTCACAGGTGTGTGCAGCTTCAGTCTCTCACAAGTCATGGAGGAGAGAATCCCGTATAAAGGGACAACCGTACTTTTCCCACGGGAATGGATTGACAGAAGATTACAGGTCTTACCGACTACCAGGCAATGCATTATGGGATGAAGTCCATGCAGGCTAATGTAGTTCTTCTATAGCATGCCGTGTGGAAAAGGGAAGCAAACAGGAGTCAGAAAGGGACTCTGGGTGAGTGCTAATGATGATTCCAGGGAACAGATAATCAATTTACAGCACCCCTTAGAGATGGGAGGGCAGAGACTTAACACACGTCAGTGGCAGGAGTTATATCCAGGGATGGACTACGCAGTGCATGTGTTGTGAACATTGCTTGTCATACCTGGGACACTCATGCTATCCATTTCCAGAAATGATGCCCATCTTGTCACACAAGCTCCTTGCAGGGATTGCAAATGTCACACTTACTAATGTCAGGGTACTGTTCATACATTCCTGTTTCCACTGATATTTCACATCCACTGCCTCATGCATGGTGTGCTTATTTACCTTATGATTGGAGATGTCATAGTTGTGCGTCATGTGCTACAGTAGACCATGTTGGCAACGTGGATGTGTGTCATATGCTGTGGTCCATTGATTTTATCCTTCATATGTGAAATTTAAACAATGAGTATATTTTATATGTTTGTGATGTTTGCTGTTCAATCATAGGCATCACATGTGATGTTGCATCAGAAGTAGTCAGATTTGTCTTTGTAACATGCTCCCTGAGGTAATACTCACATTCCTAAAGAACATGTGATGGAGAAAGAAGTAACCAGAGTAGGATTGTGTGATCAAGCAAGGTGTATAATTACATATCCTAACAAGGTGTGTAGAGTGACTATTGGCTAAGAAAGCTTTTAACAATCTGCTGCCTGCGGTCCATTCCTGCAGATGTGTTTTGATGTTCCCCCTCATTTTCCCTGGCACCACCCTCCTCCTCCTCCTCCTCAGGCAGTTCTTGCTCGGGATCATATAGGGGGAATGTTCCACCTCACACAAATGCTGTGCAGGACATCACATATAAGTATGATTTTGCAAACAATGTGTGGGGCATATAGAAGGCTGCCTCCTGTGATGTCCAGGCACCTGAATCTGGACTTCAGGATGTCAAAGGTCCTTTCTACAATGGTGGGTGTCCTCCGATGTGCCTCATTATAGGCATGCTCTGCTGCTGTGCTTAGGTTGGTGGATGGGGACATGGTCCATGGCTGGATCCCGTAACCCTGATCAGCTAAAAAACAAATTAGAAGTGAGTATTTCGTTAGTGCTTGCAACAGGGATTTCATGTAGCATGGCAGTTGAGATCTTGTGTCGTTTGTGACTCATATGTGTTTGTGGTATTGTGTGAGATCCTGGGCTTCCGTGAGTTTTTTTCTGCAGTGGGTTGTTTGACTTGACAACTTGTGTTTGGATCATTGACCTGGGGTCTATGATTGTGTTTCCAAACTGCAGTATGTATGTACCATCCGTTGTGTAGTGACCAACATGTTTTAGTGTGCTTTCACTGGAGGGGACATGATACTTCCACACACACAATAGATTCCGATGTGGTGGTAACATGGTTGCACTACATGGCCTGGACAACCCATCCAATTAGACATATGTCACTGCAGATGAAATGCAACAGTGATGCACTTTGATTAGGCTTTGTGACAATGCACAACACATCTCCATAAGTTGGCAGCACTGAGGTGCTCAGTATTGACAATGCAAAATTGTCTCATGTGTGACTTGGCTGTAGACAAACGTTTGTAGTTCCCTCTGTAGGGGCTCATGTGCAACCATGCACCTACACTACCAAACTTGCTCTGGGTAACCTGGCTAACGTCCTTGTGGAGCTGGCTATATCTGTACTGGAAGGGCCATCTCCATGTACATATGTTATGTTGATGGACAATTGTTTTTTTCAGTGTGTGCAGCAGTGTGTATTTTGCATTAGTGGCACATAAATATGTGTTCATGGCACAGTTCACTTCCTTTTTGCTACCTGGCAACGGCACCCCAGGAGTTGCTGGCTGTGTGTATATTGCTAGGTTTATGGACTTACCAACAAGAAGGCCATTGCCATATTGTCTGTCCGGAAGTGCTGATTGATCGTGCTGTGGTGGAAGATGAAGGAATCATGTACACTCCCAGGATACTTGGCCAAGATGTTGGTAAACATTCCCTGGTGGTCAACTATGGCCTGCATATTTATGTAGTGGGTGTGCTTTCTGTTCCGGAATAGATGCTCTGTTGCTGCAGGTGGTATGATACGGAAGAGGGTGCAGTCAATTGCACCAAACACATGCACCAAACCATGTATTTGATAAAACCCCTGTTTGATTTCCTGCTGCTTTTGCTGTGTTTTGGGGAAGCTGATGTGGTGGGGTGTGAGGGAGATGATTTCATCTAGGACCTTGGGAAGGAAGGCAGAGATGAAGGGCTGTGATACCCCAGCGACCAGGACACCCATTGTTTGGAAGGAGCCACTTGCCCACATATGCAGCACAGCTAACAGCTTGGTCATCAGTGTATGTTGTGTGGTGTCTGCAGGCTGGCTATTATATGACTGAATTTGGCGCAGCAGCTGCTGGATGGCTTGCCAGTTGAGTCTATACCTCTGGATGATGTCCTGTTCCCTGAGGCCCTGGAGGGTTGTCCTGGTCCTGAAGACCCTGTCAAAGCCCAGCTCACCTGAGTTCTTGTTCAGTTCTGATGGAGGTTGAAGACAATCCGACCCCACCCTGAAACTGCTTGTTCCAGCACACTAGTTTTTAAAACAGTGCACTAAGAACAGAAGCTCAAGGGAAGGGGGGAAGTGGATAAAATAAAAAAGAGAGACAACACCGTTCTTGCGTTTCCACTGTTGAAGTGCTGCACAAATCTGCGGCCCTTTCTGACTTCTGTAGAAACTGGTGCCTAATGAAACATAAACAAAGAACAGATAAGTGCAACCTATTCCTAAATGGGTTCCTGACTATCCCTTTATTTATTAGAAATTCTCTTCTAAAAGTACCTCTTGGATCCTGGTCTCTAGTTTCCAGGTTTGGAATGTGTTACTGCTCTGGGATGTGTTTTCTATTACTGTAAAGCTTTTTTCCCATATTTCCAGAATCTTTTATAAAACAAATACTGTACTTTTACATCAAAATACAGCATGTGATTTGTGCAAGTCCTTGATTTACTGTTTGCCTTGCTGTTAATGGTTTCCACTGTTCGATTCTTAAAAGTTCCATGAGAAAAAACAATGTTTGCTTCACAAAGTTCTGCAAAATATTCTTGTAACAAAGAGTTTGAATCACAATGTTCGTGGAAGGTATTTCGTTTCAACTTGTCTATACACGAATCCAGAAATTGTTGTCAAAGTTCTTTCAGGTAATAAAAGGTTTTGCACTTACTTGTTGCTGGCAAGAGATACTGATCAGTCTAACCTTGTCTTCTTTCTCTTTTGCAGGTTATTCATAGGAGAGAGGCTGAAGCAAGGAGGAACCGGAAAACGGAAGAAGGAAGAGCCAGAAGCTGCGCTCATTGAAGTCAACGAAAGTCTGTAAAGAGCAGGAGTGCCAGCGCCGAGGGATCTGTTCTCAGGTAAGCGGGAGGTAGACGAGCACAAGCACTGGGTGAGGCTCGGGGGATGCCTTTTATAGACAGGGCTGGGTGTGGTTTGAAGGGCTGGGTGTGGTCCTCACATGCTGCACATGTTCTTGGAAGGTGTGCAGAGCTGGGTGTGGTCCTCACATGCTGCACATGTTCTTGAAAGGTGTACAGAGTTTCAGTTATTATACAAATGAGTTGGATTAACACATGGCCTAGGGAGGAGTATTTTAAAGAAGCCTTGGTAAAAGCAAGGCCCAATGTGTAAACAAAACAGCACATTAAACAACATACACAGAAGCCTGGGGGGGGGAAGGTGAGATAACAAGAAAGGCTTTCAATAGTAAGTTTAAAAGGGAGCTATTACAGAACCCACTAGGGCAGTGAGAGGGGACATGCTCTTTGCTGTGTACAAACCCTAACAGACCCTCTCCTGCCTTCTGCATTGCCTTTGAGGGCCATGTTGGGGTGGTGGTGGCTGCTGCTGTTGGTCCTTTGCTCTGTGTCATCTAGCATGCTGCTTCGGTAGAACCTCCATTGTACTGTTGAGCATGATGTTGCGTGTGTGATTTTTACCTAAGTAGTGGTGTGTTTGCTTCATTTTAACACCTGCCCTGACCCAGGCATTAAAATTTGACAAAAATCGGGCTTAGCGTAATTTTTTGGGTCTGCATCCCACCCGTGCGTCATTTTTGCCCTGTTGGATAAATATGGCGCTAAGGTGTTTGAGTCATTTTTTGGACAGGAACTCATTGACGCAAGGTAGTTTCACGCATCCTTAGAGTGATGCAAACTCATATTTTTGACGCTAGATGGGTCTAGGGTCAAAATATAAATATGAAATTAAGTTTGTGCTGGATTTGTGTCATAAAAATTGAGATTAAAACATAACTATGCTATTTGACAAAAATGTATTATGTAATTCATTAGCTAAGTGTACACTGGCAGCTACATCATTTACAGAATAGGATGGAGGGAAGAGAGAGTGCTAGAAATACGTTTTTTTAAGCTTTGGGCCATGATATAAAGGAGGCATTTTCTGACAATTTGAAAAAAATATCCGTAACCTCAGTTTTAAAAAAATCACCTTCTACTATATTTGTTGATCATTGGAACATTTTGTAATTGCCCAGTCCTTACTAAAGAAACCTGATCATTAATACTCCAGACTTTGAACTCTTAATTTTTAAGTGAAAGTCAAAAATCATAGCCACTATTCCACAGGCGACTCTTTATTATGTATGAACAAAAACAAATATAACCATGAAATTGAACCAAAACATAAACTTCAAAGTGGTGCCAAAGGTGAGTAAAGGAAAAAACACAAAAGGGTCCTGTAGGCGGGTGCCGTTCATCTCGCCTACCGCCGAACAACCATTGCGGCTGCCGCACACCTCCTCCGTCCCCATTTCACGTCGTCAAGGAGACGCGCGGGGGCGGAGACGTCGATCGGCACCGGACTTCCGGGTTGCCGCGTCTCCACTAAAGGAGGACGCCACAGACGGAAAGCGCGCGGAACTGGAGGAGCAGGAGACAAGCAGCGCAGCCGACCCGGAGAAGGAGGAGAAGAGCGAGGACGCCGAACGGAAGGAGGCGGACGCCATCAGACCGGAACAAAGTGCTGAGACGAAGTCCAGCCCTGGGGCTGGAGGCGAAGAACCGGCGAGAGGAAGAGAGACATCCTGCCACAACCCAGGAGGGTCGTGGCTATACAAGGTACGGGCCCTATTCAGGGGCAACACCAATAAAAGGGAAAGGGGGAGCTGGAGGGAGGACTGGGGAGGGCAGGAAGAGAATAGGAAAGGCTATTCTGGGTACCGGGGACTGGGGGAATCACAGACCACCCTCCCACCCTATCACGAGCTTTCACAATAACAGATTGCTTCTTTAGTCCTAACCCCAGTTAAAACACCACCTCCTATAATTCCTGTCCCCACACTCCCCCTGTACTAACAAATTAACAGAGATTGTAAGCTACCGTCCCACTTACCTGGACCTATTCTTTTGTTCTTCCGAGAATTCGCGAGACCCAGAAGACGCCACCTGAAGGTCGCCACCTAAAAGGAAGAAAAGAAGACCATTAAAAGACTCTTACAAGACCACCCTCACATATAACAGAGAAATTCCACAAAGAAAACTCTAGACGACGTACCGCCAATATTATTACAAAATCCATCCTATAATAAATAAACCACGTATACGCCCTGCTAGGGCTCTGAAATCTGAGTCCGTGTCCTCTGTACCACTGAGCCCAACCCCACAGTGGTGTCAGAAGTGGGATGTGAGTTGGGCTAAACACTCCATACCGGGCGTACAGAGATATTGAAAAATTATGGAGGAGAAACCCACCCTCGAGGACATGATAAAACAACTGGCGGAGGGTCAACGCCACCTCCAATTAGTATGGGAGGCGCAACAAAGGGAGGCCAAAGAGGACAGGGAGGCCCTTCAAGCCGCCTTAAAAAGTCAGGCCACTATAATGGCCAATAATCAACTGGTTCATGAGACTGCTCTTCAAAAACTGACCGACACAATTGCTGCCAGCAAGGTGCACCCGAATGTGCCAAGTTCGGTATTACAAAAATACCAGGAGGGAGAGGATCCCGATTCTTTTTTTACGAACTTTGAAAGAGTAGCTTCATCAACTCAATGGCCTGAAAACCGGTGGGGCCAATACATCGCTCCCCTCTTGACAGGCACTCTGCAGTCCGATTATCAGGCTGCAAATCCGGGTGGCACCACCCCATATTCCGATATTAAGAAAAGTATTTTGGAGCGAGTGGGACATGATACTGAGTATTACAGGACAAAATTTTGCAAAGTTAAATGGGGACAAAATGAAGACCCACGTACATTTTATTACCGGGTGAAGGACCTAGGACTGAAGTGGCTGGGGCCCTTAGGGACTGACCGTGAAGATGTTATTAAGGCCATAATTTTAGAACAGTACCTAGATTCCCTTCCTACAAGCACCCGGAACTGGATAAGACAGCACCCTAAAATAGACACCGAACTAGCCGTTGACCTGGCATGCGCGTATCACAGGTCAGTGGACGTGAAGAGCCAAAACCCCAGACCCCTGGGTAAAATGCCTATAACTCCTCCTCAATATACAACAAGACGAACCACTGAGGAGCCCGGATCCTCCCGGGGTACCAAGAGAAATCCCATGCAACAACCTCAGTGTTTCAGCTGTGGGGAGTGGGGCCACATAGCCCGAGGCTGTCCAAAAAAACATGAGGGAGTGGAACCCATGGAGATAGGGGTTACTCGAGGGAGAGTCCTGTGTCTGGGGAAAAGTGATGCGTCATTCAAACACTCCCTTCGGATAAATGGACAATTGGTTATGGCCTTAATTGACTTCGGATGTAGTCAATCAGTGATACGTCGCGAAATAATCAAGTCTGTCAATCCCAATCCCGATCAATGGGTGACGATAAATTGCATCCATGGGGACCGAGCTCAGTATCCCCTTGAAGTGGTAGAAGTAGAATGGAACACCTACCATGACTTCCTCTCCATGGGACTCATGGATAACTTAATAGAAGAGTGTGTCATTGGGACTGATTACCAGCGATTCAATGATATATTGGACCAAACACGGAAGCACAACCCTATCGATGATTGGTGGGTTGCTGCTCCATTTCGAGATAACCCCATCTATAGCCCCCCCGAACGGAAAAAGTTAACCCGAAAAGAGAAGAGAGCAGAAAAACTGAAATTTACTGCTAAGCAAGGACAGAAGGGAGTAGAGAAAACAGTGGCCAATATAGCCAGTGCCCCAGTGTCGTTTAGAATAAGCCAACGCGAAGATCCCACCCTGGAGCACGCCTGGAGGAGTGCCAAAAATGACTCTACCGGATAGGTAGGTCCCCACTTTATAGTGCACAAGAACTTGTTGTAGAGAGTAACCACGACAGTAAATGGCGAGAAGAGACAACTGGTTGTTCCCGAGCCTTACCGGACTCAGGTACTATTCCTAGCTCACAACCAGCCTGGGGGAGGTGAGAAAACAGAGGAATACTTATTGAGACGGTTTTACTGGCCAGGAGTATATGCCCATATACGAAGGTACTGTGCCCACTGCCCAAAATGTCAACTAGTAGAACCGTGAGCCATCAGAAGAGCCCTGTTACGTCCATTACGTATTATAGATACACCCTTCAAACGAGTAGGCATGGACTTTTTTGGACCACTTTTACCATCTACCAAAGGACACACCCATATCCTCGTCCTGGTCGATTATGCGAGCAGGTATCCAGAGGCAATTCCCCTTACCAGTACCACTACCAAGGCGGTGGCACAAGCCATGATAAAAAAAAAATCCCGGGTTGGCTTCCCCGAAGAAATTCTTACCGATCAAGAGACACCCTTCATATCTGGACTTATGAAACAGATATGCAAGACCCTAGGCATTACACAGATAAAGACATTGGTGTATCATCCACAAACGGATGGGTAACCGGAGCGATATAACCGCACCATCAAAACCCTCTTGAGGAAAATAGTGAACGACTCGGGAAAAGACTGGGATCAGAAACTACCCCTAGTGTTGTATGCAATAAGGACACATGAACAGTCCTCTACTGGGCATAGTCCGTTTGAACTAGTATTCGGGAGACAACCCCGTAATTTACTAGATATGGCAGCAGAATTGTGGGAAGAGGAGAACAACGAGGAGAGACCCATCCTAGAATACATCCACAATTTAAAGACCCACCTCCAGACGGTTTGGGAGGATGTAAGGCAACATTTAGAAAAAGCACAAGAAGCTCAAAAAGATTATTATGACCAGGGCACCAAACTGCGGGTACTTCAGCCCGACGATAAGGTATTAATCAAGCGACCCACCTCTGAACATAAGCTACTGGCTAAATGGCAAGGGCAGTATCGAGTGATAAAAGCAGTCACCCCTGTTACATATTTGATTAAACTAAATGATCACCCGAGACGGACCCAAATTTACCACATCAATCTGTTAAAGAAATGGGAGAATCCTGAGAACGATAGTGATGTTTCGGCTAGGGGATATCTGATAACCCCGACAAACTCACTAGGGTTAGAACTATACCCCACGCTTCAACCAGACAAATCAAAACCCCCCTGTATCAATGATTCCCTATCTGAGATGGAAAAACGGGAGTTAATGGAGTTAATTCAGAATTATGCCAAATTCTTTTCAGAGCTTCCCGGATGAACATCTTTGGTCCAACATCATATTCGAACACCTGAGGGCCAAACTGTCCACCTACGGCCCTATCGAATCCCCGAAGCCAGAAAGATTCTTATAGAGGAAGAGATAACAAAGATGTTATCCCTAGAAGTCATTGAACCATCCACGAGTCCATGGTGTTCCCCTGTCGTTTTAGTGCCTAAACCGGATGGATCGGTCCGGTTCTGTATTGATTTCAGAAAACTCAATGAGATATCGCTCTTCGATACCTATCCTATCCCCCGGGTAGACGAGGTGCTAGAAAAGATCGGGCAGGCGCATTTTATGTCCACTATTGATCTGACGAAGGGATATTGGCAGATTGCCTTAGCCCCACAAGACAAAGAGAAGACAGCGTTCGTAACCCCTTTGGGTTTATATCAGTTTACCGTCCTTCCCTTTGGACTTCACGGTGCCCCTGCGACATTTCAACGCTTGATGGACTGACTCCTACAGCCCTTTCAAGACTTTACAGACGCCTATCTCGATGACATTGTAATTTTTAGTGCAACCTGGCCAGACCATCTCCTCCACCTAGAAAAAGTGTTCTCAGCCCTAGCAACCACAGGTCTCACCGCCAATCCTACAAAATGTGTCCTAGGGCAGACTCAAATAGCATATCTTGGATATGTCATCGGTATGGGAGTGTTGCGTCTTCAGAAAGATAAGGTAGACACTATTAGACGGATACCTCTCCCCAAAACAAAGAAAGAACTCCGTTCCTTCCTGGGATTGGTGGGGTATTACCGCCGATTCATACCACAATATTCTACCATTACTGCCCCCCTCACTGACCTGTTAAAGAAGCAATATTCTAACACCCTTCCTTCTTTCTCTCCTTCGCAACTCCATGGTTTTCAATTTCTTAAAGAAGCCCTCTCAACCGAACCTGTGTTGAGATGTCCTGATTTTTCCAGGCCTTTTCACCTTTTTACAGATGCTTCCAATGTCAGCCTAGGAGCCGTCTTGGCACAACCCGACGATCAGGGACATGATCACCCCATTGTATATATCAGTCGTAAGTTATTGCCTAGGGAAACAAACTATCCCACTATCGAGAAGGAATGCCTTGCCATAAAATGGGCAATTGAGTGTCTCCAATATTATCTCTTAGGTCGCCCTTTCGTCCTTTATACCGATCATGCGCCATTGACCTGGTTGGCCTCCCATAAGGATACTAATGCCCGAGTGTTGCGCTGGTTCCTTGAACTACAGCCCTTTACCTTTCAGGTCCCAGCAATGCCCCACTGACTTTCTCTCCCGCTGCCCGGACTCCACGGTCCTCTACCAGTCCCCTTCATGGGATGGGGTATGTAGGCGGGTGCCGTTCACCTCGCCTACTGCCGAACAACCATGGCGGCTGCCACACACCTCCTCCGTCCCCATTTCACGTCGTCAAGGAGACGTGTGGGGACGGAGACGTTGATCGGCACCGGACTTCAAGGTACGGGCCCCTATTCAGGGGCAACACCAATAAAAGGGAAAGGGGGAACTGGAGGGAGGAAAAAGGAGACTGGGGAGGGCAGGAAGAGAATAGGAAAGGCTATTCTGAGTACCAGGGACTGGGGGAATCACAGACCACCCTCCCACCCTATCACGAGCTTTCACAATAACAGATTGCTTCTTTAGTCCTAACCCCAGTTAAAACACCACCTCCTATAATTCCTGTCCCCACACTCCCCCTGTACTAACAAATTAACAGAGATTGTACGCTACCGTCCCACTTACCTTGACCTATTCTTTTGTTCTTCCGAGAATTCGCGAGACCCAGAAGACGCCACCTGAAGGTCGCCACCTAAAGGGAAGAAAAGAAGACCATTAAAAGACTCTTACAAGATCACCCTCACATATAACAGAGAAATTCCACAAAGAAAACTCTAGACGACGTACCGCCATTATTATTACAAAATCCATCCTATAATAAATAAACCACGTATACGCCCTGCTAGGGCTCTGAAATCCGAGTCCGTGTCCTCTGTACCACTGAGCCCAACCCCACAGGTCCCTGTATTGATAAGGAGAGAAAAAAACAGGGAAACACATCCAAGTTTAGAATAAAGATTACTCTCCTGTCTAATACACTAAAGAAATATTTTTTTTATTCATTTATAAAATACAGCTTAAACATAAAATAACAAATCCAACAACCATTTTAAATAACAGACCAATTCTAGAGTTTCAAAATAACAAATAACATGCAAGACAAATAAACGCTGCACATATAACAACATAACACAGACTAACAATTAATCACACAACATGAAACATTGTCTATACACAACAAACCAAACAAAGCAAATATCCTGATATCATGACATATATAAATACACAAAAAATAGATATGTTGAATGATATTCACAAATTTATCACACAAATAGTCTTTGATAAGTGTTCATCAGCATCAATTCCCTGTTGACCACTTTAATGCTACCACATCCCCATGTTGTCTGTACTTGAGATAGTCCAAGAATAATAGTCCTTGCTTGGATCTATGAACTATCAGTTTTCCATTAACCACGTTGGTACTTCTTAGCCTAATTGAGATAGTCCAAGAATAATAGTCCGTGCTTGGATCTATGAACTATCAGTTTTCCATTAACCACTTTGGTACTTCTTAGCCAACGCGCGTTTCGGTAGACTCCAATTTTCAAATGTGTATCCAATCACACAGCCACCTCCCTCAGGGCACGTAGAACAAAGCAGCAACAGCAAATTCATTTTATCTACACCAGAGGGATAAAGGGATATATTGTTTAATTATGTCAAAATTTATACCACAGCTGTGTTGCTAATCACTTTGAACAAATGGTTCAAATTCTCCAGATTAGAATAATCATCCAAAAAGAAACAATAAAGAAAATATATGAATGTGGGTATCCTTATCTCAACATAAATAAGTAGCAAGAACAACACAATAAAAAATACAATAATAAATTGCTGAAAAAATATATAGACATAAAAATAGGCAGTTTAAACCGTTCACCCAATAGTGATTACCCATAGAAAAAATCAAAAACCAAAGTGAAAAAGTGAACACCGTCCGGAACCACAAAAAAACACTCTTGTGAACAACATTGTGTCCCAAAATAAAAACATCAACTGGCAGACTGTATACTGTACTAGTGAGATATTGCCTTTCTCACTAACATGGACCTTTCTTTGACAATCATTCTATAACAAATTGAAAAATATAAAATGTAAACAGCAGTCGGGTCAAGCCCGGTAATTCACTACTAGAATGTCTGAAGATTTATCTTGTTGTTAGTATAAAAGCAAACGGGTGCACTCACTCACTGCATTTGAATTTCAAATAAGCATGCCTGCGGAGACGATGAACAAGCAGCCTGAAATCAAAACACTTATACATTTCTATAGAAGCGCTAACGTCGCATATCAACTAGGAATCAGTAATTATAGCAAGATAAGCTCCCTAATGCCAGCTCCAACGCTAAATAAACAAACAAATGAGCAAAGGAAGACACTCGCCGGTATTATGTCACGCTCTTCTCATGTTACACAGCATGTCTCCTCTGCCTCAAAATCAACGGAAAGACCATTCACACTACACTGTTTTCTGTAATAGCAGTACTTACCTTGTGTTAGGGATGGTAAAAGTTCTGTTGTGAACTGGTGAAATAAATCAGTAGAAGCAAGCAGAAATCAAAACTCATGCCGCTTTTGTAGCCTCCCCAAGAAATGCTACTCGAAGAGATCAGAAATAAAGAAAGGACTATTAACAAAATCCAAACTAATCAACATCCAAACGGTGTCGGCCATATTTAAATGGAGTGACCAAATTCTTCTAAAATTGGCAAATACAAGCAAATGTACGTTGAAAAGAACTAAAGAAAACTATTAGGCATAGGAAAATTAAAGTCCTACCATTTTGCACATGAAAGAACAATACAGCAAGGTACCCAAGATAGATGACCACTGTAGATACACTTCATTAAATAAGGGATTAAAAAAAAACTATACTAAAGAGTATTATGCCAATGAATATCCTCATTTAAACCTCTATTAAATGTATCCAAATAAAAAATCCAAAAAACGTCATGTTTTTTTTCTCACCCTGTCTGTATCAAATCCACTCTCAGGGGAGATCTTTTCCAAGATCGTCCATCTGATATCATCCTCCTTATGGGCAAATTCAGTCCAATGTGCAACTAATGGAGCATTATGTTTGTGGGTCTTTAAATACAATCTGTGTTCATAATACTTTGTTCTAAATTCCCTTGATGTTTCCCCAACGTATCCCAAATTACATGGGCAGAGAATCAAATAGACCACAGTCTTTGATCTACAATTTGTCATTGTTCTCAAATTAATCGGCGTGTTATTGTGTACAATTCTATCTGATACAATAGTTCCCTTGCATGCTTAACAGTCTCCACATTTATGGTTCACAAAAGTGAGTTCAAACTGACACCTGTATGATTTACATAATAGTATGGAATAATGTGTAAGAAAGAGAGGAGTTTCTTTAAGCTTTGGACCATGATGTACTCAAACATTGGCATTTATTGACAATGTAAAAAGATAATATAGTTCCCTACCAATAGGAAATAAGTAATGTTCCACTACAATTGTTGATAACTGGAACTATTTGTAAATGACTAGATCTTAGGTGAGACACATGGCAATTGAAACACCAGGGCTCGAAACCTTATCCCTTTGAATGAGAATCCAAGCCCTAAACCATTTACCCCCAAATGACCCTCTTCTATGGTAGAACAAAACATAACTATCATTCAACACAAAAACAGAAGTCAATGTGGTGCCTTACATAAGGGTACGCTCATAGCTACATCATTAACCTCTTAAGTGCGGGCGTCGGCCACTGGCCGACGCCCACACACCCTCCCTGGTGCGGGTCACGACCAGTGGCCGACACCAGGAAGGGCATTAATAAATCCTCGGGTGCGTCGCACCCGAGGATTTTTTTTTTTTTTTTTTTTCCCCCCCGGGAGACACGGAAGCTACCGTGTCTTCCCCCGCCCCCCACCCGCCCCTTTGTGACGTCAGCGCGCCGCGAGGCGCGCTGACGTTGCAAAGGTGTTTTCCCCATGAAAGCAGGAAGCAGCCTTGCGGCCGCTTCCTGCTTTCATGGGGAAAACGGCCTTTTACACGTTCGGGAAGGCCTCGTAAGAAAGGGGAGAGTCTCCCCTTTCTTACGAGGCCTTCCTGAAAGTGTTTCCTGGCCCCCGATCGCAGCACAGCTGCGATCGGGGGCCAGGAAACACTTTCAGGAAGGCCTCGTAAGAAAGGGGAGACACTCCCCTTTCTTACGAGGCCTTCCTGAAAGTGTTTCCTGGCCCCCGGTCGCAGCTGTGCTGCGATCGGGGGCCAGGAAACACTTTCAGGTTTCCTGGCTCCCCCGATCGCAGCACAGCTGCGATCGGGGGGGTCAGGAAACATTTTGAAAAGGCCTCGTAAGAAAGGGGAGAGTCTCCCCTTTCTTATGAGGCCTTCTGAAACGGTTTCCTGGCCCCCGATCGCAGCACAGCTGCGATCGGGGGCCAGGAAACCCCACTAGACACCAGGGATTTCACTTTTGGGGGGCGCACCCCCCCGGAAAACGGGCCGCCCCCCCCCCAGCATAATTTTCTTAAAAAAAGAAAAAGGTAGGTGCCCCCTGGGAGGGGGGGGGGGGGGTGTCGTGCCCCCCCCCAGGGGATTTTTTTTTTTCTTCAAAATAAAAAAATACAAAAAAAAAAAATGAAATGACAGGGGGTCGCCCGTGGGCAGGGTGACCCCCTGTGGGGGCAATTTTTTTTTTAGATGTTGTAGGGTTTCCCTGGGGGCCATTTTGGCCCCCAAGGAAACCATACAACAACTAAAAAAAAATATATGTATATATCTATATATATATATCTATGTAGATAGATATATCTAGGTACATGGATATATCTATAGATATATCTATGTAGATATATATTTATATATATATATATATATATATATATATAGGTAGATCTGTATCAAAGAGATTTATAAAGCGCGCTACTCACCTGTGAGGGTCTCAAGGCACTGGGGGGGGGGGGAGGGAAAGGGGCTAGGAGGTTCACTGTTCAAAAAGCCAGGTTTTGAGGCCCTTCCTGAAAAGAAGTAGGTTTTGGGTCTTGCGAATGTGGGTTGTGAGTGCGTTCCATGTTTTGGGTGCAATGTAGGAGAAGGATCTGCCCCCGGTGGTGGTGTGTTTGATGCGGGGGTCAGAGGCGAGAGAGAGGTCAGCTGAACGGACGTTTCGTGTGGGGGTGTGGAAGGTGACTCTCGTTGAGGTAGGCAGGGCCTGTGTTGTGGAGTGATTTGTGTGTGAGGATGAGGATCTTGAAGGTGATCCTTTTGTCAATGGGGAGCCAGTGGAGGGATTTGAGGTGTGGAGAGATGTGTTCGTGTCGGTGGAGGTCGAGGATGAGTCGTGCTGCTGAGTTCTGGATGCGTGTAGTTTGCACTTGAGTTTTAGAGTGGTGCCGGCGTAGAGGGCGTTTCTGTAATCAAGCCTGCTGCTGATGAGTGCGTGAGTGACAGTTTTTCTGGTCTCTGTGGGGATCCATTTGAATGTTTTTCAGTATACGGAGTTTGTTGAAGCATGAGGAGGTAAGAGCGTTGATTTGTTGGGTCATAGAGAGGGAGGAGTCTAGGATGATGCTGAGGATGCGTGCGTAGTTGGCGGGGGTGGGTGCAGGGCCTAGCGTGGTGGGCCACCATGGGGGGTCCCAGGTTTTTTTGGTGAGGGCCAAAGAGGATTATTTCAGTTTTGCTTGAGTTGAGTTTCAGGTGGTTGGCTGTCATATATACATCACTTTTGTCAATATGTGTGTGGTTTCCCTGGGGGGAAAAGGGTCCGACTTGTCTAGTGGCAGTTTTAGTGCCATAAAGAAGCGCAGAAGGTTTATATGCCTACTGCAAAGAGCACATCTGTATTTTATGTAAATAGCTGAGTACATTAGTAAAGTCTATGGAGAGATGAAGGGCACTTTTGCTGGGTGGTAATGAGGGAATCCGAGGAGGAGGGAGTGGGAGCACCAATAATGATTGTTGGACTGGGCGCAGGAGGTGCTAAAGACTGTGACGAATGGTATGTGACAAGGTGTTTTTTGAGTGTCTTGAAAGTACGTGCTGATTGAGGGAAGAAGCGCAGGTAAGGTGGCCTCTACTGTTGCACGTATCTCACACACACCATCGATTTTGTGACTGTCTACGTAGGCTAGTGTTTTAGAGCAACAGTTTAGCCAATAGCAGAGATGGCATCTTGATGGATGACTGCTGCCTGCACTCGGGTTATAGAGGACCGCTCTGACATAGGATCAGAGACTGAGACATCAGATACTGAGACAGCATCTGAGGGATAGGACAATGGCGCAGACTCTGGGAGTGATTTTTCAGTCAGAGGAGTCCCATTCGAAAACTCCTCTTCCAGTACATTATGAGGGAGGTGATGAGGACTGTCCTGCTGTCCCTTCGCAAGCTGTTCGTGCAACTGGGTAATAGTGGGTTAGGCCAACCCAGAGAGCAGGTGAATGCGGCGGCAAGCAGAGAGAGAGTGCTCTCTTGGGAGCTCACCAATTTAGTTCAGCCCCAAATTCCACCACCCAAATCATATTGTGGAGACATCAAAATTGTCTATGGCAAAACAAACTGGTTTTGTAAGGCAGGCACCTGTGTTTTTGGTCCTGGATTCGGCGGCCATATAGAGAAACACACTAAACCCAAACATTTCTGGAAACTAGACATTCGGGGGAGTCCACAGAGGTGTGACTTGTGTGGATTCCCCTAAGTTTTCTTACCCAGAATACCCTGCAAAGCTGAAATGTTGAAAAAAAACTCTATTTTTCTCGCATTTCTGTCACACAAACTACAGGAATATGCTGGGATCCACAACATTCCTACCACCCAGTGACTCCTCACCTGTCCTGATAAAAACACTACCCCACTTGAGTGCCTACACCTAGTGCCTGTGTCAGGAATGGATCACCCCAGGGTCAACAGCTGCCTCACGTAAGGACCAACATTGACCGTTGTGTGATCTATTCCTGTCGCAGGCACCAGGCCTAACCACACAAGTGAGGTATCATATTTATCGGGAGACTTGGGGGAACGCTGGGTGGAAGGAAATTTGTGGCTCCCCTCAGATTCCAGAACTTTCTGTCACCGAAATGTGTGGAAAACGTGGTATTTTAGCCACATTTTGAGGTTTGCAAAGGATTCTGGGTAACAGAACCTGGTCCGAGACCCACAAGTCACCTCATCTTGGATTCCCCTGGGTTTCTAGTTTTCAAAAATGTGCTGGTT
Source organism: Pleurodeles waltl (assembly GCF_031143425.1). Taxonomy (NCBI): domain Eukaryota; kingdom Metazoa; phylum Chordata; class Amphibia; order Caudata; family Salamandridae; genus Pleurodeles; species Pleurodeles waltl. Next base: position 1,488,372,456 of record NC_090440.1, on the reverse strand, counting down.
TGCTAGGTTTCCCCAGGTGCCGGCTGAGCTAGAGGCCAAAATCCACAGGTAGGCACTGTTTTCTATGAAAAAATTTGATGTGTCCACGTTCTGTTTTGGGGCATTTCCTGTCGCGGGCGCTAGGCCTACCCACACAAGTGAGGTATCATTTTTATCGGGAGACTTAGGGGAACGCCGGGTGGAAGGAAATTTGTGGCTCCTCTCAGATTCCAGAACTTTCTGTCACCGAAATGTGAGGAAAACTTGTTTTTTTGGCCACTTTTTGAGGTTTGCAAAGGATTCTGGGTAACAGAACCTGGTCCGAGCCCCGCAAGTCACCCCTCCTTGGATTCCCCTAGGTCTCTAGTTTTCAGAAATGCACAGGTTTGGTAGGTTTCCCTATGTGCCGGCTGAGCTAGAGGCCAAAATCTACAGGTAGGCACTTCTCAAAAAACACCTCTGTTTTCTTCCAAAAATTTGGATGTGTCCACGTTGCGCTTTGGGGCGTTTCCTGTCGCGGGCGCTAGGCCTACCCACACAATTGAGGTATCATTTTTATCGGGAGACTTGGGGGAACGCTGGGTGGAAGAAAATTTGTGGCTCCTCTCAGATTCCAGAACTTTCTGTCACCGAAATGTGAGGAAAACTTGTTTTTTTAGCCACTTTTTGAGGTTTGCAAAGGATTCTGGGTAACAGAACCTGGTCCGAGCCCCGCGAGTCACCCCTCCTTGGATTGCCCTAGGTCTCTAGTTTTCAGAAATGCACAGGTTTGGTAGGTTTCCCTAGGTGCCGGCTGAGCTAGAGGCCAAAATCTACAGGTAGGCACTTCTCAAAAAACACCTCTGTTTTCTTCCAAAAATGTTGATGTGTCCACGTTGTGCTTTGGGGCGTTTCCTGTCGCGGGCGCTAGGCCTACCCACACAAGTGAGGTATCATTTTTATCGGAAGACTTGGGGGAACGCCGGGTGGAAGGAAATTTGTGGCTCCTCTCAGATTCCAGAACTTTCTGTCACCGAAATGTGAGGAAAACTTGTTTTTTTAGCCACTTTTTGAGGTTTGCAAAGGATTCTGGGTAACAGAACCTGGTCCGAGCCCCGCGAGTCACCCCTCCTTGGATTGCCCTAGGTCTCTAGTTTTCAGAAATGCACAGGTTTGGTAGGTTTCCCTAGGTGCCGGCTGAGCTAGAGGCCAAAATCTACAGGTAGGCACTTCTCAAAAAACACCTCTGTTTTCTTCCAAAAATGTTGATGTGTCCACGTTGCGCTTTGGGGCGTTTCCTGTCGCGGGCGCTAGGCCTACCCACACAAGTGAGGTATCATTTTTATCGGAAGACTTGGGGGAACGCCGGGTGGAAGGAAATTTGTGGCTCCTCTCAGATTCCAGAACTTTCTGTCACCGAAATGTGAGGAAAACTTGTTTTTTTAGCCACTTTTTGAGGTTTGCAAAGGATTCTGGGTAACAGAACCTGGTCCGAGCCCCGCGAGTCACCCCTCCTTGGATTGCCCTAGGTCTCTTGTTTTCAGAAATGCACAGGTTTGGTAGGTTTCCCTAGGTGCCGGCTGAGCTAGAGGCCAAAATCTACAGGTAGGCACTTCTCAAAAAACACCTCTGTTTTCTTCCAAAAATTTTGATGTGTCCACGTTGCGCTTTGGGGCGTTTCCTGTCGCAGGCGCTAGGCCTACCCACACAAGTGAGGTATCATTTTTATCGGGAGACTTGGGGGAACACAGAATAGCAAAACAAGTGTAATTGCCCCTTATCTTTCTCTACATTTTTTCCTTCCAAATATAAGAGAGTGTGTAAAAAAGATGTCTATTTGAGAAATGCCCTGCAATTCACATGCTAGTATGGGCACCTCGGAATTCAGCGATGTGCAAATAACCACTGTTCCTCAAAACCTTATCTTGATCCCATTTTGGAAATGCAAAGGTTTTCTTGATACCTCTTTTTAACTCTTCATATTTCAGCAAATGAATTGCTGTATACCCAGTATAGAATGAAAACCAACTGCAGGGTGCAGCTCATTTATTGGCTCTGGGTACCTAGGGTTCTTGATGAACCTACAAGCCCTTTATATCCCCGCAACCAGAAGAGTCCAGCAGACAAAACAGTATATTGCTTTCAGAAATCTGACATCGCAGGAAAAAGTTACAGAGTAAAACATAAAGAAAAATGGCTGTTGTTTTCAGCTCAATTTCAATATTTTTTTATTTCAGCTGTTATTTTCTGTAGGAAAACCTTGTAGGATCTACACAAATGACCCCTTGCTGAATTCAGAATTTTGTCTAGTTTTCAGAAATGTTTAGCATTCCGGGATCCAGCATTGGTTTCACACCCATTCCTGTCACTAACTGGAAGGAGGCTGAAAGCACCAAATATAGTAGAAATGGGGTATGTCCCAGTAAAATGCCAAATTTGTGTTGAAAAATTTGGTTTTCTGATTCAAGTCTGCCCATTCCTGAAAGGTGGGAAGATAGTGATTTCAGCACCAGAAACCCTTTGTTGATGGCATTTTCAGGGAAAAAACCACAAGCCTTCTTCGGCAGCCCTTTTTTCCCATTTTTTTGGAAAAAACTAAATTTTCACTGTATTTTGGCTATTTTCTTGGTCTCCTCCAGGGGAAACCACCAACTCTGGGTACCATTAGAATCCCTAGGATGTTGGAAAAAAAGGACGCAAATTTGGCGTGGTTAGCTTATGTGGACAAAAAGTTATGAAGCCCTAAGCGCGAACTACCCCAAATAGCCAAAAAAGGGCTCAGCACTGGGGGGGGGAAGGCCCAGCAGCTAAGGGGTTAACAGAATTGGAAGAAGAAACCAGAGAGTTTTTATGTAAGCTTTGGGACATGATATACTTAACAAGAAGCATTTTCTGACAATGTGAAAAGAAAGCATGTTTACTATTAAATAATAAAGAAGTCATCTTCTACTACATTTGTTGAACAATGGAGCTGTTTGCAATTAATCTGACCTTACAGATGTGCATGACCATTAAGACAACAGGACTCAAACCCTTCATCTACAAGGTAGGACCTTAACCATTATGCCACAATTTGCTCCTACTATGTCAGAACAAAACATAACTATATCATTTGACTCACAAATTCAAGCCAATGTTTGTGCCATACATAGGTGAACACTTACAACTACATCCTTAACAAAATACGATTGATGGAAGAGAGAGTGAGAGAGCAGTTATTTCCAGCTTTTGGTCATTATCTGTGTAAAAAGAGGCATTTTCTGACAATGTTCACAGAAAAGAATGGTGTGAAGCAATAAGAAACAAATTGTTTTCTAATACATTTGTTGAACATTACCACTCTTTATAGTTGACTAAACCGCAGCAGGAGGATGTGACCTTTGAGACAACAGGCCTTAAACCTTTAAACTACTGAGTCTAAGAACTTAACCGTTGGGCAACAAGTGATTCTTTGTTATGTCAGAACAAAACATAACTATGAAAGTAGACCAAAATAAATAGTCAATGTGGTGCGATAGTAAAGTCTACAGTGAGCTACATCATTTATTGAATAGCATGGAGGGAAGAGGGAGTGATAGAGGAGTTTTTTAAAGTTTGAGCCATGATATCCTTGAAAGAGGCATTTTCTGAGAATGTGAAAAGAAAAAAAACAATTGCCAGTCAAGAAGAAAGAAATCATCTTCCTAGCATGACCGTTCAGACAACAGGGCTTAATCCCTTAACTTTCAGAGTCAGTTTAAGACAATAACCATTAGGCCATAAGTGACACTTTACTATGTCAGAAGAAAGCATTACTATGGCATTTGCCACAAAAATGTAAATCAATGTGGTGCATTAGGTAAGTGTACACTGACAGCTACATCATTGACAGAATAGGATGGAAAAGAGAAAGTGAGAGAGAACTTTTTAAATGATTGGGCAGATACACTTAAAAATAGGCATTTTTTTTAATCCATGTGAAAAGAAAAAAATATTTTATTATCACTCAGAAATAAAATATCTTCTACTGCATTTGGTGAAAATTGGAACTTTTTGGCAATGACCAGACCTCAGTGAAGTAACACGATCATTAAGTCACAAGTATTGTAACCACTTAATTTTAAGAGTGAGAGATTAAGACATTAGCCTTAGGCCAGTTGTTGGAATTGACTCTCTGAAGAGTCACCCATAAACATTTTGCTTTCACGCCTGCTATTTTTCTGAATTCATTTTTGTTGGTCTTGGACTCTACTCACCAGGGCTAAAGTACTTGTGTCCTCTCCTCAAAACACAGTAGAATTGGCCTACACTTGACTAGCATATTTAATTTACTTGGAAAGCCCTAGTAAAGTGGTACACCATATACACAGGATCGGTAAATTAAATGTTTCTAGTCAATTTATTACCATAGGTTTGTGCAGCCTGACAGCTACATCATTAACATAATAGGATGGAGGGAAGAGAGAGAGAAGTTATTTAAAGCTTTGGGGCATGATATACTTAAATGAGGAACTTTCTGACAAAAAAAGGAAAAAATATCTATCAATCAATAAGAAACAAGTCATCTTCACCACATTTTTGAGTATTGGATCTCTTTGTAATTCATGAGATCAAAGAGGGGCCCACGACCATTGTGATACCAGGCCTCAAACCCTTAATCATCAAAGTTAGATTCTAAGACCATAACCATTAAGCCACAAGGAAGACTTTACTATGTTGGAAAACAACATAGCTATGGTATTCAACCCAAATATAAAAGTCAATGTGATGCCATATGTGAGGGTACATGTTAAGCTACATCATTTATGGAATAGGATGGAGGGAAAAGAGCGTGGTGAAGAAGATTTTTTAAAGCATTCTGGCATGGCATATGTACAAACATGTATTTTCTGACACTGTGAAGAGAAGACATATTTGAATTAATGAAAAAGCAATCATCTTTCACTACATTTCTTGAAAATTGAAACTCTCTGCAATGACCAGATGTTAGGAAACGCTAATTATTATTGTAAACACCTGAACTCAACCCTCAAAGGGAGAGTATAACATCTTTACCAATAGGACATAAGTGATGTTTTTACTATGTCAGAACGAACCTTAATTATGACACAAAAATCTAAGTCAATGTGGTATTGCATAGGAGAGTGTCTACTGACAGCTACATCATTTACAGAAAACCCTGGAGGGTGGAGAGAGAAAGAGAGAGCAAAAGAAATACAATATTATAAAGCGTTGGGCATACTTTTCTAAATGAGAGGTATTTCCGGCCAAATTGAAAAGAAAAAACATTTTCAATTTAATAAGAAAGGAATTATCTTTAACTGTGTTTGCTCAACATTGGACACATCCTGTAACTTGAATAGGCTAGAAAAAAAGACTCATGACCAGTGACAACAGGAATGGACCTGTAAACTTAAACTTCAGTTTAAGAGTCAATGACTTTGACATTTATGCCACAAGTGACTCCTATTTATGTCATATCAAACATGCATTTGAGATTCAATATACATATTTATTTAAGACAATGTCATGCGTTAGGTGAGTGTACAGTCATCATTTAGAGAAAAATATGGAAGGAAGAGAGAGAGGGAGAGAATATTTTATAAAGTTTTGTGGCATTATATTGTTCAAAAGAGGTGTTTTCAAACAAAATGAAAAGAAGAAATATTTTCAAATCAATATGAAAGAAATTATCTTTAACTATACTCATTCAACAAATGAACCCTCAGAACTTTTTCAGACTTTAATGGAAATACCTGACCATTGACATACAAGAAACAGAACCCTTAATCTTTATATGGAGAACATAATACCTTACTTTCAGAAATTGGGTCATTAGTTGAGAGGGGCATGAGCACCACTCAAGCAATAAATACATTTCTTAAATTGAACCTCAAAAGTAACCAGGACAACTCGTACACAACAATCTATCTAAATGTGAAGGCAATTTTTAGAGTATTTATGCAGTAATAAAGTGAAAACATAACACAAGAAAAATCACAAACCAATTTAGAAATAATAGAGTGGATTGTAATAAATAGAATGACACAAAATCCAATGAGTAGAACTAGAGTTAATAATTTTAAACATTTAATGTAAAAATAAGGACAAAAAGCACAAACACCACTAGCAGTTACCTGATAGCACTGGACCGGGACTAAGTTACAAGTTCCAGCCGATGCTGATGGTACATAGGTCAGATACAGGGACAAGATTTGTCCTCATGAAGAGTTCACTTTCTTATAGTCTAGGTCCTTGCAAGGGGACTCAGCTGGAACTTCAGGTGGTCAGGAGCCAGGAGGAGATCAGTGTTGGTGGCAGGAGTTATGGGTAGTCAGGAATGATGTGAAGAACAGCTTTGGGGTGTGTTGCGGGGCATCATGAAGACCCCAAAACATTTGGATTTTCACCTGTAGTTTAGTATTTGCAGTTTGGAAGTACATGGAGTACATTCGGATGCCGGCCAAGGGTCTAGAACATGGGTGGTGCACTTCATGGGAACCAGGACTCACTCGAGCAGAGGCTAGCAAAAGGTTTCAGGCAGGTCCAGTTGGTTCTGGGCAGCTGAGCAGTCCCATTGAGGTTTCTGGAAGCTTGTTTAATTCCTGTAGCTCACAAGGAACTCAGGCAATTACCCCTTAGAGTCACTTCTCGTGATCCTGAGTTCAAGGCAAGCAGGTCTTATCTTCCTTCTTCAGATAACAGGGAAATCCTTCCTCTGAATTATCTGCGGGACCAGGAACATCCTGATGAGAGGTTCTGAATGTGCTATGTTTGCACACAATGCCATCCTGTGTATAGGGGGGATCCCTCCATTTGTCTATCCCTAAAATGGTTTTGGTCAGGTTTTCCCTGTTCCCCTTGGTTTGGCTCCACACTGTCTATGCTAACAAAAGACAGGTAGGCCTATCTGTCAGCTGTATCTGCCATTGACAGAACAGGCAGCATCAGAAGTCAAGAAGGAGGAGGGCAGGACATTTACAAGTTAAATGCATATGTCATACTTTTTACATACCATGCACCCTGCCCTAAGAGTTGTTAGGGCCTACCTTTAGGGTAACTTATTTGTTAAAAAAGGAAAGTTTGGCCCCGGCAAAAAGTTTATTTTGCTAGGTAGAAATGACAGTTTAAAACTGTACTATATACTGCAGTGGCAGGACTAAGACATGATTTATAGGGTGACTTTAGTGAGTGGTGCAAGGAGTGCTGCAGCTCACTAGTAACATTTAATATACAGGCCTTGGTACCTGTAGAAATGTGTACACTATGTTTGAAAGGGAAAGTACATGCTATTTACTACTTATCAGCAGACTTAAAGTGTGCAGAGTCCTAAAATCCAAAGAAAACAGGTTCAACAAATGTCACCAATATGTAGAAAGAGCCCGGCCAAACACTTATTGATTAGGTTACAAGTGACACATTACAATGCCATAACAAAATATCCCTTCAAGTTTTGGTCCAAAAATACACTGCGATGTGAGTGTACACTGATAGCTACATCATTTGCAAAAAAGGATGAAGGTAAGAGAGAAGGAGACATTTTATAAGCTTCATGCATGATTTACTTCAAAAGAGGTACTTTTAGCTAAAGTGAAAAGGAAAAATGATTTCAAATTAAAAAGAAGGAATACATTTCACCCTGGGAATTGACTAACTGTTAAGACCTTTGAGGAGACACATAACTATTGAGACATCAAGAAGCTAACAGTTAATCATCAGAGTAATAGTCTAAGACCTTAACCTTTGGGCCACAAGTGACTCTTTACTTCATCACATCAAAATATAACTTTGACCTTCAATCCAAAAATACAAGGAAATGTGCTGCTGTAGGTGAGTACACATTAACAGCTGTATCATTTACAGACAATGGTGAAGCTAAGAGAGAAAGTAAGAAATATTTTCTAAAGCTTTGGAGCATCATATATTTAAAAGGAGCCATTTTTAGACAACGTGAATGATACAAATACTTTCAAACCAGTAAAAAGAAAAATCATGTTTCCATATACTGATTCAACATTGAACCTCTTTGTTATTCACAAGACCTTAGACGACACACATAACCATAAAGACACTAGAAATGAAATCTTTTTTCTATAAAAAACTTTCATATTTTGACAACAATGACTAATACTGAACACATCATCCATTGTATACAGTAATAGCAGCAAGTCCAATGTTATGATATCTGTGGAAACACCTTTCACTTTTTAAAATAAGGAACCCAGCCCAAAGTGACCTCACCATTGACCCCACATTCAGGTATGCTTATGTGGGCATCCCCTGGCCTCAAAAGCCATTTTTTTGCCTGCTGAGCACACTGGTCCTGTCCATGATGCCACTGAGACAATGTAGGCGGGTCAAGGGATTTCCCTCAAGATGCTAGGTCTCCCTTTGTCACCATGGTGGCCACTCCAAGTAGTGTCTGGTCGACCCTCATGCCCCCAGGCCACTTAAAGATGCTGAGCAAGAGACATTTCAATGACAATTCCACCTCCCAGTTCAGCATAGGGGTCCAGAAGCAGCAGAAAAATGTTGGGCTCAATTGGAGGTGTGCCTTAAATAGGTGAATGGTAGTGAGGTAAGCACCATATAACTAGTATGATTGCACTACTCTGAGCTTGGAGAAAAGTGTAATGGTATGGGGAGACATCATGGCATCTCACCAGCCGTCATCCTCAAGTGGTCCTACCCACTTCTCCCATCAGGTGTGCAGGGGCTCCAGTGTTGCAAGCGTGTTAGTGATTAACATACAGTGTATCTGGGAAACACCACTCTTCAATAAAGCCCCCATAAGGAGAGGCCTAAATTCGGGAAGCGTATGCCCATAGAAATGTGTGATTGTAGTGTGTGCCACAACTAAAGGTATTTGTGAAATTGTGTTCATGGGTACGGTGTAAGTGGACAGGAGTTCCTAAAAAAAGCATAGTCTACATATCTCCCAGTAGTGGAATACTGATAGGAAAGGCCCTCCAGGTCCGCCATTTCACATAAACATCTACCCCGCCATAATGGTGTTTGCTAAGTAAGTTTGGAGTCCCACCCAATATGTCATAATATGGCTCGCCAGCTAAGAAAGAGCACTCGTCATGTCTGGTAGTGTTCGAGGGACAGGGGTGCTCTAGAGCATGTTCATTATGTTGTCGAACCCTAGTGAGGTCAGTTCTATTCTGTGTGCTGGGTCAGACCACCCTCCAGTGAGCCAGTCATTTAATACTAAGTCCTGAGATGCTAAGTAGTAGAGACATACATTTGTCATCCCTAAACCATGCCTAAACCACCATCATATGGTGCATGTTAGGGTTCACATGGATCAGTCATGGCCTGGAATTGTGCCAAAGAAATGAAGTCACCAAGTAGTCCATTTTCTTGATCCATTGTTAGGGTTTCATATGTGGGACATTTTGAAAGAGGTAGGATCATTATTTTATGAAGCACAATCCTTCACTGTGCGGATTAGGTAAGTAAAGTTGAGGCTCCAAGTCAGCTAAAGATGGAGTGCAACTTTGATATATCGGAAGCTCAGCTACCACACTGGAATGGTAGTTTGCCAGTCTGCACGTTCCTGAGAGGGGTGTAATGGGGCAAGGAGTGATTTTGTATGATTAGCTTGTAAACCAGAGGCCTCCCCAAAGGGCTGGAGGAGACGGAGACAGCACGTGCCACTGACTTCAGGCTTGGAAAGGAACTGAAGGACCTTGTTTGCATAAAGTGCAATACGATCGCCATTCCCTGTATCCCATTCGCATCCCCTTATCTGTGCATCGCATCGAATGAGTAGGGCAAGGGGCTCAATAGCGAGGAAAAAAAGAAGGTGTGATAGGGGACATTACTGTCTGGTGATGCGGTGAATTGGTAATGAGTCAGAAACCACACCATTGATTTGTATTAAAGCAGTCGAGTTAGAGTAAAGCAAATTGACAAAACACAGAAGGGGGTCCATACCCACTTCCACAAGACTTAGGACAAGTAGCCCCAGTCCACCATGTCAAATTCCTTTTCAAAATATCTTAAAAGTTTGGCCTGCAAGGGTGGCAAGAGATGTTGATGGGCTAGTGCAATGCTGAAGCGTCTAAGATGGTGTCTAGTGCCCCTAGTCGGCATAAAGCCACACTAGTCTGAAAGGATAGGAGTTTTAAGAACCTTTTTCTGGTGTGTAGACAAAAATATTTCTCTGTTAATTAAGGAGATGGACTCACATGCAGCGCAGGTAGTGAGCATGGGGGTCGATTTTGGGATGAGCACGATGCTTGCCATGTCCAGCTCACGTGGAAAATGACCAGTGTCAATAGCTTCATTATAGAGAGCAAGCAAATGAGGAGAGAGAATCTCTATATACTTCCTATAGATTTCAATAGGATACCCAGCAGGGCCATGTGTCTTCCCAGCCACCAGGTCTGAGAAAGGGGCTGCCAATTTCCTCAAGAGTGAGTGGTTGATCCATTGTGTTAGACCTGACAGCCTTAGGGTGGTCAACCCTAACTTTTTGCCTGCCTCCCTCCACTTTTTAAACACTGTTTTTGCTGGTTTTGAGACTCTGTGCACTTTACCACTTCTAACCAGTGCTAAAGTGCATATGCTCTCTCAATTTTATTCAATTCTCTTTATTCGGTCAAAATTTAGACCATTAGAGTGCAGTCAACCATACATCAGTACATTAACAAAAAAAGGAAAATATAAAAATAAATGATAAAACTCTTAGTAAATACTAAAAGCAAGAACAACCATTGGATTCTTTATAATCTGGAGAAAATAAAAGGAGACCTTCTTGCTTACTTAAAAAATGATTGTCAGCACATTTTGTCAAGCTCCTGCTGTAGGCTATTGAATTTCCATTCACAACTATTTAAAATGGAATGTGCTTTTAACCATCAATACATATATAAATACATAATAGAGTCAGGACTTCAATGTAAGAATAATTTCGGGACTGCTAGTCTAGGATTCAATATACCATTATCCTAAGAAAAGACACATTTTATGGCAAGAACTGCTCGTGTTAAAATAGTTCCAGTACTAACAGTTTAAAGTGCAGTGTGCTGTCATACAGTAAGTAAATTTGTAAATAAATGCTATATCTCGACCGTGAATCATAAGAACTGTTCTGGTACTAACAGTCTAAAGTGCAGTCTTATGTTATATAGTAAATAGATTGATAATTAAATACTTTATCTCAACCATTGATCATAAAAGCTATACATAGAATAATAAAAGCAGATACTTTTGTTATCATAATATTATCACTGTAAATTCTAATAAAATTTGGTATGAGAATATGCTCTCTCCCTTCAAACATGGTAACATTGGATAATACCCAATTGAACTATTTAATTTACTTATAAGCCCCTAGTAAAGTGCACTATATGTGCCCAGGGCCTGTAGATTAAATGCTACTGGTGGGCATGCAGCACTGATTGTGCCACCCACTTCAGTAGCCCCTTAACCTTGTCTCAGGCCTAAAACTCCCATTTCCTACATATAAGACACCCCTAAGGTATGCCCTAGGTAACCCATAGGGTAGAGTGCTGTGTAGGCAAAAGGCAGGACATGTACCTATGTAGTTTACATGTCCTGATAGTGTAAAACTCCTAAATTCGTTTTTACACTGCTGTGAGGCCTGCTCCCTTCATAGGCTAACATTGGGGCTGCCCTCATACATTGTTTGAGTGGTAGCTGCTGATCCGAAAGGAGTAGGAAGGTCATATTAAGTATGGCCAGAATGGTGATATAATATCCTGCTGACTGGTGAAGTTGGATTTAATATTACTATTTTAGAAATGCCACTTTTAGAAAGTGAGCATTTCTCTGCATTTAAATCTTTCTGTGCCTTACAATCCACATCTGGCTGGGTTTAGTTGGCAGCTCCTTGTGCATTCACTCAGACACACCCAAACACAGGATACTCAGCCTCACTTACATACATCTGCATTTTGAATGGGTCTTCCTGGGCTGGGAGGGCGGAGGGCCTGCTCTCACACAAAGGACTGCCACACCCCCTACTGGGACTGTGGCAGACAAGATTGAACTGAAAGGGGATCTGGTGTACTTCTAAGCCATCCTTTGAAGTCTCCCCCACTTCAAAGGCACATTTGAGTATATAAACAGGGCCTCTGCCCCTAACAACTCAGACACTTCCTGGGGCAGCAATAGTGCTGGTGGTCCCCCAGTGTTACCGTGCCTTCCTACTGGGTCTGGCTCAAGACATTGCCCTGGCAGGACATCTGGGCCAAGGCAATACTTTTGACAGGCTTGTCACCCACTTCCATTGGCCTAGAATGAGGGTGGCCTCCGATAATTTCTGCAGAGCCTGTCCCACCTGCCAGGCTGGTGGGAAGACAGGGAAAAAGCTTAAAGCTCCCCTGATCTCACTCCCTGTCGTTGGAACCCCCTTTGAAACGGTGGACATCAACATTGTTGGTCACTTGGACCCCAAAACTGCCTTGGGCATCAGGTGTATCCTGGTTTTCGTGGACCATGCCACCTGCTATCCAGAGGCAATCCTTCTGAAAACAGTGACTGCACCGTTGATGACCAGAGCCCTACTGGGAATATTTACCCATGTGGGATTCCCTAAGGAAGTTGTGTTTGATAGGGGCACAGTCTTCATGTCTGCGTACATGAAGTCCATGTGGGATGAGTGTGGGGTGACCTACTGGTTTACCACCCCTTATCTTCCTCAATCCAATGGGCTTGTTGAGAGATTCAACAAGACCCTTAAAGGCATGATTAATGGCCTGACTGAAGCAATGAGGCGAAAGCGGATGTCCTCTGACCATGCCTGCTGTTTGCTTACAGGGAGGTGCCCCAGAAAGGGGTGGGGTCCAGCCCCTTTGAACTTCTCTATGGTCATCCTGTCAGGGGACCATTGAGCATAGTTAAAGAGGGCTGGGAGAAAGCTCTCAAGACACCTCCACAGGATGTGGGCAGCTACCTGCTGGCCCTCTGCAACCAAACCCAAAGCTTCTGGAAGCAAGCCAAAAGTAACCTTGAGACCAGTCAAGAGGTGATGAAGGAGTGGTACGATCGGAAGACCACTCTGGTTGAGTTCTCACCTGGAGAAAATGTTTGGGTGATGGAGCCAGTAGAGCCTAGGGCTGTCCAGGACTGCTGGTCTGGCCCATTTGAGATTAAGGAGCGTAAGGGAGAGGCCACTTACCTAGTGGACCTCAAGACCCTTAGGCACCCCCTAAGGCTTCTCCATCACAACAGACTCAAACCAGACTTTGATAGGTCTGAGGTCAGTATGCTCCTAGTCACAGATGAGGGCATGGAAGAGAAGAGTGAACCTCTCCCCAACCTCCTCTCTGCCAAAGAAGGTAATGGGTCAGTGGAGGGTGTCATTCTCTCTGACTCCCTGAGTCTACAGTATACCAGAATGGAGACTGCTATGAGTTGTTAGAGCAGTTCTCTTCCTTGTTTTCCCTTACTCCTGGAATTATCCATCTATGTGTCCATGACATTGACACGGGAGACAGTCCCCCTGTGTAGAACAACATTTACAGGTTGTCGGATAAGGTGAAGGCCAGTATCAAGGAGAAGGTCTCCAAGATGTTGACCTTAGGGGTGATTGAGAAATCCAGTAGTCCCTGGGCCAGGCCTGTGGTGCTGGTTCCTAAGGCGGCTGCCCCAGGTGCGAAGCCAGAACTCCGGTTCTGTGTGGACTACCGGGGTCTCAACTCACTCACACGGACTGACGCTCACCCTATCCCCCGAACTGATGAGCTAGTTGACAGGCTAGGTGCTGCTAAGTTCCTGAGTGCGTTTGATCTTACATCAGGGACTGGAAGATCGCCCTGACTGAGGGGGCCAAAGAGAGATCTGCATTTTCCACACCTGATGGCCATTACCAGTTCCGGGTAATGCACTTTGTATTGATAAATGCCCCACTACCTTCCAACAGTTGGTTACTGGGGTCCTAGCTGGCAAGGATGCCTACTGTGCAGCCTACCTAGATGACATAGCTGTCTATAGTTCCAGCTGGGAGGAACACCTGCTCCACCTGTGGAGGTGCTTCATGCCCTGCAACAGGCAGGCCTGACCATCAAGGGTAGTAAATGCCAGATTGGGCAGGGTTCCGTGGTGTACTTGGGACACCTAATAGGTGGTGGCAAGGTGCGGCCACTCCAGGCCAAGATTGAGACTATCCAGGCCTGGCAACCACCTAGAACACAGACGGAAGTGAGAGCCTTTTTAGGCCTTACTGGATACTACCTCAGATTTGTCAAGAACTATGGAACCAGTGTGTCACCCTTGACAGAACCTACTTCCAAAAAGAAACCTAGGTTGGTGAATTGGACAGAGGCTTGTCAGAAAGCCTTTGATTCTCTGAAAGAAGTCATGTGCACAGCCCCCCGTGCTCAAGGCCCCTGACTTCTCCCAGGAATTTATTATGCAGACAGACGCTTCACAGCATGACATAGGGGCTGTTCTAGCATAGCTAAATGAGGAGGGCTCAGACCAACCAGTAGTCTTAATTAGCAGAAGACTATTACCATGGAAACATTGGTGGAGTGCTATTGAGAGAGAAGCATTTGCTGAGGTCTGGGCACTGAAGAAGCTAGGACCCTCCCTGTTTGGTACTCACTTCAGGATTCAGACAGACCAGAGGCCCCTCAGATGACTCGTGCAGATAAGGGGTGAGAATCCTAAACTACTGAGGTGGTCCATTTCCCTACAGGGGATGGTCTGTATGGTGGATTGACCACGCCAACGCTGATGGTCTCTCCAGATACTTCCACCTTATTGATGAGAGCTCCCAGGAGGTTGGGTAGCTCTCCCGACTTTCAGCTGGGGGGGACACATGTTAGACCTGACAGCTTTAGGGTGGTCACCCCTAACTTTTTGCCTGCCTGCCTCCCTCCACTTTTTAGACACTGTTTTTGCTGGTTTTCAGACTCTGCACACTTTACCACTGCTAATCAGTGCTAAAGTGCATATGCTCTCTCCCTTTAAACATGGTAACATTGGATCATACCCAATTGGACTATTTAATTTACTTATAAGTCCCTAGTACAGTGCACTATATGTACCCAGGGCCTGTAGATTAAATGCTACTAGTGGTCCTGCAGCACTTATTATGCCACCCACTTCAGTAGCCCCTTAACCTTTTCTCAGGCCTGCCATTGCAAGGCTTGTGTGTGCAGTTTCACGGCTAATTCGACTTGGCATTTAAAAGTACTTGCCAAGCCTAAAGCTCCCATTTTTCTACATATAAGACATCCCTAAGGTATGCCCTAGGTAACCCATAGGGCAGGGTGCTGTGTAGGCAAAAGGCAGGACATGTACCTATGTAGTTTACATGTCCTGGTATTGAAAAACTCCTAAATTCATTTTTACACTGCTGTGAGGCCTGCTCCCTTCATAAGCTAACAATAGGGCTGCCCTCATACATTGTTTGAATAGTAGCGGCTGATCTGAAAGGAGGAGGAAGGTCATATTTAGTATGGCCAGAATGGAGATTTAACATCCTGCTGACTGGTGAAGTTGGATTTAATATTACTATTTTAGAAACGCCACTTTTAGAAAGTGAGCATTTCTCTGTACTTAAATCTTTCTGTGTCTTACAATCCACGTCTGGCTGGGTTTAGTTGACATCTCCTTGTGCATTCACTCAGACACCCCCCAAACACAGGCTACTCAGCCTAACTTACATATATATGCATTTTGAATGGGTCTTCCTGGGTTGGGAGGGTGGAGGGCCTGGTCTCACACAAAGGACCGCCACACCCCCTATGGGACCGTGGCAGACAGGATTGAACTGAAAAGGGACCTGGTGCACTTCTAAGCCACTCTTTGAAGTCTCCTCCACTTCAAAGGCACAGTTAGGTATATAAACAGTGCCTCTGCCCCTACCAACTCAGGCACTTCCTGGAGAAGAAACTTGTAACCAGAACCTGCATCCTGCCAAGAAGAACTGCCTGGCTGCCCAAAGGACTCACCTGACTGCTTTCTATGAAGGACTGCTGCCTTGCTGTTGCCCTGCTGCCTTGCTGCTCTCTGGCTAAGGTGAAGAAGTGCTCTCCAAGAGCTTGGATAGAGCTTGTCTCCTGTTCCCTGAAGTCTCAGGACCAAAAAGACTTAGGGGGTTATTCTAACTTTGGAGGAGTGTTAATCCGTCCCAAAAGTGACGGTAAAGTGACGGATATACCACCAGCCGTATTACGAGTTCCATAGGATATAATGGACTCGTAATACGGCTGGTGGTAAATCCGTCACTTTCCCGTCACTTTTGGGACGGATTAACACCTCCTCCAAAGTTAGAATAACCCCCTTAATCTCTTCAAAAAGGACTACTTGTGCGGCAAAATTCAACATTCCTAGGTGGAACAGTAGGCCCTGCTGCCCCTGAAGAGGAATCTCAGCCGGGGAAAAGGAGGCCAAGGTCTTAACCCCAGCATATGCAGGAGTCTGCAGATGAGCGTCCCAGTCTGTAAGCCATCACCCATCCTCACCAGACTTGCGATGGCATCAGGAGTTCTCTGCTAGCCTGCCACTCCAATTGTTCAACATCAGCACTAGCGGGTGATCGAGGATCTCACAACAGCTTGCAGGACACACACTCACCGCCTCAACTCTGACCGCATCTTCCACATGAACTACAGTCCTACACACTCATCGAGGTATTGCCACTCGGCAGGACCCTCTATTTTTAGTGCTGCTGAAGCCATGGCAACTCAGTCTCCTGCTTACGGGCACTGGGGCTCACAGCCGGTCACAGGCAGGCCTCAGTGTTGCAGATCATACAGCAGTGTCTATTGGAAAGTAAAGGAGTCACAGATATTGCGACGGATTTCAATGAATGATGGAGGGGACCATCTAGATGTCCTAGCCACATCCTTAATCTTCAGAGTGAAAAACCAAGAACTTAAAGGTTAGGCCATAAGTTATGTTTTACAATGTTATTCAAAACATAAATTTGACATCTGGTCCAAAAATAGAGAGTAAAATGGTGCCATAGATGATTATTAACTGACAGCTTTATCGTTTAGTGAAAAGGACAGAGAGATAATATACTTAAACAGAGGTATTTTCAGAGAAAGTGAAAAGACAAAAACATTATTAAATCAACTGAGATCCAAACACCCTAAAAATGGCATATAAAACAATAAGTGGTCATTATGACATTGGCGGTGAGTGATAAAGTGGCAGAAATACCGCCAACAGGCTGGCGGTAATTACCGTCAAATTATGACCATGGTCGTGATAACTCCCATAGACAGCTAATGTACCACACCAACTGCCAGGGCATTAACACCACTGACCACAGTGGTAGCTGTCAACAGCCAGGTGGAAGACAAAGTACCGGCCACCGTATTATGACCTTGCAATCTGCCAGGATTTCCGGGGCGGTACCAACACCATCAAAAGCCTGGTGGAAACAGAACACAGAAGACCAGACTCACCATCAGGGACACAGGGAAGAACAACGCCGCCATGGAACTGAAATTGCAAATCTTCCCGATGCTCTTCTACGCCATGCTCCACCTGGAACACTCATGCCGATGAAGACAACGACGGTGAGTACAGCCACCTAGCACACAAGGGAGGGAGGGGGGGAGGAAAAGGAGAGTGACACAAATGCACACAACACACACCAGACACACACACCATATACACAACCAGCTGCAAACGAAAAACACTGGCACAAGACACACGGCACAATAATGCAGGGACAACAATAAGGCAGCACTGAGAATGTATTCAATGGGAACAGCCACCAAAGGAACCAATTTGATAACAAATAGATATGTACAATTGTCCACAAAGGGCCAATGCAAATGGATGCAGGGGCATCATTACAGAGGTGCCCAGGCACCTCAGGAGGTTGTGGGGGGGTACCTCAGCCAAAGTCAGGAACTTGCCCACTGGTTCTGGAGGGGGCTCCATGCCCATTTGTCCCTGGTGGGGAGTGTAAGGTCACAGTCTCTCAGGTGGGGAACTTGTCCACTGGTTCTAGAGGGGGCTCCATGCCCAATTGTCCCTGGAGGGGAGTACAAGGTCACTGTTTCTCAGGTGGGAACTCGCCCACTGGTTCTGGAGGGGGCTCCATTCACATTTCTCTTTGCTAGGGAGTGCAAGGCCACAGTCTCTCAGGTGGGGAACTCGCCCACTAGTTCTGGAGGTGGCTCCATGGCCATTTCCCTTTGCTGGGTAGTGCAAGGCCACATTCTCTCAGGTGGGGAACTCGCCCACTGGTTCTGGAAGGGGCTCCATGCCCAATTGTTCCTCGTAGGTAGTGCAAGGTCATAGTCTCTCAGGTGGGGAACTCGCCCACTGCTTCTGGAGGGGGCTCATTGCCCATTTCTCTTTGCTGGGGAGTGCAAGGTCACAGTCTCTCATGTTGGGAACTCGCCCACTGGTTCTGGAGAGGGCTCCATGCCCATTTCCCTTTGCTGGGGAGTACAAGCCACAGTCTCTGAAGTGGGGAACATGCCCACTGGTTCTGGAGAGGGTTCCATGCCCATTTCCCTTTGCTGGGGAGTACAAGCCACAGTCTCTGAAGTGGGGAACATGCCCACTGGTTCTGGAGGAGGCTCCATGCCCATTTCTCTTTGCTGGGGAGTGCAAGGTCACAGTCTCTCAGGTGGGGAATTCACCCACTGCTTCTGGAGGGGGATCCTTGCACAGCAGTCCCTGGAGTTTGGCCTACATGTCCGCTGCTGGAGGTGAGGGCTGCACCGTCTGAGCTGGAGCTGAGGGCTGCACTGTCTAAGCTGGAGGTGAGGGCTCCATGACCACTGGTGGTGGTGCTGGTGGTACCCTGCCAGCCTCTGCTGGAGGTGAGGGATGCTATGTCTCAGCTGTGGAAGGTGCCTCCTGGACAGCGTCTGTTGAAGGTGAGGGCTGCTGTGTCTCAGCAGTGGAAGGTGCCTCCTAGGCAGCCTCCGTTGGAGGCGTGGCGTGGAGTGTGGCAGCTGGAGGTGAGGGCTTCTTCACTTTCATGACAGGAGGTGAGGGCTTCTTCCCTGTCTTGGCTGTTAGAGAGGGATCCTTTCCGTTCCTGGCTGTTGGAGCAGGATCATTCACTGTCTTGTCTCCAAGACAAGGAGGTGCCTCCACTGTCCCCGTGGCTGGGTTGTTGGGACCCTGCTCTTGCGGGCAGGACGGGGGGTTGGAGGGGGAGGGAAGAGGTCAAGTTGGGTAAGGAAAAGTTTTTTAGGGACAGTGGGGTGGGATGAGGGAGGAAGGATGGGAGTGGAGGCTGAGGGAGTGGTACGTATGCTGGACTTGGTTGCAGGTACATGGGGAGTGTGCTAATGTGAGTTGGATGGCTGTTGGGTGTCTGAGTGCCTGCCTTTGTGTCCTTTAGAGGGGGCAGACAGGGTGGGAGCAGACACAGGGGAAGCGTGGATGGATGTTGTGGAGGTGTCTGCAAGTGAGGTGTGTGTGTGCTGCTTGGTGCTTGGTGTGGTGATGCTGGTGGTGAATGTTGAAACAGTGCATGCAGGTGTGAGAGTGTGGAAGTGACTGTGAGGGAGGTGGAGGAGGAGGAGGTGGAGACAGTGGAGGCAGTGGATGTGGTTGTGTCTGCAACTGTCTGGTGTTTGCGTGAGTGCTTGTGGGCTGAAGTGTGGTGCCTGTGTTTGACTATGCCACTCTTATGTGTTGTCTTGTGTGCATGCTCATCAGTATATGTGCATGGGATGGGTTGGGGCTGAGGAGACTAGGACTGAGAAGTGGTAGTTGGAAGACGGACGGTAGGAACAGGGACAATGACTGCCATCAGAGAGGAGGCCAGATCCTGAATCAATCTCCGTTGGGCTGCCAATCCACTGTGGATGCCCTCCACAAATGCATTGGATTTCTGGATCTGGGATGCCAGCCCCTGGATGGAATTCACAATGGCTGCCTGCCCTACAGAGATGGATCTCAGGAGGGCAATAGCCTCCTCACTCATGGCAGCAGGGCAGACTGGGGCAGGGCCTGTGGTTCCTGGGGCGAAGGAAATGCCCACCTTCCTGGGTGAGTGGTAACGGGCAACTCGCTGAGGGGCTACTGGGAGGGCGGTGCTGGTACAGGGGTGGCAGCTGTACGTGCAGCTGTGGTGGTCACAGAGGTGTCTCCCACCACCAGGGAGCTTCCATCGGAGGAGGTATCTGAGTCTGTGTTGTCACCTCCTGTCTCTGCCGTGGTGCTCCCCTCGTCCACCGCCCCACTGGTTCCCTCGACATACGGGACTCTGCCTCCTGGGTCCTGTGGGATGAAGTTCCCTCTGTCCCCGGTGCCCGTGCTCCTCTGCCAGATGATGCTAATGCAAACATGGACAGGATGACAGAAGGAAAAAGGGGGGGGGGAGAGAGAAAGGGAACACTGCAGCATTGACAGCACCAACACCACAGTTGGCATGGACAGCACTGTCACACACAGGAATTAGGATTGAGCACTATGCATTGCACTGCCCTTGATTTGGGTAGATGCCACTGCAAGATGAGGGCCACACACCGCCAACTGCACCCCTCCTGGGATCCACAAAGCCCTGACTGACATGGAATGCAAACAAGCTAGGTTACCTGCATTTGCCATCCAGCGTCTCAGGTCCTCCCACTGTTTCAGTGGGTCCTCGCCTGCTGTAGACCCCCAGGGTCTGCATGTCTTTGTCGAGGACACGCCAAAATCCTTTTATTTGTTAGGCACTGACCTGCAGAGGGAATGCAGACAGCACGACAACATTACACATACAATCCAGCCTGTCACACATATGGCCCACCAATCCATTTTCCATCTCCAGTGGCACAGACATTGTCCGGTGCTCACCATGTACACTACCACTAGACATCCTCCCTGATGATGTGATGCTTGCACACACATCCCCATGCATTCTTCCCACATGCATTGTGCCTATGGTGTACTCACCTGTTGATCTGGAGGCCCATGCAGCTGTCCATGCAGGGGTAGGACACCATCCACCAGTCACTCCACCTCCTCTGAAATGAAGGCAGGGGCCCTTTCCCTGGTCACACGGGCAATGGTAAGTACCAGACACAAGTCACAGCAGCACACGCAGTGTGGGAGTCGTCCTGTGGAAAGTCAGGAAACAAGTGAGGATTTGGATAGAAAATGGTGGGCATGTCCGCAGTGGTGTATACTGTCACTGCTGGTGCTGATCCCCATTGACCACTGTACTCCATAGAGCCTCATATTAGCCAATGAGTAATTGCACGGCGGTGCAAGACCGCCTTCCGCTACGACGCCTAACGTCAGCAGAGTTACCTCACTTCCACCTGCCCCAAGATACAGGACAGGTGGTCACCATTTCATGGTGGTGGACAACAATCAGATAAACCATAACTCCGTCATTGCCTAAAATAGCACATACTTTGCCATTCCCACTGTCCCATCACATTGATGCTCTATGTACACTGAGATGGTGGTTCCATTGTTCAAATTGTGACAGCCTACTCACTTTTGTGTCCCTTAGATACCTACTGCTGCAGATGAATAAGAGGAGGAGACAAACCCCGTGTACAGACCCCATGTGGACTTGGCTACGCTTGAGGAGAGGCACATTATACTCACCTATAGACTGGACAGGGCCACAATCACAGAGCTAGGTGCCCAATTGGAACCTGTCCTGATATCAGCCATCCATCATCCCACTGGGATTCCCCCTTTTGTGCAAATGCTATCAGTGCTCCATTTCCTGGCAACTGGTCATTCCAAGTGACAGTGGGCTTGGCAGCAGGAATGTCATAGCCAATGTTCTCAATCGTGCTGGCAAGGGTTCTGTCTGTCCTGGTGAAACACCTGTGCAGCTACATTGTTTTCCCCCAGATGGATGATATTGCCACAGTTAAGGCAGGATTCTATGCAAAGGGCCATATCCCCAATATTATTGGGGCGATTGACTGTACACATATTGCGTTCGTCCCCTCTGCCAGAATGAATAGGTGCTCAGGAATCAGAAGAGTTTCCACTCACTGAATGTGCAAATGGTGTGTCTGGCTGATCAGTACATCTCCAACGTCACTGCCAAGTATCCTGGGATGGTGCATGACGCCTTTGTCCTGAGGAATAGCAACATCCCAAATGTGATGGCCCAATTACAGAGGCACAGGGTGTGGCTAATAGGTGAGCCATGGTCCCCAGCCACTGTATGTCAGTGTATGCCTTGAGGTGTTATCCCCATAGGATTGTGTAAGGCTAAAGTGTGTCCCTCACTATTTGCAGGTGACTCTGGCTACCCAAACCTTTCTTGGCTCCTGACCCCTGTGAGGAATGCCAGGACAGGGGATAAGAGCCGTTATAATGAGGCGCATGGGCGAACCAGAAGAATAATTGAAAGGACCTTTGGCAACCTGAAGGCCAGGTTCAGGTGCCTCTATTTGACAGGTGGATCCCTGTGCTACTCACCCGGGAAGGTCTGCCAGATAGTAGTGGCATGCTGCAAGTTGCACAACCTGGCCCTCAAACAGTATGTGTCTTTTTTTCAGGAGGAGGAGACTGGAGATGCCCCTGTGGCAGCAGTGGACCCTGAGGACAGTGAGGATGAGGAGGCAGAGGATGAGGATGTGGACAACAGAACATCAGTTATACATCAATACTTCCAATGACACACAGGTGAGACAGTGGAACTGATCATTGCTCTCAATATTGATTTCATCTGTGTAACTGCAGCATGATGGTATTCGCTTCCTTTGCATCTAAACTTACTGTCATCTACAGCTTGTCATTTTACAGATGTTGGTGAATTGACAGTGTCCTGATATGATTACTAAAGTCAGTTACAGATCATTAATTATATGCTATCACAGTGTCCATATCATTTGCACCAGATGTGAATGTTCCCCTAAATGCACATTTTCAGCACATAAAATAGTAAAGTTGTGTTCAAGGGTGTTTATTGCGTTGCTAAAACATTGAGGGTGAAGTGTAATTGAATGGGGTGATGGTAGAGGAAAGTCTGGGGTATTGTTCCATTCTGTTTGTAGCACAGGTGCGGTATCCAAGGGGCCATAGGAAGGTGAGCAAAGGCAGTTCGAAGTGGACAAGGTGGCAGGGTGGTACACAAAGGGGACAATCAGGAGAGTCTAATTTCCTGGCAGTGGTCTTGGTCTTGGCAAGTGTCTCTGGCTTCTATCTTGGTCCAAGGGAACGTTTGCGGGGTGGTTCACCATCTGCAGGGGGAGAGGTGCTAGTGGACTGTGGGTCCTGTGGCGGGGCCTCCTGCCCACTAGCTACAGCAGAGCTGGTGGGCCAGTCAATAGACTGGCTAGTGTCAACCATGTGTCAACAGGTGGAATGGCAGATACTTGCAACTTCGTAGATAGACTATCTTGCACGGAACAGTTATTGTGATGTATTCCACATAGATAGTTATGGATCTTCACCTCCTTTCATGCTTCCGTGCCTGCAATTGTGAACACTGAATCGTTATCTAGCAGCTCTACTAGAGAGGGTCTGGTACCTTCAGGGTTTCCTATTGTGTCCTTTTCTTTCTTATGTTTGATATGAGGGCTGTAAGTCCTTATATCTGTACTTTCATTTCGGACATTTAGTTGTAATGGTTGTTGTGGTTGATGGCTAATAATGCCCTGACAATAATTGTTTGGTTCTTTTCTATCTGTTCTATGGATAAGTTAGACTCTGGGGCTACCTACAGCAGGGTTGTGAAAGTAGATTTAGTACTGGAGAGTATTTACATGGGCCATTATTACATTTAAAGATGGCCACCACAGTTACTGCATTGGTCATGTGACATGTGACTACCTGAATGCTCTGCAGTAGGGAGACAGACAGCGTGCAGGTCTTACTAACATGGACTGAGCTGATGGCCCAGAAGGATAGTTCATTTATTAACTTACTGAGGTCGACAACAGTATACTTACCATAATTACAACAGTTTCCAAACTCAGGGTGTTAGTTAGCCATTTTTACCAGTTTAAGATGGCTGCCGTAGTCACTGGAATGGTCACATGACCTTTCACTTCCTTATTTAAACTTACCGGGAACGCCAGCATTGTTTGATTCTGACTTGCATGTGTTGATTGGATGTGGATGGAGACAGACTCTAGCAATCCCATATTTAAAAGGTATGAGTACACTGCAATGGAGGAAGAGTTTTTCTAGAGTTTAAGTTGTATGACTGTTAAGCAATTCTAATATTTAAATCTTTGTAGATTTGTTTACGTGGGCTTGTAGGTTGAAGTCCCCTGGTGTGTTGCTACAGAGCCTATTTTTGCAACCTGCTGTACGTAGCTCTCATTGGGAGCCTGACACATTTGCTATGTTTTTAAAGTATTTTTTTAACTTTCCTTGTCATATAGGTAGTGGCTTATACTAGTATCCACACCTGTGTTTTGATGTTTTTTTGTGTTCAACAGGCGGTACACTTGGTGTGATTTAATAAATTGCACGTACTGTTTTGTAATTAATTTCTCCTATGCGTAGGTATTATTTAACAACACTGAGTTCTGATGATGGCTGACGGACCTCTGACTGCCACTACAGGTCGAAACATTGACATTACCTTCTCATTTGACAAGCTGAATTGAAAGTCCATGACATTGCTTGAACTGGGACTGAAAACCAGGCACTTACTGTGCAGACCTGTCTCATGAGGAGGGTTACAACCCCTTCCTGGATCTGCAGCTGGGATTCAATCTTATGATCTAGAGGGGTTATATATAGTGTTGTTGTTTATGAAATGGACATTCGTTGGAATTGTTTTAAAAAAAATTTAACTTCCTGAATCTTATTGAGTAATATATTGGATTTTAACAGTATGGAGGTGTCTTATTCATTAATTGAAGACTGGATAATATATGCACATACTATATCTAAATAATTCCTCTAGGCTCATTTTAAGTGAGATATTTTCTAAAAGTGGCATTTTCAAATTAACAATCTAAAAGCCAACTTCACCAAAAGATGAATTTTTAAATTGGGAGTTCAGACACATCAGACTCCATATTTCTATCTCCACTCAAATGGTATCTGCAATTCAAGAATATTTAAAGGCAGCCTCCATTTTAACCTATGAGGGAGATAGGCCTTCCAACAGTGAAAAACAACTTTGGCAGTATTTCACTGTTAGGACATGTAAAACACATCAGTACATGTCCCACCTTTAACATGCACTGCACCCTTCTCATGGGGCTACATAAGGGCCTACCTTAGGGGTGCCTTACATGTAAAAAAAGGGAAGGCTTAGGCCTGGCAAGTGGGTACAATTGGCAGGTCGAATTGGCAGTGAAAGACCGCACACACAGACACTTCAGTGGCATGGTCTGAAGCATGTTTACAGGGCTACTCGTGTGGGTGGAACAATCAGTGCTACAGACCTACTAGTAACATTTGATTTGCAGGCCCTGGACACCTCTAGTGCATTTTACTCTGGACTTACCAGTAAATCCAATATGCCAACCATGGATAAACCAATCATCAATA
The DNA here is from genome assembly GCF_031143425.1 of Pleurodeles waltl. Taxonomy (NCBI): domain Eukaryota; kingdom Metazoa; phylum Chordata; class Amphibia; order Caudata; family Salamandridae; genus Pleurodeles; species Pleurodeles waltl. The sequence continues at coordinate 1,488,347,136 of NC_090440.1, read as the reverse complement.
CAATGTACACGGACAGCATATGCACCTTAGCACTGGTTAACAGTATTCAAGTGCCCAGAGTCCTAAAGCCAACAAAAACAGGTCAGAAAAAATAGGAGGCAGGAGGCAAGCAGTTTGGGGATGACCCTGCAAAAAGGGCCAGGTCCAACAGGGAGAGATAAGCAAATCATATCTGGCATCCGTGAATTGGTAAATAAAAACCCTCTTTAATTGTAAAGACAGATTTAAAATTATAATTTTGAAAATACCACTTTTAGAAAGTTGGCATTTCCCTGCCCTCAGCTATTTGGAGCCTGCAGCCTTCCATGGGTCACATGACTGGGTTTAACTGACAGTTAGACTTTGTAAATTCCTCCCAGACAGTCACACAATAGAGGTATTAGCTGTGCCTGAGTGGGCCATCTGCCAGCAGAATAGTGGGCGGAGCTGGACCCAGCTTACACTTGCAACTGGATAGGCTGTGCTCTGCCTTCACACAAAGGCCTTGTCACCTCCACATTGTCTCTGCAGCCATCTTGGAGCCAGGGCAGGGAAATGAGGAAATTCCAAACACTTCAAAGAGAAACCTCTAGATACTAAATTCACTTTCTGGACCTGTGGGATGACTCCCTGAGACCTGCCTGTCGCTGTAACCTACTGTGTACTCCACTGGAGATTTTCAACCTCTAAAAAAGTGTCTAAGTCTGAGCACAGAAATATTCACTGCGACTACATCCAGCTGCTTCACAATGACGACTCTCCCTCCCGGGATACCTCTTGCAGCCTTGCCGTCCTGAACTTTACCTTCTTAGAACATTTGTCTTGAAAAATGTTCTAATTTCGAAGGTAAACACTGACTGGGCCTAGTCCACTTCTTGTATTCAGCCCGTGCTTTATCACAGTTGGCTATATTTTTCAACTTTGACCCAGCCTTGCATGCCTTTATTTCCACAATTGTGGCTTTGATTTTTTAGGCACTAGTTTAACTAAAAACTTTGAAGATTCATACATCCAATTCAACTGATTGGATTTTTGTAACTTGATGTCAAACTATTTATTATAATTTACTCTATTTTTCTCAATCAAAGTGGGATTTTTTTTCCTGTGGTGTGTTTTTACTTTAGTACTGTTTGTGTGCTGTATAAATATTTTACACATTGCTAATGAGTTAAGACTGACTGCTTTTTGTGCCAAGATACCTTGGGTTAATCACAAGTTAAATTACTGACTTTCTGTGGTTCTCCGTGCCAGGGATCATGGCTGTTGCTTCACCAGCGTTCACATCCCAGTCACCCAACATCCCAACTTCGCACACTACTACTGTAATATGCATTATCACGTTTCAAATTTTTATACTTACATATTTTCTGTTCTTCTACCATGCTGCTTTTATTCTTCAGCTCTTCTTTAATTGTGTTGAAGCGTGGGTCAGGTGGTGCATCTTTCCCTTTTGAAAATATATATATGCATGTAGATGGATCCAATTTTAAGTTCAAAATAAACTTTTGACTTTTTTTCTGCTTTTAATATTAATGTTTTTTTTTGCCAGATGTAACTAATTTCACTGCTTTTTAAAGTTTCTTTGTCGAGTTCGCAATTGAGGATGTTGAGGAGTTGTTTTTGGTTAGCAGAACTACATTTGGAGGTATAAAGACTAAGGCCCTCATTATTCATTTTGTGGTCCCACTGTGGGACCTCCAAACTCACAGGAAGGATGCCACCAACTTGGCTGTGATGTCCCCCCAAAGAGTATTACAATGTTTCAGCTGGGCTGACTGGCAGGAACATTTTAATATGCCGTTCCCACCGGGCGGTCTGGCTGGAACCATGCTACGGAATTGGTCTCAGGAAGCTGAGGCCAATACCGTAGCACACAGCAACTTCGGAATGGTCACTGACAGTAAAGCACAGTTGTCTTGTGTTACATTCCAACGGTGCTGGGCAGGGGGCCCCTGCACTGCACATGCCATGAGACACAAGACAATTGTGCTGCTTTGCCCCTCAAACAAAGGCCTGATTATGAGTGTGGTGGTCCTTGGACCGCACACTTGCAGTGGCTGTCAGACTGTACAGTTGTGGCAGTCTGACTGCCACATTACGAGGTTGGTGGGCAGCCCCGCCAACCTACCACCGTCTTTGCCCGGATCTTCGATCCTGATGGGCTGACGGTGGTGGAGGTCGTTATCAGCCAGGGAGGCGCTGAAGTGAGCGCTGCTCTGCGGATTACGACTTGGTTCTCTGCCAGACTTTTCATGGCGATTTCACCACCATGATAAAGCTAGCAGATAACAAGTTCAGGGGGCCACAGGGGAGCCCTAGCACTGCCCATGCACTTGACTACAAGCTGGACAATGCTGCCACCAATTCCTTCCTGCTGGGCTAACGGGCAGAAACCTTTCAGCCTGCCAACCCAGCAGGAAAGTCATAATGGGGCCGGCGGAGAGGTATCCAGTATGGTGGCAGCCTTCCTTTCTGAAGTTCGGCGGACGGGTCATCCCGTCCGCAGAATTCATAATGAGGCCCAAAATGTACCTTTTAATAAGGTGTAACATAATTGTAATATGTTTTTGGTTAACCAACAAAGATAATGCAGGGGTTGAAAATGTGAAATATTTTTTCAAGAATTCTGCCTCTACAGGCACTTCCTTTTTGAGTGCCAGGAGTGTTAGGAGGTTCAGACACATCAGTGCCTGATGTTAGTCTGCATGTGTGCTACACATTAATAGCATCAGTTACTGAGAGGTTACTAAGGTTTGATGCCTCCTCACATCCCCCTTCCCAAATCACCAGTTACAGAGATCCAAAGCACTTGTGACTTCCTTAATCACATGTGCCACATCCCTGTTTTAGTGCCCCATCTATACCTGCATATTTGCTGTTCTGCATGATAATGTGGCAGAAATCATGGGCCAGACAGTTTACTGACCTGCTAGACCATTTAACCAAGACATATCCTGCTGATGTCTGTGCCTCCAGTTAATATTGTCTTGCAGTAAGACAATGTGGTTACTGCATTTGTGAGCTTTTCAAATTTCTCACATAAAAATCTTTGTCCCTCCTTTGCAGTATCTTGCAGCTTTTCCTGCTCTTGGATCACATGTGCCATGTTTGTATTCCTGACTACTGCCTATTGACAGATTTAGGCCCTCATTTTGACTTTGGCAGGCAGCGTAGGCCACCTGCCAAAGTCCTGCGTCTAGATGACTGCATATGTGGCTGTCCCTTCCTGGTACCTATTAAGAGTTTCCTTCTGGGCCAATGAGTGAAAACAGTGTTTCCGCCCACCGGCCCAGTTGGAAACACACCACAACAATGACACCAGCTCGTAATTGAACTGGCGGCAATGTTGCAGTGCATCGGGTGTGGCTGTTATATTTTTGTTAGTAATATTTTTTAACTACTTGTTTGAGTACAGGTTGAGGTTATTTTGGTGAACACTATTTTTGGATGACATATATTTTTTGAACAATATTATCATAATTCAATAATGTGGTGGTTGATATTTTATCCTATAACCTGCAGGGCCAGGTGAGAGAGAGTAGGTAGGGATCTTGTAAGCTGTGGACTACCCCTCAGCCTACAATGAGGAAAAAAGATGTGAGTGCCCGGCATGAGATTTGGCCCACTGAAAAGTCAAAAAAAGTTATTGTTCAGTGATCACAGCAAGAGACCAATTGCGTTGAAAGAGGTTGAACCCAATAAGCCAATGAAAGGGCTTTTCAGAATTTGCATACCTTACTAATTGTGTACCAGGAAGGGAGGAGACTCCCTCTAATGTCTTAAACTTTTCTCTGGTGACTGCTAGGAGTGCAGCAGCCCCATACTAGTCATCGATGACAAATGTTAAAGCCGGCCTAAGTTCCCTTAGTCTAAGGATTAATCCCCTGCCTGGTCTTATTGGTGGATTTTAACCATTCCTGGAGCTAGGGGTTTTAACTTTATGGCACTGGGATGCAGGATCTTCTGTTGTTTTGTCCTAAAACTGTTTTGCAACAGTGTACAAGTAGTAAAGCAATTCACAAACACAATACATCGAATATTATAATGTTTTATTGATAATGACGAAGAAGAACGTCAATCATTGTACATATGAACAAGTGTCAGTGGAAGATGATACTATCCTGAGAGGTTTCAATCTTTGTTGTATTGGGTTTTAAGTTTTAATGGTATACATCTGCTTTTAAGATCGTGGTGCCACTTCACCAAATACAGCACATCTGACTATTAATGACTGCAGTCCATTAAATTGTGTTCAGCAGCTGTGATGGTTATTGTGATGTATGGGTTCACCTGTGAATTTGTATTTATATTGTGAATTAATGCACAGACTTGAATGTTCAATGCTTATTAAAGTATAGTATTAGTAACTGCATGATCTGGACAAGAGTATATTTTGTTGTACTAAACTACACAACACGCCCTCAGTAGACCTTGGACAGCTCTGGATCACTACCCTCAAAGTTGAAGTGCTACATCTAGGTACTTGGGACCAGATGTGTATCCATTTAATTTTGACAATTTTCAATTGTGACTCGCAAAGAGTCTCATAAGAGACTCACAAAATGAAGTGAACAAATGTGTCTCAGACACATTTAGCGATTCCCAATGGGGTCGCAAAGACCTATCTCATCAATACTCATGAGATAGGTTGCTACTGCGACCCCATTGGGAAAGGCCACAATGGACAGCAGGCAACCACGCCCTTAAAGGAAAACAGGACGCATTTCAAAGAAAAAAAAAAAAGTTTTATTTTCATTTTTTCAGAGTATGCAGTGGTCTGTGGGACCACTACCTGCTCTGAAAAAATATTTAGGCTTCCATTCACAAAGGACAAGGGGTCCCTGGGGGCCCCTTCCTGTTTGTGAATCGATTCCCACCAACTTGAAGATGGTGATAATGTTTTGTGACTGCAGTCACATTTTCAAAACATTCCTACATGCCAGTGCAATTTGGTATTAGGACGGGATGCCTTAAACACAATCCTTCCTAATACCGAATCACAAAAGCAAAATGCGATTTGGTAAACAAATTAAAGAGGTGCGTTTTGCTTTAATATATAGAAAAAAGAATGGACCGTTTGCAACTGGAAAAATGCTTTGTACATCTGGCCCTTGGTTCCCAAAAGAGGAAAGGTTGCAAAATGATTACTCATGAAGACCTCACATCTTTTCCAACTTTTAACTCACTTCCTTACATGGGTACCCATACACATTTCACATATCTGGAAACAAGCCTTTTACTCATTTCTCTGGAAAGGCACTGCTAACACCAATCAGCCTAGTTTTTCTGGCCTTGTACTAAGCCAAGATTGACAGAGGCAGAATGGAGACAATAATTTTTCAACTGGTTAAATTCCTATTGCCTCTAATATACCATTGAGATACAACAAATAATGTCAGATATCAAGGTACTTAAGATACGAACCCGGCTTTGTGGCATATTACATTTTGCCTTAATTTGGTCAGATGACAATATTGTTTGATGCTTGAAAAACTGATAGATGTGCAGGGAAATGTGGGATTGTGAACCCAGACTGGACTCTCTTTCCTTAAAGAGCTTCCATATTTTATATTCTTTTCCTCATTAACTACATGGGTTGACTGGCATTTACCCAGTTATCAAAGAGAAAGAAGGATTTAGACTAAAGCCTCAGTCAGAGGTCAGGTACAGTACCCAAACCAGCATTGTATCCCCGGCCCATGGCGTTTGTCCATGTGTAGGCAGGTCTGGATGCAGGGCTCTTAACCCAATCCTCCTTGTAAAAAACCTCCAAACTGTTCACTCAGCACGTTAGGCCCAGTTCTAGAACAACAGAATTCATGAATTTCCAGGAAATGGAATCAAAGTCATGAGCTGGTCACTCCTTTTTTGATCACTATTAACTTTGCCAATCATTCTTAGATCTGCTTGAAATATAACATCGCCACACAAGGTGTAATTTGCTAACCCCTACATAATTTCATGCAGATTCTTCAAAAAGTGACAAATATATTAGCAAATTAGGAGACTATTAATAGGAATCTTGGCATAACAAGTGAATACTGAGCATAACAAATGCCTGTCAAATTTTGTGAATATTCACTGTTGGACGTTGGTTATTAGTAGTTGTAGGTAGGTACCTACAAGTATTAATCACACTATAATTACAAATAAGGTCCAGTTACGTCTCAATAAATTAATCCGTATATGACCCTAAGTATCTTGGCTGACGTGTAGTCAGGTGTAGTTTAGGAGACAGGTGTGTCAAGCACATAATATCACCAGAACAGTAAATAAGTAACACATGAAGCACAATAACAATCCAATAACAATTTATAAAAATAGAGAATATTTTATCTTAAAAATGACACTAACGTGACAAAAATCCAATGTAGGAAACCGGGGATATGAATTTTTAAAGATCAAATGCAAAAATGTGCTTTTAACACCTAAATGTAAAAAGCGCCAGTCGCGGCTATCTTGCTGCACTAGATAGGGACCAAGTCAAAGTTTCAGGCTTACCACACGGAGCACAGGTTGGATACATCAAGTGGTTGGGGCAAGTCAAATGTTTACATTCCCATTCATAGAAGTTAAAAATTGCAAAGTTTTTCTTCTTTGAGCATCCTCAACTTTCGCCGCAGTGGATTATTCTGAACAAAGCGTAGAATGCCAAAACCTTGTTGAATGAGTCAAGTGAGGTAGAATTTATCAAGCAGTACCATATTTATTAGCAAACTAAACTTTCTCTGCAGTGTTAATTGCATTGCAACCTTAAGTACAGAGGCACTATTGCTGACTCTTTATTATATCAACTTGCACAAGCCATGAAGTAGTGGGTTCTGACATGCTTAATTCCTCTTCATATTTCAGTTTTGGACAGCCTAGTTTTTTATCTCTCTTGCGAGTGAGACCCTCTAATAAAGCTTCACCTTTTGTATGCTCCTGTCAAAATGGTTTTAAGTTGTGACCAACAGTGTCTGCCTGTAAAAATAAGGCTCAGGGTTGTACAGATGTTGTCAGAGTCCCTTCATTGACCCTGTATTCATTATACGTATGCATATAAGTGAACATACATTCTCTGGCTCAGTCAGGGTGACTGTTGTCTGATTTGTCCTGGTATCTGGGGCTCAGAATAAATCAATTGTGACTTGTACAGCCCTAATAATGTAATTGAATAACCAAAAGTGGGAGCCAATATCTTTTGGCTAAAGTGTAAGTTTGTAATGATTCACTGTATTTACAGTTTTCAGTTGACTAAAGTGAAAGTATGTAGTGAGTCACTGTATTTATGTTTTGGGTGAATAGTATCTAAATTACAGTTTTGAATTACCTCAGCATTGAAGAGTGGTTTTAAAAAGGTCCAGAGCACATATAAAATGTTAGCTTGGCAGCATATGCTCTTCTGGATGTACTTTGGCCTTTACAATATTTTACTGAGCCAGTCAAAATGAGATTCAGGTTTATAACTACCCTGGTCTGCCAAGTTAATTCCTCTGCAGGATAGCCAGTAGTTTAGAATCTCCACAGGGCTGTGGTTCTATTTAAGAAACAAATAGCCTTTTTATTGTAGAGGAAGGGCTAGGGGTGAAATCTGCATAGGAAAATTAGCTGATATTCAATGAAAAGCCTGGTCATGAACTTCTCTCATAGACAAAGGAGTAAGAGGTTGAGCTCTGGCAAAAATCACCCCTGGTGTTCCCTTTTAAGTTTTGGAATAAAGGAACCAGTTTTGCAGTGTCAGCTAAGGGCAAGGTTAAATTACGGGGAGCGGTCTTACAGACCTTCATTTGAATTTGCCATCTCTAAAAATCTCAGGATTTTGTTCATAGATACAGGGGGGTTGACCAGCTTTGTGCTGCTCCCAGTAAATGTCAGTCAAGTTTTGAGGTATGATGTAGCACCTCTGAATTGGGCAGAGACACCTATCATCTAGAAACATTAACTTCCACTTTTAAACTCCTGCAGAGAAATAAATGGCCCACATAAGAGGAAAGACAATTGACTTACTTTGTGTACCCCGATCTCGAGTGGTAGAACTCTTTGGAAATGTATCCTCAGAATTTAGTAGACAGTCTTTCGAAGGTCTGTGATGCTATTATCCTAATTCTTCAAGAGGAAAGTAGAAGGCAGACATTCAAGACTCTGGAAGAAAGGGTTATCTTGCAATTGGTCCTAAGCTGGGCACCCCTGACCTTCGGTAACTCTTGGCGGACACACAGACAACTTGCTAGTGGTCAAGAACTGTATGGCTTCTGGTAAGAAGGCAAAGTGTTCAGACTACTTTGAGTGCTACTGAGTCCTGCTTCAGAAAGCCCCATGCAAAGGAGGCTACCAGGAACCAGCAATTAGGGCTGGAGGGCAGATCGAGAGCTATGAACAGTTTTATGCTGATAAAAGGAAGCAGTATAATCTAGGAGCTATGTGAAAGCAATTAAAAAATCCTCAGAAGAATATGCAAAAAAATGTTGAGGATAGGAGACCTTAACTTGATACTACTGGTAATTGAAATGTGCCACCAGGAACAGAAAATATAATGGTATCCAATTTTTTCATTAAGTTTCATATATATATGGCCCGGTCGAAGTCGTTTGCCAAAACGCGTTGACAGTTTCCAAGGGTGTTAGCGTTTCCTGTAATTTATGCACACAATAAAGCAGATAATATTTTTGGAAAGAAAAAATCTTCTTTCTTTTTTCAGATGATCGATGGCAGGTGGCGCTATGGTGCAGCTGGCCCCATGAGAAGATTTCATAGTTTTACAAGATATATATATATATATATATATACATAGGATTCTCTTTAACAGCCACTCATATGCAATGCTTAAAGGGCCAGTAGGAGTGCCTTGGGGCAGATGGTGAAGAATAACAAGCTTCCCCATGGGTATTTCTGGGCATTAGGATGGTGGGTGGCAAACCGGCCAGGATTAGGTCTGGGCAGACAAATTCACTCCACTCAGGGAGATCGTGGAACTCAGGCACTTCATTCAAAGTGGAGTAATGCAGAGTTCCAAAATTCCGCCATCTAGTTTGTGCCATAATTTTTTTCTGTTAGCCCACGCGAGAATTGTTTTGGCGTATGCTGGTGAGTGCCACAATACTCTCAGGCCTCTTGCTAGCCTGCGTTTCTGGCCATGATGGCACCATTGTAGCACTGTTGGTGAGTTTAAGAGACTGCTGTTTCATCTCACAAGCAGGTTCTCTACTCGATAAGCAGCTAAATCTACTCAAAAAGAAGCTCAAGTGGATTTTCTACTCTAATTAACCATTCAAGTTTTTTTTAGTGCCAGAAGCCTTCTTTTTTAAATTTTAAACAGAAAGAGCCCCCAAGACTCAAACTTGCTGTTCCTGTCCATCAGACTCCTCACAGTCATCTCCTGAATACATTTGACTTAGATTTTGAGGTGGAAGGATCACTCTCTTTGTCTGCTGCATAAATACCATTGGATTAAAGGGCTTTGTTTTTGTGATATCACACAAGTAAGTTAAAAAATCTGTTGTATATGGCTGTTGTTTGTCTGACAGGGCATGCACCAATGGGCCATCTAGTCTGTAGGCCCACTATTAGTGATCAGTGCATGAAATAACTGTTTCTGTGGTAAATGTTGTTATATTTCAAACATAATTTATGGCAGGGGTGACATTGAAATAAATTAATAATGTGGGTTATTGTTCGTATTTTACGTTTTTTTCAGCAGATAATATTTGATGCCATAGGAGAATGTGTGTTGCTGTAATATTAATATTTATGTAGCTTAGTTACTTTTTGTGGTTGGCATTGCTTGATTGTTGGTGGTGTTTTCTTCAGTGTTATCATGCCTCCTTTGCCTGGCCAGTGTGTGTGTGAGTGTGTTTGCCCTAAGCCACCATATGTCTTTGTTCTCCATGCCATGTGCCCAGAGGTCATTTTGTGTAGTCTGTGTTCATAGGTCTAAATGTGATCTTAGTTTTCCACATTTCCTTGCTTGTTGGCTCACCATCTGGTTGGTGCCCATTGTGTCTAGCCAGCCAGTGTGGTTCTGTCATAGGCTTGCATGTGTTCCTTGTTCTCCATGCCTATTTGCTCACTGTTGTTGTTTGACCATCCAGCCAACTGCCATTTTGTGCATACAGCCAGTGTGCTTTTGCCATAGGTTTGCATGTGTTCTTTGTTCACCATGCCTCTTTGCTCGCTGTTGTTGTTTGACCATGTGGCCTGTGGACATTTTGTGCAACCAGCCAGTACGCTTTTGCCATAGGCTTACATGTGTTCTTTGTTCTCCATGCCTCTTTGCTTGATGTTGTTTATTGACCATGTAGCCGGCGGCCAATTTGTGCATCCAGCCAGTGTGCTTTTACTATAGGCTTGCACGTCTTCTTTGTTCTCCGTGCACCCTTGCTCGCTGTTATTGTTTGACCATTGGGTCGGAGGCCATTTTGTGTAGCCAGCCAATGTGGTTTGCCTTAGGCTTGCAGGTGTTCTTTCTTCTTCATGACTCCTTGCTCGCTGTTGTGTTGGACCATGTGCTGACAGCCATGTAATGCAGCCAGTCAGTATACATTTGCCATAGGCATGCATGTGTTCTTTGTTCTCCATGCTTCCTTGCTCACTGTTATTGGTTTGACCATGTGGGTAGAGGCCATTTTGTGTAGCCTGTCAGTGTGCTTTGCCGTAACCTTGCATGTGATCTTTGTTCTCCATGCCTCCTTGCTCGCTGTTGTTGCTTGACCATGTGGCTAGAGGCCATTTTAGCCAGCCAGTGTGATTTTGCCATAGGCTTGCATATGTACTTTGCTCTCCATTCCTCCTTGCTGGCTGTTTTTCGTTAAGTGTGTGGCCAGTGGCCATCTTGTGCAGCCACCCTGTTTTATTGCAGTTTTCAAAGCCATTTTCTAGAGACATTTATAAGAACTTTATGTTTTTGTTCATGTTTTCACTTTTCCATGATATCTATTTCATATTATGTTTGAGGATCATTGTAGTACATGTATTTATATTACATGCATTTTTTACATATTTTACCTGCACCTCCTTGCCTTTGAATGGGTTTTGCATGCTCCCGTAGTACAGACATCAGTAATTAATTTTAGTTTTTTAAGTTTCTTAATTTTTATTTTCGATTTTAATTAATTTTTTCTTTTTCTATTAAATTTTTTTCTTTTCTTATTTTAATATTTTAATTTTTTATGTTTTTTAATTTAATTTGTAATTATTTTATCTCTTTGTTTTTTTTCTGCATTTTGCCTCCATCCATCTAACCCCCCAGCTGACTGCCAAAGGCGCACAGCTGCTCAACAGCATTCATTTTTTTAGGTATTATTTAATTTCCCCCTGAACACCCTGCCTGCCAGAGGTGCACACCAGCTTTCATTGTTAAAGGATCATTATTCCATTTTCCCATGCACCTCCCTCACTGCCACAAGTGTCTGCCATAGAATAGATCCACATAAAGCAAAGAGTTATAGCTGTATGTTGTTATCCTGATTGGAAATTACATTTTATGTTATGGTGGTATGGAGAGAATTTAAAATTGATGGATATAATGTTGGTTAATTATTTAGTATGATAACCTAAGTAACCAACTAAAATAAACTATATTGTCTTTGTCTGTACTAATTCAAACTGCAACAATCCCACATTTCATTAAATGTTTCTCCTGCTTGTTTGCTTTTATGGTGCACAAAAGATGAGACATCACCCAAAGTACTGCCATACAGAAGGCCTGTACATAAACACGTGATGTAGGTCCTCCAATCTCTTCGGCTTTTGTAGGTCAATGCCACTGCCAACTGACAGCTTTAGGATGGCCTCAAATAAATGTGCTGCCAAGAAGCTGACCATTCAGAAGAACCAGTTTCCACCACTGGAATTTCCACATTAACCTTTTTCCGGAGACTTGTGCCTGCAACACGGCCTCTGGAGAAGAACCTGGGAGCAGCACTCCCACATCAACTGTACCACCGCAACCTAAACCCATGCCTGCTGAGAGGGAGCCACTGCAATCATGGCAACATCAAGAGCAGTGATGATGAATTGGATTTGTCCCTTCCACAAAATGTTAACCACTTGTTTCAGGAAACAGAACAACGTGGACAGAAGCTACAGCAAGCAATAATACATCTTCCTGAAGTTGGAACAGAACAGGAGGCTGAGCTTCATGCTGAGCAAGAACCTCCTTTTTTAGAATCATTGGCTGTCAGATTTTCAGCAAGAAAATGGAAGGGTACTCAACCATCTTCTCCAAGCCCTCCTTCTGATGATCTGAACATGGACTGGATCCCAGTAGAGTCCGGTAGATGCCAGGAGAGGCAAAGTAAAAGAAAAGTTCCTGAAAGCCTTAGAATTATGGAAGGGGATGCAGAAAATTATGACAGCCAGTCATTGTACTGCATGTGATGTTGGTAAAGGTGAGGAGAGCAGGGAATCATCAGGTCCGATCGTGGTGGGATGTGATGAGTAAAAAGAGGGTGACATCTTTATGCAAAGCTACACTGTCCCCAGTAGTGCACCAGCATCCCTCACCTCAGATTGCTCAAAATGGCACAAGAGTCAGATGGAGATACCACAGCATACAGTGACTGCCCAAGATCCACATTGAGTCTGCCGTTTCCTACTTGCGTCAGTGGCCCCTGAGAAGAAACAAGGCCAGGCTACAACTATGGGATTCTTAAGGCATGCTTGGTTCTACGACCGCAACCACCAATGGCACATTTGTACGATGGGAAGCTGGCTAAAATGTTAGCACTGTACCTCCTCCCTTTTTCTTTTGTGGAAGAAGTGGGATTTTCAGAGTTTTGGCAGCCATCTACTCAAAATGGAAGGTTCTAAGCCGGATCTATTTTTCCAGAGTTAATGTTCCACTGCTCCATTATGATGTTCTGCAATTGGGTGAAAAAACTTTGCAGCAAAATGTTGTTCATAATATCCACCTGACAACAGACATGTGGACTAGATGTCATCCAACTGATTACATGTGTATCACTGCACAATGGATCTCTTTTGTGGGGCTTAGGCAACAACCATCTACAGGTCTCAGCAATGAAAATACCATTAAGGGCATTCAGCGGCATGCACCAGTAGCCATGCTTACCATGGAGAAACCCCATACAGCTGTAAAACTCTTGGAATAGTTTAACAGCATCATGTGTGAACGGTAGCGACCTAAATGTCTCCGAATTGTATTTGTTGCCATGGACAATAGCAGTAATATACTCAAGGCCATGGCAGATGGTGGCTATTTTGGGTTTCTTGGATTTCATGCAATGCATCAACCTGGTTGCGCAGGGCTTTCTAAAAAAAAACATACTGACCACCTGCAGAAGAATCTGCAATTATTTCAGCCATTCCTTTAAAGCCAGGAACTGGTTGAGGATTATTCAGCATGCTAATAGAGTACCAGTTAAAGCCCTCATACAGGAAGTGCCAACATGTTGGAACTCGACCTATTACCTGTTGCATTGTTTGTTTGAGCAGTTCAAATAGATCCATGACTATGTCATTCAAAGAAGAGGGGGTGCAATTGGAAAAGTATGACCATTGATGCAGACAAACGGGGCCTAGAAAGATGCCTGACACAGATGCTACTTCCTTTTAAGGTTTATGCATGGGACATTTGCAAGGAGGACAGTACTGCAAGCTATTGCGTTGTTGCATTTACTACGGGACTACTTAAAGAGGCTTTCTGAAAGGTTCACACTCACACCTGTGAATAAAAATGCAGAAGAACATGCCTTGGTGGAGAGCTTAATCCTTCGCTTGGCTTTTAATACAAGGCTGGAAAAAGACATCATGTTGTCCAAAGAGCACATCTTTGCCACACTACTTGATCTATGACACAAAAAACATCAGGACACTTTCACTTCTTTTTTGAAGGGGCTTTTAAAAAATACAAGAGGTGCATTGTTGAGCAAGCAAGAGACCTGGAGAAAGAATGGCAAGAAATTATTAGAGTTCTTCTCCTGGGTAGAAGTTCTGGGGTGTCACCTTCAACTTCCAGAGAGGACATTCTAGTCTCACAGCAGCCAACACCAGAAACAAGAGCACTGGTAACAACCACAACTATGGGAATAGAAGAATTGTCCCCAACCTCTGCATTGGCTTGCATTCAAGTGGCAGGTTTAAAGCCCAGTGGGCAGGGGAAGGCAAAGGAGATTGAGCAAGTGGCAGTACCAATTGAGAGGATGTTCCAGGAGTTTAGGGATGACCCAAAAAGTCTATGTGGATCAAAACTCATTGCTGTATTGGTATGCAAAGATGCGCAAAAGGCCAGTACTCAGCAGGCTAGCAGTGAAGTGTTTGGCTTTTCCGGTAGCTAGTGTGCCTGCTGACCATGTGTTTAGTGCAGTTGGTGCACTTGTCACAGTGTGAAGGACCAGTCTTTCACCTCAAAAGGAGGACAGATAGATGATCAAAATGAACCATTTTGCACCACACAATTACACTGTTCCTAAAGCAGCACATGTGGAGGAGGGGGATGATTGGTCAGACTCAAGTGTATTAGCTGACCAACTTCTGGAAGAACCGCCTAAGTTTGAGGTCAAACTCTACTTCCTGGACTGAATATTTCATCATAGTACTTTTTAAATATTTATTGTCAACATTCTTTCCACAAAAAAAGACATAGCTAGTGCAACATTATGTTTATGTCTGATTTATGCTGCTCCACCATTTGTAGTCATGTATGGCCGAATTGTAGTTGGACCAGTGTGCAGTGGAGGAGCCTTCCTATTCCCTTCAGTACATTAGAAACAATGCCTGCCTCCCTCCCATGCCTCTCCTTTTTTGCATTACCTAGCAAGGCCACCCCAGAAGATTATTGATTTACAAGACTTTCAAATTCCAATGTGTTTCTTGCATCAAAAAGGAGATACAATTCTGTACTTTCTTCTGTGCTTGGAATCGGAAGAGGTAACTATTGCACCAATGAATGATGATATTATTGAGAGATGATTCAACTAATTAGTGAACTTGATTTCAATATTTGGGGCCTGATAGGTGATAATTATTTTAGGTTATTGGTCATTTCTAATGTAGCGAATTTTACCTTCAGGGGGCCCTCCTTTTTTGTGGTTCTTTGCAGATCAGACCAGTCACTTTAGTTAACAAACACAAAACTACAAAACTGAATGCTCCAATTCTGTTTTTCTACTTGTTCTTCAACAGCAGTACACTACAGGTCTATCTTGCTCAGGTCAGGACTGGAACGCAGCGCCGCCCTGGGGATTCTGACCCCCGTACTGCCAGCCTGTTTCTGGCGGTTTTCACTGTAAGGGTAAGGGGTGTCCTGGGGCCCCTGGCATAGGCAGTGCAGGGGCCCCATAACAGGGCCCCGGCCAGCTTTTCACTGTCTGCCTAGCAGACAGTGAAAGGCGCGACGGGTGCAACTGCACCCGTCGCACGGCCGCAACACCACTGGCTCCATTCGGAGCCGGCTCCTGTGTTGCGGCTCTCATTCCCACTGGGCCGGCGGGCGCTAACTTGGTTAGCGCCCGCCGGCCCAGCGGGAATATCAGAATGGGGGCCGCAGAATTTTGCCCGCATGGCGGCCAAATGGCGGTTTCTGCCTGGCGGGCGGCGGTAGCCGCCTGCCAAGGTTGGAATGACCCCCTTAGTGCGGGTTACCTCAACAGCCAGAAGAAGGAAGTTATCAACTTCAAAGGGGAACATGATGATGACTCTGAGGCATAATACTCAGCTCTGTGGACTTGAAAGAGGTGTGTCAATTTGAGAAATACTGCTGAGTGTGTGCGCTGCTGACTCAAAAGTGAAACTCCCCCTACCTTCCTTGTGTCATTCTTGACTCTGCAATACAGTTTCTATTTTACAATCTGCAGGTCTTCCCCTCTCCTGCATGAACAAAAGGCAAAAGCTCAACTCTCCTGCTTACCTACCGGACTGGCTCAGTCAGGCATGAAAGCGGGATGGACATTCCAAGAAGAATGCAGATGCACCTCCTAATTGGGAAATACAGTAATATTTTTCTTTTAACAATCATAATTTTTAGAATTGTGAGGGTTCACTTCACTCCTCCTTAATTTGTATTTTTCAAACTTAGATGACAGAACATTTAGAAATATAATAACTAAGTCATTCTAATTTTTTCATTTTCTCATAACTCTGATGAATATTGTCAGTATGCAGTGTTTGTCTTTGTCACAGCTTTCCCCAAATCCTTTTTCCCACCCACTCATTAAACCCCTAACCCTCTTCCTCTAGGCTGTGTGATTTATTGAGGTGTGACTTAATTTTGCACCATAAATGGATCACACACTTGGTGGGGTGGATGTGGTAAAAGTGACACCAATTCAATGCAGGATCTTCTATTACCTGAGCAATAGCCCACACTAGCCCTATTTACCCATCCATGTATCATTCGTCAACATCATCATTCTGGCCTTTTGTTGTGTTGCATAAACACTTAACCTTGTCTACTCCTGACTCTCAGTCCACTTCACACACAAAAGGATGATGGACAGAATGGGGAAACCTTTCAAACACTCACCTCCAGTCACAGATCTTGGTTTAATCCATCATTGTTTTGCTCACCATGCGACCCCAGTTTGACTGTGAGTGGGGGTAAGTGTTTGAAAAGTTTCAGCAATCCTTTTGTGTTGTCTGAGTCCACTTCTCCTGGCTCGGGGATTGGGTCAGTTTAGTTTTAATTAAGTACTAGCTCCCCATTGGTCAGAAGAAGTTACTATGCTAGGTTGTGTTATTGTATCAGGTGTCATTGTAGTAGACTGGTCTCAGTCATTCTAAAGTTGTAATATAAATAATATAACCCACTAACTGTATGTTTCTTTCATTCTAGTTGCCTGTGGTGGTTAATCCTTCGATTAATCCTATGGTTGGAGTTCACCTAGGTGGGAGCAGGACCTCGCTTGTGATTCCTTTCCCTACCCTTTTAGCGCACTAGCATGCTACTACTACTACCACCACCATAAGGTGGCAACTTGGGAAACTCTGTGGGAATAGGACTGACAGAGGTAGCAGCCCTCACTTCATTGATTCAGGTAAAAGAACTATGGAGTGACATGAGCTAGTTTAGCTAGTAGCTAACTTCTACTGAAGATTTGGTTTGTGTTTATCTAGGTTTTTGTAGGCAATATAGGCAATATTGATACCCCCATGTTTCTAAATATAGTTACAGAGGGTCAAAGGACAAGGGTATAACTGACTGTTATACACTTTTTAAAACAAATTTAAAAACAGGCTACACTAAAAGACAGCAGTGCAATGTGAAAAATCTAAATGAATATTTGAGGGATAAATAAAGTAAAATAAATTATAACCCTTTTATTTTTTATCAATTATAAAATCCACCCTTTCCACTCACAACAGGTCAACCCCTCTCCCCAAATAAATCACCCCATCCCCAACCAATATCCAAAGAAACAATAAATGTCTAAAGTACAAACCCCGTTCCCAACTCACTTTCCCACTTCTCCACCCATAACAAATGTCCCTCCCACCAAAATAAAAAATAAAAAAGGGTCAAAAGAGGGCATTCTCCATGTGAGTCTTGAGATCATTGAGGCTTCCCTCGATGTGTGCCACGCTGCAGTCCAGGTGCTCCAGATGCACAGGACTCAGTGTTGAATGTGTGGTTTGAGTGGGAGGAAAGCAGTGGTCCAAACTGGCCGATGCCCCTGGGAGGCTGGCTGGAGGAACTGGGGCCAGTGGTCAAGACAGCAGCGTCATCCTCTTCCTCCTGCAGAGCCACCATCCGCTGGTACTCCAAATGGATGGCTGACAATATCTGTTGCTGCAGCTGGGCTGCTATCTATTTGCATATACTTAGAACCACCAGCAGTAGCTTCATCATGAAAGAAAAAGAAAAGGCACATTTTAAACAGTGCTCTGTGCAATCCTTTGTTTAAAATTGTAGTGGCATAATAGCAGTTCATTGCTGGTCCTTTAGGGCAATTTGATATGACTGATTTAGAGTCACAGGCCTATTGTTTTATAGGCACATACCTCACTAAAGTTGACAAATGTCAAAAGGGAAACATTTGAACATGCATGAACCCGTTAGGAAGCCATGAAGTATATGAACCACTTATCCAGAAACATATGGCACATCCAAAAATTGTTTTTTTGTTTTTTTTGGCAGGCTGGGACTTAGGAAAGAGTAAAGGATTGAAGTACTAGGAGATGACAGAGTGGGCACTGGCAAGAAAGGGAAACACACCTTGTCTTGCATTTGCAATGCATTAAAAACGTTGTGAATGCTACATTAACTGAAGCAGACACCCACTGTACAGACAACACTATTGTACTGCTATATTGAACCATGCTGCAGTTAGCTCATGGCATATGTGACTAAATGCCATTGGCAGGGAGATGATGAATGCTTATGGGTGGGAGGATACATATCTGCCCTGCTTAACAAATACAGTGAGTTAAGGGAGTAGACAGAAAATCAAATTACCCCCCTACTTTGAGCCAAAGTTTTGATAACCAAGAAAAGCAAGCAAAGGAGGTGAATATGTCCCTGTCTACAAGAGATCACGTATTTATTCATTCACGTAATTATCCATTCATCTTTTCATTGTTCTATTCACCCTTTGATAACCACCATTTAAGCTTTACACTCTCTCAGCCACTCTTTTAACATTCCAATCCATCCATCCATATATCCACCCATCCATGCATGTGTTCACCTATTTACTCTATCAACCATACTTTCCCTCATCCATCCCTAGTCATTCACCCATCCTTTAAACCACTGAGCAACATTTTACCCACCCAGCCTTCACCCACCCTGGCATCCTTTTACCAATATACCCTTTCATCCATCCTTTCACCATCCCATGCATCTCCTATCACCCACCTATGCATCCTTTTACCCACCCACACATCCTTTCACGCTTATACCATTTAACCCATCCTTTCTTTTAACCATCCATCCTTATTTCCCTTTTCCATCAACCCATAATCTGTAGCATTCATTATGAGCTTTTATCTGCTCAGTTGCAAATAAAAGAGGCCATTAAGAACTCAACCCCGCTGTAGCTGTTAAAGTGGTGGGTTCAGAATGACCTTGCCACAAGTATACTAGTATTTGTGAATAAGCAAGCAATGTGACTTACCAACATCTGTCCCTGCTGCAGCTGGTTCTTCTCCTTCCAACCACTGCGTCTAGTGTACAAGTGCTGCAGCTGGCCCCTGCACTAGTGGTCAGTGCGGCTGGAAAAAACACTGCACATTTTAGATGCCAGATACGCTTCCCCTTTTTATCTTTTAGGAACAAATTCAACAAAATACAACCACAAAAGATCATTACAGTTCTAACTTTTTCTATCACTCACTTTAGGAATTTTGTTGGGTAACTATGTCAGAAAACCCAGGTAGTCAATTCAAGCCAATCACAAATGTTTCATAATGGAGGGGCAGAGCTAAGTCACTGAAGAGCAATGAAGTGGTGGAATAATTGACCACTAACGGATATATGGTGACGTCTTGGCTGGCATATGTAATGGTAGTGTCCTCATACTACTTTCTAGGAATGCTGCACTGTCATCAGAATTGCTAGTATGGTATACTACTGTATAAATTAATAATAATACATCCAACACAACACTGAGGGGCGGTGGGCACCATGACCATGGCCACTCCATTGTTTTATTGTTTGAACATGAGCAAGAAAAGGAATGTCTTCTCAACAAACATGTGTAGAAAAGCTTACTTGGGCATGTAATCTTCACAGTAGAGTACCTCTCCTAAAATCTTTTCTCTCAGTCTTACAGCACCAGTCCACAAGTTATACAAGGGAAGAGGGAAAACTTACTAACAAAGCAGAAGAAAGCTGCAGACTAGTACAGACAGGAGTACCTCAGCTACAGAAACATGAAATATACAAAAATCAATACAAGGTTAACAAGAATGTAACAAAACTTAGATAGAACGAAGATGAGAATGATGAAAAAGGAGACAGTTGTGGTAAAAAAAGAAAAATTATGGAAAATGGGGAGAGGTAACAGTTAGGGAAATAATAATATTATGACAGGAGTACTTACTGGAGTTGACAGATATGCCAGGTGCAGCACTAGTGGTGGTACCCTTGTCTCCCTGACCCGCCTCTGAACGTGCCCTTAGGTGCTAACGTAAGAAATAAAGAAGAGTAAAAAAATAGATTAGTGGTACAGTTAATCTCCCAAAAAATGTTTTGACAGGCAAAAACAAACACAGTAACATTGTACTTTTCTAAATCAGATTGCTTATAGTACTAGTCTAGAGCTGACCTATTCTTAGTTTCCAAAACCTAAGCCCCATCCCCATTTCCCTAAACCTAAACTACATGTGGAAGTGCTAATGCATTGCATCAAATGATCGCTGCTTCTCAAACATCTTTGGTGGACCAACTCATTCTCCATTTTTGAATGCATAAATGCATACTGCGCATCGCTGGGAGATTGCGATTGGGACTATATGAGATACATAAAGAAAGCCACAGAGAATAGTAACTCACTGATTTTACTTATTACTGCTACTAGCTTAGTGACAGGACAGAGGAATCTCCATGACTGTTTAAGTAATCAGCACAAGCGAGTGCCAGTGAGTATGAATACTTTGCACGGAGCACCTGGCTAGCTTAAACTGGATCACATAATATTTGTTGTAACATAAACTTAGCTTATGTCTGAGTGTGAGCAGCATGCATTTTAAAAAATAAAATGCATTGTAGAACAAATAACAAATAAATAAATACACACCTTGAAGCCCAGCAGATCGAGCAAGTCCTGCTTGTAGTCCAATAAATCTGCCCAATGATGTATTAACCGCTGCTGGGTATGCGTGACCTCAGTGTGCTGACTCGCACACCAGCACACCCTCCCCCACAACAGTCAACACTTCCACAGGGCATAGCCACTACCAGGCTCGATATCTGCTGCTACCATAGAAGGGCGGTGGTATTGTACATAAAAAACAAGTGCCACTGCTGCCTCTGAAACAATGGTGCAAGGCTGAACCTCTTGGTGGCACCGATGACAGCAAGGTGGTGGCTAGCAGCTACACAGGCGCTGTTGCTCCCTCTCTCGCCCCTCTCTCCCTGCTCTGTCATGGCACTGGATAATCAAAAAAAGAAATAGAAAAAAGAAGGAAGAAAGGTAAAAATAAAGAAGTAAAAGGAAATAAAAAAAGTACCAAAATGTGAGAAGAAACACAAAAAAGACAAAAACATAAAAAACACAAACACAAATACACACACTGATACAATAAAGGAAATTAGGGGTGGATGAGTCAGATAGGGGTAGGATTGAAAAGATTAGGGTAGATTTGAAAAAAATAGAGCCCAGCACCATTCACAGAACAGAAAACAAAATGTCTGCACACAAGTGAACTGTGTGGTGCTGTTTTGTGCAGTTTTCAGCACGAGAATGCGCATCACATTCCTCAGCATCAAAAACAGAGAGAACGGGTGCATCAAGCAGCTCCGTCCACCTGCCGAATGCTGCAGAATCTTGCTGAGTTTTTGGGCTGCTCTGCAGACTTCCGCATAGCAGAACTCTGTGCTCCACCCAGACTTAGCCAGGACTACATAAGCACCGGGGCTCCCACTTGGTGGTCATCACTGCAGGAAAAGAAGAAACTTATGAGTCATGCTTTTGCCATTCATTTTTATTCAGGTCTAAGGCACCAGCTAATTAATTATTTATTTGTGGATTACCTTAAGGCATATTTAATAGCTTTTAACAGGAACCCTGGAATGCTATTCAGAGGAATATTATTCTATGAACTCCCCTATATAGAGGTTGAGTCTGCCCTGGTGGTACCATCTTACCATGGTGGAATGGGGTGGTGATGATGAAGCATGCAACACTGCATGGGTGAGACCACCTCATCTAATATTTTATATGCTCTTAATAAGAGCAACTACTTTGGAAAACCAATCAGCTCTCAATAATAGGGAGCAGTGTACCCCTCTCCATCTTGAATCTTGTCACATTGGGCCAGATTTACAAGGCACCTCCTTCCACCACACTAGTGTCATTTGTTTTGCATTAATGTATCGTTAAAGTGCTAATTTCCCTGTGCCATATTTACAAAGTGGTGCAATGCTTGCATTGTGCCACTTTGTAACCCCTTGCACCATATTATGCCAGCGCCAGTCATAATGTATGCAAGGGGGGTTTCCTCTGCAGGGAGGCCACAACAAATGGCACTGTGAAATATATTAGATTTTACTGCAACATTGTTTCTGTCATTTTTAATGCCTGCTCAGGGCAGGCGTTAAAGTGATGGGCTCATAGTAACCTATGGGCCTCCCTAGTGCTTTGCTGCACTAGTAACATTATTTAAACGCTAATCCAGCAAAGCACCACATTAGCGTCATGAAGTATGATGCTATTGTGGAAACAACTGCCATGGTGCACCATATTGTAAATATGGCACAGCCATAGTGTTGTTAGGTGGGGCGGGGGCGAAGCAAGGAAAGTAGCACATTCAGGACCGATGCATCACTTTCTTGTAAATCTGTCCCCTTGCCTTTTTGGTGTTGTTATTCCCACATGGTTCCAGGGGTGAGTGGTACCAATGTCTCACTGAAACTATCAATTCACTGAAGCAAGCAATTTTGTTAAAAAAAGCAAGGAGCTATTTCGGAGGTTGGTCCAAAGGGAATCATATGTTGTAGAAGGGACACCCTAAAATCCTCTGGAGTTCTATTAAAATTTGCATACTAACCAGAATGGTGGCCAAGAAGGAGCAGGGGTCTCAATATTGCTATTGCTATTGTTGGAGCCAATTGTTAACTTTAAATTTGGGCACACTAAGGCTCATATTTATACTTGGTTTACGCTGAATTAACGTCATTTTTTTACACTAATTCAGCGCAAACCTGGACTTTACATTGTTTTTTGGAGGGGAAAACCTACCTTGTGTCAATGAGATGCAAGGTAGGCATTCCCATCCAGAAAAGGACGAAATGGCCTTTGCGCCATATTTATCACCCCATGCTAAAATCCAGCACGGGGGGATGGGGACCTTAAATATTGGCGCTAAGCTTGCTTAGCGCCATTATTTAACACATATGTATGGGCAGGCGTAAGGGGACCTGTAGGCAGATTTCCATGGTCAGAGACCATGGAAATTGCCCACAGGTGCCCTTCCCTGTCCCCAGGGACACCCCCACCCACCCCTACCCACACCAGGAGGTCACCTAAGGATGGGGGACCCATCCAAGGTAAGTCCTGGTGAGTTTGGGGCCTGAGTTGGGCCCCCCCTGCACAGAGCTGGCCCCAGTGGCCATGCCCTGGGAACATTTGTACCCTGGGTATGGCCATTGGCCATTGGCAGGAGCCATGTCCATAGGGCATGTGCACCAGAAAATGGCGCCACACTGCCCAGAGACAATATTTTTTGCCTCTAAACAGTGTAGCACCATAATTTGGTGCACAAGCCCCGGTTCCCCCTACATCTCCCCGCAACTGTTAGTGCCCTTTACAAGGACGCTAACAGGGCCTTAGCGCTGGCTAGTGCCATTCCATAAATATGGAGTCCAGCCGGCGTCATGAAATGGCGCTAGCTGACGCTATACTTTTTTACATAAACCAGCGCTAACACAGGTTAGCATCAAAATATATACATTTGCCCCTAAGGCCCACATTTATACTCGGTTTGCGCTGAATTAGCATGAAGCTTTACACTAATTCAGCACAAACCTTACTCCATATTTAGACTTCGGATCTGGACACGTCTAGTGGCAAAGTAATGGAGTTTATGTCATTTTCTGGAGGGGAAAACCTACCTTGCTTCAAAGAGATGCAAGGTAGGCGTTCCCGTCAAGAAAACGAGGATATGGCCTTTGTGCCATATTTATCCCCATGCTAAAATCCAGCACGGAGGGATGGGGGCTTTAAATAATGGCGCTGAGCTTGCTTAGCACCTTTATTTAACGCCTGGGTCTGGGCAGGTGTAAGGGGACCTATAGGCCTATTTCCATGGTCAGAAACCATGGAAATTGCCCACAGGTGCCCTTCCTGGCTCCAGGGACACCCACACCAGGAGGTCACCTAAGGATGGGGAACCCATCCCAGGTAATTCCAGGTGAGTATTTTAATTTTTTTTTTCCAACATAACTCGGGGGCCCTGACTTAGGGCCCCCTGCACGATCCCGGCCACTATGGCCATGCCCAGGGGACATTCGTCCCCTGGATATGGCCATTGGGGTGGTGGTCATGGCTCCTGTCTTTACTAAGACAGGAGCCATGTCCATAGGGCTTGTGCACCAGAAAATGGCGCTACACTGCTTACAGGCAATTTTTTTGCCTCTAAACAGTGTAGCGCCATAATTTAGTGCACAAGCCCTGGTTCCTTATTTGCCTCCCTGGCCCTGTTAGCATCCTTTCCAAGGACATTAACAGGGCCTTAGCGCCAGCTGGCGTCCTGGAATGGTGCTAAGCGGCAGTATACTTTTTGATGCAAACCTGTGCTAACACAGGTTTGCGTCAAAAAGTATAAATATACTCCTAAGTCTTCCTGGTGACAGAACCCATGACCAGGGGGAACTGTTTGCCATTTTAAGCCCTCATAGAGGTAAAGCTTTTGTACAGAACTGCATGGACCTTTGTTATTAGGTCTTCTGTAGTAAACAACCTTGCTAAACAACCTTTTGAAAAGGGGAAATGTTTGCTATTTTTTGTTGCACCTTGCTCAAAAGAAAGTTTTAATCAGCTCATATTTCTGACTCTACCTTGGAGTGTTCTCCATACTAAAATGCATGATATTTGAAATGCTGCAGTTGAATTATATGGAACCACTCTGATAATGCCAGTTGTCCTGATTTCTTTTTTTTTATTTATGCACCTCTCTTGTGTTCGTAGGCACTATAGGGATATTGCAATTTCAAGGATCATAGAGTGCTTATGTGCAGACCATTTCAAGCACCTCTGGCATATGGGATCCAGTGTACATTTTAGGAGTTACCTGATCTGTGTTACCTTTCTTGCAGAACACACTCAGTATTGTGAGGCCCCATTGAGGGTGTCCCCAAAGGGATTTCCACCCGCTGGTTATCATATTTGCTAACTTATGCCTGTTACATATTTTGTTGAGTAATAAAGTCCTTTTTCTTTTTCAAATAAAACACACACACTAGACAGTATGTGTTGTTTGTTGCATTCCTAAATTCTGAGTCGCTAGGTCACGGCACATTTTATAAATATAAGGTCAAGTGCTAAAAGAAGTACTTAGGGGCATACTTGCAAGACCCAAGGGCCACCTTGCGCTGCCTAGCATAATTTCTTTTACGCTAAGGAGATGTTTGGGAGGCCTTTGTCCTGTGCCATATTTACAAAGTGGCACAATGCTTGCATTGCACTACATTGTAAACCCTTGTGCCGCATTATGCCTGCACCAGGCATAATGTATGCAAAGGGGGCTTTCTGACGAATAGAGGCCCGAACAGAGCAGGTGATAAAAGGACGCACCCATTTTAATTAATGGACCTCCATGAGCTTTGCTGCACTAGAGATCAAGATTGTTCATGCTAGTTCAGCAAAGTGCCACACTAGCATCCAAAATCTTGACGATATTGTCCTAATGACCGCCATGGTGTGCTGTATTGTAAATATGCCACAACCACGGTGTCGTTAGGTTGGGCAGGGGCATTGCAAGAAAAGCTTTGGGATTGATGTGTCACTTTCTTGTAAATATGCCCCTTAGTTTTTAGTTTAGGGGTCTGTGGTATGGGTGGCTCAGGACACCAGCGGCAAAACACCCCAGTAATTATAATTGGAGCCTTGAATAACTTCAGTTTCCTGCGACCCTCCAATATAGAGTATGCAAACAGTCATATAGAAAGATATATTTATATTCATATTGCTGTGTGTGTGTGCATGCAAATGTCTGTAAGTAAATGTCTGACTTGGGTCAAAAAATAGTCAAGTCTCTCTGTTTTGTACTGGATGGTTCTTAAATTTACTGTGCTGTATACATTTTCATGTTAGAATACATTTAAGGCAGTGACAAACCTAGTAGTAGGGACATATTATGTAGCTTTATGAATTACAATATACATCTAGATTTGCTGGATTTTTCAGGTGTACTCTGATACCTTTATCTTACATATACAAAAGGAGTATACAGAGATTGCATACCAATCTCATTAATTGATTTTTTGACCATTCAATATTCTCCATCCTTCAGGTGATACTTCATCAGTCCAAGTTATTTATTTCTCACCAGAAGGCATTAATCTATAGGTTACAATGATGCACACATGTGTCTTTGCTTTGAGACCTAATCCTGAAGACGGCTCCCTTTTATTAACAACACTTTAGTATTGATTTAAAGGAAGATCTTTTGAAAAATCTGATGATTTCCAGTTGAATTACTGTTTGCTTGATGTTTACCTCTGGCCTTAACACATGGCCATTTGAGTATGGCAGTAGTAATACCCTATTGCGTATTCTAGCAGCTGATATCTTGATTATGTGGATTTGCTCCATACATCGGGAAACAGTAGATTATTCATTAACATAAGTCTCTAAATTAGGCTTTTGCCCATTTGTTGGTTTGACCTGTTGAAGGGGTGGTGTCGACTTAGCCCTCTCTGCAGGGTAGCATCAAAACATTTTGCCTACATTCCTTCTGGTTTCCTAATGTGTTATTGTCAGCATTAGGACTCTGTGCACTTTTCCCCTGCTAATCAATGATAAAATGCTCTCTCCCTAAAACACGAAAAAGTTGGCCTACCCCTGACTGTCACATTTAACTTTCTCATAAGTCCCTAATATATGGTACAACATGTTCCCAAATGCCTGTAAGTAAAATGTGACTAGTGAGCATGCAGATCCCATTATGCCACCTACTAAAGTAGTACTTTAAAATACATCTTAGGGCTACCACTGTAGACCGTAAAACAGCCTTAAATTGCCATTTTGGGGGTTATTCTAACTTTGGAGGAGGTGTTAATCCGTCCCAAAAGTGACGGAAAAGTGACGGATTTACCACCAGCCGTATTACGATTCCATTATATCCTATGGAACTCGTAATACGGCTGGTGGTATATCCGTCACTTTACCGTCACTTTTGGGACGGATTAACACTCCTCCAAAGTTAGAATAACCCCCTTTGACTGGCCGAAATAAACCTTTTTGCCAGACACAAACTGTACTTTTTAAAACATGTCTTTCACCCCTATGGTAGATGCTAAAAAGCCAAAAAGGGCAGGATGCATTGTAATTACAAAAGTAGTTATTCATTTTTACATGCTGTGGTAGTGAAAAGCTCCTAAATTCGTTGTTCACTACTTCTTCCATACGATAACATTGGGTGACCTTGTAACACTTAATGAGTGATAATCGTTTATTAGGAGCAGATAGACCTCCCATGTTTAGACTTAAACAAATTATAATTCAAAGTCATCTATAATGATAAAGTCGGATTTTAAGTCAGGATTTTGAAAATGACACTTTTGGAAAGTTGGTATTTTCTTGCCTTAATCATTTTTTTGTCTTGGTCAGTGTTCTGGGTCATATGACTGATAATGGCTCTGCTGTTGGGTATATTCCTGCCAGACAGTGAAACAAATGGGACTGGGGGTAGGCAGGATGCATGGGATTGCTGGGGGATCAGCTGTTCCTTGCCTCACTTACATTTCAAAAGACTACCTCCAGCACACTCAGAAAAGGTTCCTGACACTAGTCTTTAGTCTCTCCAGGCTTTTTGGGGCCTTGGCAGGGGAAGAGGCAAACCTTATAGAACCAGATGTGGGGGTATCCCTAAATGTCATCCCACTTCAAAGATTGACACCAGATATAAATGTAGGACCCTCAGTACACCTCCGCAGTACAACTCTGGACCTACAGACATTATAAGAGGAAGGATCACCTTGTTCTAAAGAGGATTGCCCTTTTGCTTGAGGCTTGCCTTGTCCCCCAGAAGACTGCCGTACTGCTTAAAGCTTGCCCTTCTCTCTGAGAAGGAAGACTGCACCTGCTCACTTCATCCTAAGCTACATGAGTAACTCCAAGGCCTCCCTGCAACTATCAGCAGACCTGCTGCACTGTAGCTGTGTGGACCTTCTACTGGATCTGCCTGAGCCCTGCTGGCCTCTGCTACAATGAGTCCCTGGTTCTCAAGAGTTACCTCCCCAGGTCCTAGACCCTTAGCCAGCATTAGAGTGGACTCGTCTGTAAAGAAAGGGGAAATCCTAAAGTTTTAGTCTCTTCATGACCGCAAACAGGCCCATTCATTCTAAGCATTTGCCACCTGGGACAAGTGCATGTGAAAAGCTCCAATGAACCTGACTATTCGTGCTACAGTGATGATCAGCAATGCAAGATCTGTATTTTGCATTACAGCAGTGACAGCATGCAGTGACTTTCAACGTGAAACTCCTGCAACGACTGCCGTTGACACCTGACCAGATCTTTGCACTACAGCAACGACTGTCTTTGACACCAGGCCTGCTAATTGCAGAACAGTGACGAACGTGCCCAACACTCTCCCTGCTCCTCACGCCTCTTCCACCCTGAAAGGAAATCTTTGTGCGTGGCTTTCAGAAGGTAGCATTTTCAGTAGAACTAACCTGGTCCAATTGTCTGACCCATGCTCCATCACAATGAGCATGAACTTGTGACTTTCTACTGGTCTAGCAAGACCAAAAGAAAGCAAATTAGGCTTTGGGGGATATTTACAAGTCCTTATCATCACTGAAACATCAATGTGCATTGTGCAGCATTTACAAGGCAGCGTAATGCTACTTTTTGTGACTTGACGTTACCTTGTAAATACAGCCCATTCACACGCACTTTGCGTGGAAGGGCCGTACAATGGGCATTGCTGTGGGCATTCCACAGCAATACCCATTGCATTTTGACACTATCCCAGATCTACAAGAAAGTGTAAATCTGTGGCAGCATTAAAATCTAACACCACCCCAGGGATGGCGTTAGCATGCTACAATGAGAAATGCTTTAATTTCTTCTTTTTTTTGCTCTTTCTATTTGTGCTGCATTCTGCTGCACACATATAAAGAACACATTGCCATTGAAGATCGTTTTTGTGTAGGAGGGTGTTCCTTCCTGCACAAATACAATCTCCCCTGTGTTAACGCTCAGCAGCTGATTTAATGCCAACACAGGTGGAAACACAGGGATGCCGTGCATTTTTGTAAAAACGTGCATCCCTGCATTTCAGAACTGATGCAGTGCAGTGCTGCTAATTTTGGCACAGCGCTGCGCTGCACCAGTTCTTTATAAATATGCCCCTTTGTGCTTTTGGGTGCTTAACCTAAAACTTTTAAGTTGCATATATCTGGTTTTGCTGATTGGATTTCCCAATTCCGATCTCATTTTATTTATTCCATTGTTTTTTCTTTTAGCTGATTTGGTGTAGAATTTTTCATGTGTTGTGTTTTCAGTTTATTACTGTTTGTGCACTACATAAATACTTTACACTTTGCCTCTCAGTTAAGCCTGATGGCTACATTTGAGCTGTCTTTCAAATGATGATGTAGACTACACTTCAATTATTCCATATGTAGATGTACATCTTCATTCATGCCAACGATGCAGACTTTCAGTAGTGAAAAATCTAAGAAACAATCAAATCTATTTTACCGCAGAATTCTTTCCAAATCGTATAAAACGTATGGACTTAATAAGCACAAACAATTTCACAACAAAATTCAACATTTTCAGTGAAAAATGTTAAAACTGTAAACACTCATAACTCTGGAAGAGCTAGATTGCTTTCCTTGGCAAATGTGCTGAACCAGTACCTTCTTTTACTGTTCAAAATTTGCATCTGGCAGGCATTGATCAATTTGCATATTCTTTCCCAGATGATCATTTTGCCATGAAGCAGTCAGTGATTGAATCATCAAGGCCTACATCAAATGGACTAACATCAGCAAAAGCATTGAAGGCCTGTGAACAAGCTCTTTTGAATCCTACTGTAGGATTTGTCTGCAAGGATCTTCTCAGAAGAAGGCTTGATGAAACAATCAAAATGTGCACTCTGGACCTGCAGCTCAAAGATGACTTAACATGGGATGATGAAATGATGCCCTTTTTAGAAAATGAGTGTGAAAGAAAAGCTCTTGAAGTCAGAACCAATCTTCACCATTCAATGAGTTGTGACATTCAAGAAGTAATAATCGCAGCTCTACGGTGTCCCAATTTTTGCAACAACACTGGACAGTATCTGGAGTCAGGATGTCAGTGCTCTGAGGGCCACCTTCCTTATTACTCTAGTGCTATTGATGGTAAGTTAAATACTAAGGTCTGTTTGAGTTTTTATTCCCTAGAGATTTAATGGAATGTCTATGAGTGTTTTTACCATAAAGATGCTTGATTATTTTTTAATTTTTAATCAGATAATGATCTCAAAGAATAAATCAACATATAGAGACGAATTATGAGTCTGACGGTCACTAGACGGATGGCGGTTGCACAGCCACCAATGTGGCTTTCTGACCGCCACATTACAACCCTGATGGTCAGGCCACCAGGGAACCACCAGCTCCATTCCTGGCATCTGGAGGTGGCAGCAGCCCTAATCCTCCAGGGCAGTGCTGCAAGCAGCACTGCCCTACATATTACGACCCACTTCTCTGCCAGCGGTTTCATGGAGGTACCACTACTTTGAAGACAGTGAACATTGCGAGGGTGCTGGTGCACCCTGCACTCCACAGCATTGCCACTGGCTCGATTACAGGCCAGAGATAATGCTGTAGGCGGTTTCCCGCTAGGTCAGTGGGTGGAAACCTGACCTAGCGGTGAACTCTTAATGGGGCCGGGGGGGAGGTAGCCTGTATGGTGGCAACCTTCCAGTCGGAGGTTCGGCGGCCGGTGTAAACTGTCTGCTGAACTCATAATCATCTCCACAGTCTTGATTTTTTGATCTTCTGTTTTCTTTCTAGGATTTAAGTAAATGCCATTTTAAGGCTGGTTTTTGGGCAGCTGTTTTTGTTTCACCTGATTGCCTACACAATATGTATACTTACAGACATAGAGCTGCCAAAAGATTCCAATTCACATACAAAGGTATGGATAGTGCTTTCTTATAATGAGAATTCATGATTCTCTGAGGAATCTAATCTGCAATTGTTTTCAAACAATTAGAGAAATAACATTTTTAGCAAGACATTCGTATTAGCAATATGTTTCTAGACGTGTACCTTGTTCTTTTCTCATTCACGACTAGATTTCTATTAATTTGTTTTGTCGACATCAAACTTTGTCATCATTCATCTTAGTACTTGAAATTCTTGTTGAACCAGAAAAGTTGGAATGTTAATCAAAAGCTGTCTTTGCTTCAGAACTCATCGATTCTGTCAAAAGCGAGTTAAAAGCAATTTGTTATATTAAACCTGACTATTCCTGATGTTCAGGTTTGTGACACTATTGTATTTTGGGCAGGGAATAATTACAATCTTAAGACTTGTTGTTGTTCTCGTCTGTATTTTTACAACAATTGCAATTTGGAAAGAACAAAACCTCTCAAGGCTGCATCACATAACATTTTGTCAGCTGCTGTTTTCTGCCTTTGGTGTTAAGTTATGGAAATGCTCCATACAAACACGTCTTACCATATTATGATGAAAGCAGGTTTCTGGAGGTGGTAAAGTGCGACAGGGGTATTTGTAAAATTTTGTTGGGCTGGTGATTGGCTCTGTTTTTTGTGTTCATGTGATGCTTTGCTTAAATATGAAGTTGTGTTGCACTGTGATTGTAGTGTTGTGTTCTGTTTGGAATGTTTCATTGTCATGCACGGTTTTATTTTAATTGTGTTGTTATGCTGTTTTGTGTATATTGTTGTGCTTTTTTCTGTGTGTGTAAACTTTTCAACAAATGCTGCTACATTTCCATCAAAAACTCAGCACATGCCTTTAGAGTTTCAGTGATAAGCAATGATGTATCACTGTCTAAGGTGGTAAAACAGCATTGCTTTAGCTCATCAACTATTTAAGACTCCATTCTGGTAAAAACATTGGCAGAGAAACACATGCAGTGCTCACTTTATATT
This sequence comes from Pleurodeles waltl, assembly GCF_031143425.1. Lineage (NCBI taxonomy): Eukaryota > Metazoa > Chordata > Amphibia > Caudata > Salamandridae > Pleurodeles > Pleurodeles waltl. Next base: position 1,488,315,219 of record NC_090440.1, on the reverse strand, counting down.
GTACAGCCATAGGTACTTGTTGGTCATGCAGCTTTTAAAGGCTAGTGGTGAACATGTATTTACTTTTGGCTTTTGTCATGTTTATCTGTATTATTTAGATGCACAGTTTGCTAATTAATGTACACATACTGTATGAAATCATCTCTGGAAACCTAAGATATATTGATAATGTAATTGGGAATATCGCTTTTCTCTGAAATTGCAGTCATATCATTTTGAGTATCACAGTTTTGAGATATAGCATGCCCATAGAACTTTTTTCCTGTGTACTGTTTTTTATCAACTAAACATGCGGTGCTGCTGTTTTTTTTCATAAGTATACAATAGTATTACATCATATGCCACATATAAGGCATAGAAAGAATACTATTTAGAAATGATGGATCTTCAGTGTGTCTGTGGGTGAATCCATGAGTGTGTGTGTGTGTTTGTTTGTCGTGTGTGTGTGTTAGACTCTATCTCTTAAACAATCTCTAAATATGACTTAACTGTCCAATTAAGTAGCAACAACAAGGGAGGGTACAAGAAAGACTCGTAGGAGTCCTGGTATCATACCAAAAGTAAGTAATTAATTAATACAATTAATTGCAATAAATACTTTAATGTAACCTTAATAATGTGAATTATTTAATCCTGATTGTTAATGGTTGAAATTCCCCACAAATAAGGAATATTACCTTTAAAGATCCACAACAATGTTGAGACACTGTATGCATTTTGGCAATTCCTTTGGATTCATCATAAGAAACAGAGCATCAGTTTTATAGTAAGCTCCTCCACATCATCACCCCCCCAGAACTAATGAATTCAAACATTACATAGCTTAGATAGAATATCTAAGGTGCATAACAATTTTGTTCCCTGGTCATGAATGCACTCGAAAACAGGGCCTAATCCTGGAACATTTCATACAGCGTGGTTACTATAATTCCGCTAGTTTCGAAAGGTTTTAACCCCAAGGTTAAGGCACGTCACCCTGCACTTCAAGAAACTACATTGGCTCCCGATACAGAAAAAATGCCAGTTCAAGATGCTGACCCACGCATACAAAGCCCTGCACATTGAAGGACCAGCATACATCAACAAACAAATAACCGTCCATCAGCTGACTAGACACCTGTGATTCACCTCCCTCTTCCTCACAGACACCCCCTAGATCTGCTGATCCAACAGCAGAGGATGCTCCTTCTCTCAGCTGGTGGCCAAAGCCTGGAACAACCTTAATCTGCACCTCAGAAATGCTGTATCGCTTTGGGAAATCAGAAAAGGAATGAATACATGGCTTTTGAATGAAAAGAGCATTACAATTTATAATGATACTGAGTTTAAGAATAATAGTTACTTACATAATTATGAATTTGGAATTACCTGTACTATTATATGATTCAGAGGAAATTTTGTAAAATGTGCACTTTCTTCCACACTGGCTACTTGTGTAAGACAAAAATGGAGAGAAATGTAAATGACAATATCAAATGCTCTGCTATTCTTTACTAATCGTGATAAAAAATTGTAGTCCAGTTGGATGGCTGGGCCTGTCACCCACAACAGAAAAAGTCTCAAAATAATAACAACAAGATTTTGCCTTGAAAATTCACATATTCTGGTGATGTAGCCAGCTACAGTATTTGAGCCTGAACTCTTCACCACCCAAATTACCCTAGCAAGCCAAGGCATTTATGAAAACTAGATACACAAGGAGGTGATGCCTATTCCAACTCTGTTGGGGGGACAAATTCATCAGACAAGCAGAGTAGCACTTGCCTGTTGCTGGTGCCTGTGTCCTTTGGTGTCTGAATGGTGATATCAACAACGGGAAAAGGAGGATTTCTGGTCCCTGTGATACTTCTAAGAGGAGACCCTCCAGTGTAAGCCTCAGATGTTCTCCTGGACACACCCAAGATCATGATAATTTCACATCCTCTGCATCACCTCTGTAATGCAGAGGGTGTGAATGTCTCATTCTCCACGATAACTATGTGTGCATAGATGCCACGTAATGGTATGTAGTGCACAATTACTAGATCATGGGCAAATCAAAAATGCTAAGTGACATCTTCCTGCAGTAGTTCCGATTAAACATGGAAATTGTGAATCAGTCGGATAGATGCCAGGAAAAACTGTATGAGAAAGTAGAGAAACGTTTATGATCTGCATTAAAACATTTAAAAGAAATCTGGGCCTGGTGTGCACAAAGAACCTTACACTGATTACATTGCTAGTCCTAATTGCCCCTTACAATATTTGCCTATTTATTTATCATTTCATGTACCGTGAACAAAACTGAGTGTGTGGCTGAGCACTTTATTACTATAAATTTTAAGGAATGTATTAACACAATAATATAACAATTTTCCAGAAACAGTGCTGTAAGGCATAAAATTATACAAAATAATAAGTCCATGTGTATAATTTCTTGCAGATCTTGGATTCAATTATCCATAATTTCAACTGGGCTTTCATCACTGTCAGTGCTGGATCCCCTAATCAAGCTCCTTAAAAGTCACCTGCTTCTCCACCACATGGGATACGTCCCTGTTGATCCTGATCTCCATCACCCACAAGTGCTGTTGGGATTGTCATTGTTGGAGGTGAGGCCTCTAGTCCAGCAACATAAGGGGCACCTGCTACTATTGCTGTGTGGAGCATGCGCTGCCCGAGCACAGAGCTGTCTGAGGATGGAAGAGGTTAGGCTGGGCCATTTTGGTTGCCTATTTAAAAACTTGTAGAGATTCTAATTTATTTCCTAACTTTACTGTCAATTGGAAAAAAGGGCACAAAGAAATGTAGAGCATACTTCCAGCAAGGAGTGGCTTATTGAAAATACTATAAAATACTATGGTAAGTTTCCTTACAAAGACTATGAGGATGATTGATCAATAAATTGAGTTGGTTGAAGAGCAGCTTTACATTGTTAAAAAAGACATCACTGAAGCTCCTGGCAGCATCGATAAGCCTATTGTTAGCACTACCTATATGCCTTGCTGACAGAGCCCCGGAAATGCAACAAGGGCTAATCCTTGTGTTCTTGAACGGACTCTATCAGTTGATGGAGCAGATGGTGTGGGTTCTAAATTGCGCACTGACTCTTTGTATTCCCCTCCCCACCTTCCTCAGCCAAAAATAAAAAAGAATATAAACAACTTCTGCAATGCTTTAGTTAATTCTCTTTTGATCTCAGCATATGATTGTTCTAGTCTTGAAAGTGGGGGTGGGCCAGGGAGCCAATGGTCTCTTTTTCATTTGCTCCAGATTGGATAATTTAGACTGCCTAATCTCAAAGTTTATGTACTTTGTCATTGGGCGGTTGGAAAATATTGAAGATCTTTTTACTTGGTCTAAATGTAAATTCCACGCAGTGTATTTCAGACTTGAGAAAAGAAGCCTTGACTCTGAAGGATTTCACAAATTTTGGTCATTAGACCCTTGTTCTAGCTGTGACAATCCTTATACAAAAACTTAAACCGTTAATGATTCTAACACTGCCCTTCCCCTTGTGCCCCAGCAAAGCAAAGCAGCTAACATTCCGCTATCAGCACCAGTAGTGAAATCCTTTGTTTTACAATTGCTGCCCAAGTAACACCGTTCATTATCGTACTTAAAGGGGTTCCACCTCTTAGGTAAAGGCAGGGTGAGAGGCAATGGCAACTTGTAAATAAGGTTACTCACTGCATATAAAGGCAGACTAGGTGACAGACACTCTGCACTACATGACAATCATGGTGAGGAAAATCCAGTGAAAAGAAACCAGCTCAAAACAGATGTAGATTGTTTAGTTATAACAAACAATGAAACCCGAGAGTCACAATCGACCTTTGGTAGGCTTATGTACCTAAAAACTTGTCCAAAGGGTAATACTATCACAACAATATGCATATGCCATATAGTTATTTTAATCAATATACCAAATAAAAAAAAACTGTTTTTATTATTGAATATTGATGGTGCAGTGGGTGTGTCAAGCTTTTGTGGTACTCTTACAGAAGTGATAAACACAAGTGACAAATCTGTGATCCAAACGTTGTGTATAATAGAATAAGAAAATGGCCCATTACAATATAAAATCTAAATGAAGGGTCCATGATGTTAGTCAACGATTCAACAAATCTGTTACAGAAATTAAAAGAGCTGTATTGCCACAGTTGTCAGAAGCAAGAGGACAGTCCCAGTTGAGAAACCACCAAGATGTGATTACAAATGGGCGTTGATAGTGAAACAAGTCCGTTCACATGCCCATTCCTGGTCCAGTGTGACAGCTTATTGATTGGCTGATGCATATCCTTCTGCCCCTACACTGTCCTCCTCAAGAGCTAAGTGAAGCACTGTGAATTGCTCTCTTTGTGTGGGGAGGGCTATTTTCCTGCAGCTAGAGAGAAATGTAATTAACCTAGCACAGAAGGATCCTGCGCTGAGCCAGAGAAATATGATAATTCAGAATGACACATAAGTTGTTTAGATATCTTCATGGCAGAGCTGATTTTTTTGGACAGGTTACTCCCACTCTCCCCATGTTAATATTCACATGTCTCTGTAGACCAAAGGGAAGATAAACTGTACCCTAATGTGTGTATTATAATATGTCACTACAGACAAAACTTTAACTGAATGGGTGGAACCAAATTTCCACAGCTATACTTTATAAAAGGTTTTGCCATTATTTGTTGTCAGGGAAAATAAGCCATTCAGCCCCAGTATATAGATGGTTGTACATCATATTTCATTCCTGTGATGCCTACGAGTTCTGGCAACACTAAGGGTGGTCTTACTACTCTAGTCTTATTTTCCTTTTCATAAAGAATCCTTTGATCCTAAATAGCTAGATTATATTTTCATTTAATGTGTAACCCAAATATTTTTTGAAAATTAATTACTATAATATTAATTTCAACTCTAACTAAATGTTGATTTTATTAATTTAAGGGTAAGGGAAATAGAGGATTTTGTAAGTAACTGAAATAGTCATGTATCTATGGATGGGGCACTTTAACATAGACTGTACTGTCATTTGTCTAGTAGCACAACCTGTGGACTAAGTGATACCATAGGAAAGGCCCTAAATCATTTCCGGCACAACCCCTATGGAAAAGCTCTCCACTTGCTCCTCTCCAAATATCAGCAGTAGTTTTCCCTTGAGTTATTTTCTCATTGTCTGGTTTTAAGGCCCACATGTGTTGATAGGGATCATCACAGTATAATAGATTTCATACTGCTCTCAAATGACATGCACAAGAGTTTTACTGACATTATAGCAGTTGATAATGCGTTCTGCAACCACAATCTGATATCTTTCCTCTTCCTTGGAAACAAAATCCAATCCACTTACCTTAGTTGCTGCGAAAAATACAGGTGTTTTCCTGAAATGGAAAAGAGTTGATAAAGGGAAACTGCTCACTGACCTTATCGCATGTAACAAAGAAGCATTGTCTGGATGAGGAAGCAGAACCAAATGAAGTTCTTAGGTCCAATGGCACACTATGGCCCATATTTATACTTTTTGATGAACACCAGCGCCGGTGCTGGTTTGCGTAAAAAAAAAATTACGCCGGCTAATGCCATCCCTACACGCCAGACAGGCGCCTTATTTAAGGATTGATATTAGCTGGCGCTGCGGGCTGGTCCGTGTAAAAAAAAAAGACTCAAACCATGCAGCGCCTGTGTAGGGAAAACTCAGGTTTGAGTAAAAAATCATGGCTCAAACCAGACCAGCGCCATTTTTTGATGCACAACCCCCATTGAAATGACTCCTGTCTTAGCAAAGACAGGAGTCATGCCCCCTTGCCCAATGGTCATGCCCAGGGGACTTCTGTCCCCTGAGCATGGCCATTGGGCACAGTGGCATGTAGGGGGGCCCAAGTTAGGCCCCCCTATGCCACTTTAAAAAAATCAAAAAAATTATTCTGACCCCAACATACCTGTACCTACCTAGGATGGGTGCCCCCATCCATGGGTGGGCGAGGGTGGCAGGGGTGTCCCTGGGGGCGGGGGAGGGCACCTGTGGACTGCTTCCATGGTCAGAGACCATGGAAGTGGGCCCACATGTCCCTTAATGCCTGCCCTCACCCAGGCATAAAAAACAGCACACAGCCTGTGTGCCGTTTTTTAAGGCCCACCCCCTCCTGTATGTCAAAATGACGTCGGAGTATAAATAAGGCACACAGGCTTTAAAGTCATTTTTTGGATGGGAGCGCCTACCTTGCATGTCATTAACGCAGGACGGCTTCCCGCATCCAGAAAATGACGCACATGGAGGGATTAAAACGTTCGCGGGGTCGGGCGTCAGAGTATAAATATGGTGTTAGGTTTGCGCAGCATGTGCGTACAAATTTTGGATGCACATTCGGCGCAAACAGAGTATAAATATGCCCCTGTGTATCTCCACCTGGGACCACTTTAGGCTGAAGCCAGTTAGAGGTTTTGATACACACTTTGCAAAGACACATAGTAATCTCATCAAAGCAGAACCTAGACATATGGACAATGTGTGCCATTGCAGAATGGCTTATAAGTGGTCTTGTGCTGATGGAAAGAAATCCATCAAAGAGAAAGCTTGTGAGTCCATACTTGATGCTAGTGCCCAAAAGATATTTGTGTATTTTGTCTGGTGATCAATATATCATATTTCCAGAGTCTGGCCTTCATGCTGTGATATGCCATGTTAAGTGGGTGAAGCACTTTACCAAGGTTTATTATGGTTCATTTGTGAAGGATGAATCACATTGGTATGGGAGACAGTGTGGAGGGTCATTATACAGGCTTTGATACTGGACCTCAAGACGTGGTGTCTGCAATAAATAGGTGCTTAAAGGACAAGGCCACCGGTCCCACTAGAGTTACTCCAGACCTTTATGAAGATAATGCCAATTTATGGGTTAATCATTTCGCCATTGTGTTGAAAGTGATTACTATCACTGTCTCACCTCAATTTCAGTCACATGCTACTACTGTGACTGTTTTTAAAACGGGCTGCAAAGATGACAGAAAGTGCAATCACCCTGTATATCATATTGATTCCACAGCCAGAATCAAGGGCAAGATAATTCTAGATAGCCTTGAGACTTGGACCCATGACAATCATATTCTTTCCAATTTACCATTCAGATTTCGTGTAGGCCTAGGCACAGTTGAACAGTTCTTAGACCTATGGGCCTCAATGTGAGTGTGGTGGTCCAACTGCCAAATTGAAACCCTGATGGTCAGACCACCAGGGAACAGCCAGCACCGTCAGGATCCATCACCGCAGTGGCCTGGGCGTGGCTCATAATCCACTAGGGAAGCACTGCATGCAGCGGATTACGACGTTGTTCTCTGCCAGCCTTTTCATTTCAGTAACACTGCCATGAAAACGCTAGCAGAAAACAGGTGCAGGGTTCCCCCTCCAAGTACCATTGCAATGTTCACTGTCTGCTTTGCACCCTGCGAACTACAGCATTTTTGCTGGCTCGATTACGAGCCAGAAACAATGCTGTAGCGTGTTTCCCGCTAGGCTGGTGGGCGGAAACTGAGGTTTCCGCCCACCAACCTAGCGGGAAACTCCTAATAACTCCCTTGGAGTTTGAAGGACAGGCTTTTCTTAATTAAGCCCTCAATTTCTTAACAAATAAATATACCAGAGCTAAAGAAGTAAACCTGTGTTTGGCTTTTATGGTCTTAAGCTCAGCACTCAACCATGTCTATTGTTCTACACTTTGAGACATTACGACCGATAAGGGGTTGGAGGGTTATTTTGTCCATTTCCTTAGGACAATTATACAGTGAGGTGTATGCCAGTGTTAGATATGGCGTGAAAAATCATTTAATCATGTGAGAGGGGTTCTATTATTCTTTGTGATTGCACCACCTTTGCTTACCTTATACATCACTGGGCTGAAGAAACACCTGAACAACCGAGCATAGGTTTTCCTGAAGTAAATAATCCTCCTATTCTGTGACACTCTATGCTGACAATGCTGTCATCCTTTATGGCACCGCATTAGGGTTACAGAGATTGCTGGATCAATTTTCCATCTTCATGGCTGACCTAGATGTGTCAGTAAACCAATCTAAGCCAACACAATCGTTTTTGGCCCTAAAACGAGTAAAATCAGAACCAATAGTGTAATAAATATTAAGTTCTGTCCTGTTCCAACTTTCCCTTTTTTGGGGGTTTTATTTAAAGACAATCAAAGTTGGAATCCGCTGGGAAGTGCATGATTGACTGGCTTTGCGAGAAGTGTGGCGGCTCATTGAACTTTGTCTTGAAATTGGGAATGGAACCCTTCAAAGAAATGGAGACAGTCTATAAATCCAAAAGTCTTTTGATTGCATTTTATTCTGCTGGGCACTCAGGGAATGTTGAATTAAAAGAAAAGAATAGTCATGTTTTGAATCTGTATATGTTTCTTATGTTCCTGCAAAAAAATATTTTCTTTCACACGTTGTCTTCATATGTTGTGTTTTTGTAGTAGGAACGGTGGACTTACTATGGGGCATATCTATACTTTTTCATGCAAAATCGCACTAATGCAGTTTTGCGTGAAAAAGTATACCGCTGGCTTCCACCATTCCACGGTGCCGGCCGGGCGTCATATTCATGGAATGACCCGGTGGTAAGGTCCGGCTATCGTCATCAAAAACAACACTAGCCGGGTAGGGTAGGCGTAGGGGGAACAGGAGGTTGTGCGTCAAAGGATATTGCTAGTAGAGGCATGAAAATGCCTCTAACCAGACTAGCTTCATTTTTTGATGTAAAACCCCCATGGACATGACTCCTGTCTTAGTAAAGACAAGAGTCATGCCCACCACGCCATTGGCCATGCCCAGGGGACATATGTCAGTGCCATATAGCGGGCCTAAATTAGGCCCCCGTATGAAACCTAAAAAATAATACAGACAAACCTACCTGTACTTACCTGGTATGAGGTACCCCCTCCTCTGGTGTGGGTGGGGGTGTACCTGGGGCAAGGGAAGGCCACCTGTGGGCCATTCCATGGTCTCTGACCATGGAAATAGGCTCACAGGTCACCTAACTACTACCCTGACCAAGGCATTAAATAATGGCGCCATTGACGGCAGGCAGTTTCCCGCTAGCAAAAAATGACTTTCACTCCAAAACTTTTTGGAGTTAGTTTTGCAGTGATTTTGAATACTCCCATATATAAAAGAGAGTAGAAATCAAAAATACGGAATAAAAGGAGGCCAAAGAACATCAGATAACAAGTTACTTTTGTAAGATAGACTTAATCAGGTTACATTGGCTTGCACGAGGTGATGAATATTTTTCATTTTTTGCTAAGTCGAGAAGTAGGAGAGTAGAGTGCTGTAAAAAAATGTGAAAGTCCGAGTAAACCCTTCATTATAATGCGATTATCAAAAGTCCTATTACATTTCTACTTTTTGTTTCTTCAACCAATTGTATTTTGTTACATTTGTTATATGAATAGAAATTTAACATTACTAAATCCTTATCATAACCTTTGCTCCCTGTGTCTGGATTATACTTTCTTTATCTCTTTTTATTAGCATTAAGGGGCATATTTATACTCCGTTTGTGCCGAATTTGCGTCGTTTTTTTCGACGCAAATTCGACGCAAAACTAACTCCATATTTATACTTTGGCGTTAGACGCGTCTAGCGCCAAAGTTCAACTGAGTTAGCGTCATTTTTTTGCGTGAACACCTTCCTTGCGTTAATGATATGCAAGGTAGGCGTTCCCGTCTTAAAAAATGACTCCGATGCATATGCGTCGTATTCATACTCCCGGGCAAAAATGTCGCCCGGGAGTGGGTGGGTCTAAAAAACCTGCATTAGCGCCGGATTTTAACGCCTGGGTCAGGGCAGGCGTTAAGGGACCTGTGGGCTCAGAATGAGCCCAGAGGTGCCCTCCCCTGCCCCCAGGGACACCCCCTGCCACCCTTGCCCACCCCAGGAGGACACCCAAGGATGGAGGGACCCACCCCAGGGATATTAAGGTAAGTTCAGGTAAGTATTTTTTTTAAAAAAAATTTGTGGCATAGGGGGGCCTGATTTGTGCCCCCCTACATGCCACTATGCCCAATGACCATGCCCAGGGGACAGAAGTCCCCTGGGCATGGCCATTGGGCAAGGGGGCATGACTCCTGTCTTTGATAAGACAGGAGTCATTTCTATGGGGGTTGGGCGTCGTAAAAAAATGGCGCAAATCGGGTTGAGGTGATTTTTTTGCCTCAGCCTGACTTGCACCATTTGTGGACGCCCATACTCCATTTTCCCCCTACGCCGGCGCTGCCTGGTGTACGTCGTTTTTTTTAACGCACACCAGACAGCGCCGGCGGCTAACGCCGGCTAACGTCATTGAATAAATACAGCGCCCGCATGGCCCTTCAGAATGGCGTTAGCCGGTGCTAATTTTTTTGGCGCAAAACTGCGTTAGTGCAGTTTTGCGTCAAAAAGTATAAATATGGCCCTAAGTATCTTGCATTACTTTTCTTTCATTAATTGTTTTAAACTCCAGCTCGGAAAAGCTAGGAAAAGTAGAGCAGCATAGATCACAGTTTATCGTACTCCTGCTTGTGAGCAGCTGAATTTAGGTAGAATGAATAGAAGCCTGCACGTTCTCTTCCACTTCAGCCAGCAAGTGACTTCCTCTTGGTGGTTGATTGCTTCCTTGAACTTCTAGGTCACATCTGCTGAAGCCTTTTTTCTTAAAAAGATCAAAGGGAGAATGCTCACTGCTGTGACTTCTGTAAAGATTTTTCTGCTGATGACTAAAACTCAAATCAGAAGTGGAATTCGAATAAATGCCTCTGCCTAATGTTGGTAAATATTTTAAGATGCATGTATTTGGTTTGTGCGTGGTTAGCGAGAAATATACATCTGTTAGAAATTAGATTTTGATGTTTTCGCATATGTGTGGCTGCTTTGTGAAATTTTCACGTTAGTTTTCTTTGTATTCATGTAAATAAATAGCGTGATAATTTCAACATGTACATTTTGTGAAAGTGACAATTTAGAATGTGCACCTTGTTATTTTTACTTGTATTTAAATTATGTGTCGTGCTGTTTTTTAATAAAACATTATAGCTTCCTTAAAGTGGCATGTGCCCGGTTTTTATGCAAGGGACACATGTGCCATGCCTATTCTCTTTTGCTCTCAGAACAAGACATGGCCAACTGTTCGTTTAAAATACAAAAAAGTGGTAAGGAAACATGCATGGAGCATCATGAACTTTAATTATTCTCTCTCGCTTAGGCTTCCTGCTTTGTATAGTTTGGTTCAACAAAAGCTGTCCAGGTGGCCAAGGTTGTAATTAAGCTTTAATATAAAGTTCAATTTCCCCTTGAAAGGCGCCTCTGGATTCTGGCAAACCTCCAGAATAGTACACTTACTTATTGTTGGCTCGCATGACTGAAAATGTTAAACACCTGTGTGAGGCTTAAAGTGCCATTACCACCTGTAATTAAAGAAGTGTCTAATTACCAGAGGGAAGTAACCAAACTGCTTCAGCACGTGCATGCATTGGCCACGCTGGATTTAATAACAAGTCTTTAACAGAAGAGAAAACGGTATAAATCATGCAAGATGATATAATTATTGCACCTAGAAAATTACTCTATAAAGTGTGCAGCGTGACAAATAGTTATGGAAGGCAAAAAATCACTGCAAATGGCGTTAGATCTGATATGACTCAAAGTATTTGAAGTCAGAGAAGGAGGCTGTCAACTGCAAATGGGTTAAAGGCTATAGCAGGTTTGCTGCTTGTAAACAGTATAAATGATTGACAGCAATGACGGTACCATGGTAAGTCCAAATAGGTAGTTGTCCACAAATAAAAATAACTTTCAAAATTAGCTCTAATGCCTCTTTAATTAGCAACTTAATCATGCAATTCGAAGCCAGGCAGTGTGGGAAACTGACACCCTGTTGCAGTACCCCCCCATTTTTTGCCTTGTTTCTGGATACAACTTGGACTGGAGAACACTGGGATCCTGCTAACCAGGTCGCCAGTGCCAGTGTTCTTTCCTTAAATATTGCAAAGTTATTGGTACAATTAGCAATACCTCTAGCTGGCACTGTAAGTCCCTGGTAAATGGTAATCAGGTACCCAGTGCTTGGGGTACTGAAGGCAGGCCCTTAGGGCAGCAGCACAGACTGTGCCATCCTCAAGGGCTATGCATCCAGATACAGCCAGCACTACAATTTCAGGGTAAGTGTCCTGCAGCAATCCTGAACAGCAAACTCGACATGGCACACAGCCTTTGTGCCCTGTCCACTACACACTGCATGCAATATAGGTAAGTCACACCTCTGGCAGGCCTTCCAACCCTAAGGTAGGGTACACTATACTGTATGTATGGGCATAGATGCATGAGCAATATGCCCCGACTGTGTCCCTGCCAAACCTGGGACATAGTAAGTGTACAGAGTAGCCATTTTAATACATGTGCTGGATACTGGTCAGAACGAGTTTCACAGCTACAATCCTGGGCTGTTTGTTATCAAACAATTCAGAATGATAAATCCAAGCTGGTACCAGCATTGGATTTATCCCAAAATGTACCCAGGGGTCACCTTAGAGGTGCCCCTTGCAAAAGCTAACTACCCTGGTGTGGTTGCTGGCCGGTCACAACCAGCCTGCCACCACCAGACAAGATTCTGGAACCCTGGGGTGAGAGATCCTGCTCTCTGGGTCCCTGAACAAACCCCTTCATGGGCATAGATGCTTCACATCTCCCCCTAGGAATGTGCACTGCCCTGTAAGTCGAGGTTCAAATGCTTGAGCTTGAAACCCGACCCCCAAGCCTGCTGCTAGTAGCAAATGGTCTCCCCCATTGCAAACCCCCACTTTTGGTTGGAGCATCAGCCTGAAAACACACAAAGAACAGGAGTAGTGGTAACGCTAAACTGTTCAACATAGAGGTCGCAATACAACCAGTAACATTGTATCTTTAACATCAACAGGTCAAACTGGCACTGCCACAAGTGCTGTTGGGATTGTCATTGTTGGAGGTGAGGCCTCTAGTCCAGCAACATAAGGGGCACCTGCTACTATTGCTGTGTGGAGCATGCGCTGCCCGAGCACAGAGCTGTCTGAGGATGGAAGAGGTTAGGCTGGGCCATTTTGGTTGCCTATTTAAAAACTTGTAGAGATTCTAATTTATTTCCTAACTTTACTGTCAATTGGAAAAAAGGGCACAAAGAAATGTAGAGCATACTTCCAGCAAGGAGTGGCTTATTGAAAATACTATAAAATACTATGGTAAGTTTCCTTACAAAGACTATGAGGATGATTGATCAATAAATTGAGTTGGTTGAAGAGCAGCTTTACATTGTTAAAAAAGACATCACTGAAGCTCCTGGCAGCATCGATAAGCCTATTGTTAGCACTACCTATATGCCTTGCTGACAGAGCCCCGGAAATGCAACAAGGGCTAATCCTTGTGTTCTTGAACGGACTCTATCAGTTGATGGAGCAGATGGTGTGGGTTCTAAATTGCGCACTGACTCTTTGTATTCCCCTCCCCACCTTCCTCAGCCAAAAATAAAAAAGAATATAAACAACTTCTGCAATGCTTTAGTTAATTCTCTTTTGATCTCAGCATATGATTGTTCTAGTCTTGAAAGTGGGGGTGGGCCAGGGAGCCAATGGTCTCTTTTTCATTTGCTCCAGATTGGATAATTTAGACTGCCTAATCTCAAAGTTTATGTACTTTGTCATTGGGCGGTTGGAAAATATTGAAGATCTTTTTACTTGGTCTAAATGTAAATTCCACGCAGTGTATTTCAGACTTGAGAAAAGAAGCCTTGACTCTGAAGGATTTCACAAATTTTGGTCATTAGACCCTTGTTCTAGCTGTGACAATCCTTATACAAAAACTTAAACCGTTAATGATTCTAACACTGCCCTTCCCCTTGTGCCCCAGCAAAGCAAAGCAGCTAACATTCCGCTATCAGCACCAGTAGTGAAATCCTTTGTTTTACAATTGCTGCCCAAGTAACACCGTTCATTATCGTACTTAAAGGGGTTCCACCTCTTAGGTAAAGACAGGGTGAGAGGCAATGGCAACTTGTAAATAAGGTTACTCACTGCATATAAAGGCAGACTAGGTGACAGACACTCTGCACTACATGACAATCATGGTGAGGAAAATCCAGTGAAAAGAAACCAGCTCAAAACAGATGTAGATTGTTTAGTTATAACAAACAAGGAAACCCGAGAGTCACAATCGACCTTTGGTAGGCTTATGTACCTAAAAACTTGTCCAAAGGGTAATACTATCACAACAATATGCATATGCCATATAGTTATTTTAATCAATATACCAAATAAAAAAAAACTGTTTTTATTATTGAATATTGATGGTGCAGTGGGTGTGTCAAGCTTTTGTGGTACTCTTACAGAAGTGATAAACACAAGTGACAAATCTGTGATCCAAACGTTGTGTATAATAGAATAAGAACATGGCCCATTACAATATAAAATCTAAATGAAGGGTCCATGATGTTAGTCAACGATTCAACAAATCTGTTACAGAAATTAAAAGAGCTGTATTGCCACAGTTGACAGAAGCAAGAGGACAGTCCCAGTTGAGAAACCACCAAGATGTGATTACAAAGGGGCGTTGATAGTGAAACAAGTCCGTTCACATGCCCATTCCTGGTCCAGTGTGACAGCTTATTGATTGGCTGATGCATATCCTTCTGCCCCTACACTGTCCTCCTCAAGAGCTAAGTGAAGCACTGTGAATTGCTCTCTTTGTGTGGGGAGGGCTATTTTCCTGCTGCTAGAGAGAAATGTAATTAACCTAGCACAGAAGGATCCTGCGCTGAGCCAGAGAAATATGATAATTCAGAATGACACATAAGTTGTTTAGATATCTTCATGGCAGAGCTGATTTTTTTGGACAGGTTACTCCCACTCTCCCCATGTTAATATTGACATGTCTCTGTAGACCAAAGGGAAGATAAACTGTACCCTAATGTGTATATTATAATATGTCACTACAGACAAAACTTTAACTGAATGGGTGGAACCAAATTTCCACAGCTATACTTTATAAAAGGTTTTGCCATTATTTGTTGTCAGGGAAAATAAGCCATTCAGCCCCAGTATATAGATGGTTGTACATCATATTTCATTCCTGTGATGCCTACGAGTTCTGGCAACACTAAGGGTGGTCTTACTACTCTAGTCTTATTTTCCTTTTCATAAAGAATCCTTTGATCCTAAATAGCTAGATTATATTTTCATTTAATGTGTAACCCAAATATTTTTTGAAAATTAATTACTATAATATTAATTTCAACTCTAACTAAATGTTGATTTTATTAATTTAAGGGTAAGGGAAATAGAGGATTTTGTAAGTAACTGAAATAGTCATGTATCTATGGATGGGGCACTTTAACATAGACTGTACAGTCATTTGTCTAGTAGCACAACCTGTGGACTAAGTGATACCATAGGAAAGGCCCTAAATCATTTCCGGCACAACCCCTATGGAAAAGCTCTCCACTTGCTCCTCTCCAAATATCAGCAGTAGTTTTCCCTTGAGTTATTTTCTCATTGTCTGGTTTTAAGGCCCACATGTGTTGATAGGGATCATCACAGTATAATAGATTTCATACTGCTCTCAAATGACATGCACAAGAGTTTTACTGACATTATAGCAGTTGATAATGCGTTCTGCAACCACAATCTGATATCTTTCCTCTTCCTTGGAAACAAAATCCAATCCACTTACCTTAGTTGCTGCGAAAAATACAGGTGTTTTCCTGAAATGGAAAAGAGTTGATAAAGGGAAACTGCTCACTGACCTTATCGCATGTAACAAAGAAGCATTGTCTGGATGAGGAAGCAGAACCAAATGAAGTTCTTAGGTCCAATGGCACACTATGGCCCATATTTATACTTTTTGATGAACACCAGCGGCGGTGCTGGTTTGCGTAAAAAAAAAATTACGCCGGCTAATGCCATCCCTACACGCCAGACAGGCGCCTTATTTAAGGATTGATATTAGCTGGCGCTGCGGGCTGGTCCGTGTAAAAAAAAAAGACTCAAACCAGGCAGCGCCTGTGTAGGGAAAACTCAGGTTTGAGTAAAAAATCATGGCTCAAACCAGACCAGCGCCATTTTTTGATGCACAACCCCCATTGAAATGACTCCTGTCTTAGCAAAGACAGGAGTCATGCCCCCTTGCCCAATGGTCATGCCCAGGGGACTTCTGTCCCCTGAGCATGGCCATTGGGCACAGTGGCATGTAGGGGGGCCCAAGTTAGGCCCCCCTATGCCACTTTAAAAAAATCAAAAAAATTATTCTGACCCCAACATACCTGTACCTACCTAGGATGGGTGCCCCCATCCATGGGTGTCCAGGGGTGAGCGAGGGTGGCAGGGGTGTCCCTGGGGGCGGGGGAGGGCACCTGTGGACTGCTTCCATGGTCAGAGACCATGGAAGTGGGCCCACATGTCCCTTAATGCCTGCCCTCACCCAGGCATAAAAAACAGCACACAGCCTGTGTGCCGTTTTTTAAGGCCCACCCCCTCCTGTATGTCAAAATGACGTCGGAGTATAAATAAGGCACACAGGCTTTAAAGTCATTTTTTGGATGGGAGCGCCTACCTTGCATGTCATTAACGCAGGACGGCTTCCCGCATCCAGAAAATGACGCACATGGAGGGATTAAAACGTTCGCGGGGTCGGGCGTCAGAGTATAAATATGGTGTTAGGTTTGCGCAGCATGTGCGTACAAATTTTGGATGCACATTCGGCGCAAACAGAGTATAAATATGCCCCTGTGTATCTCCACCAGGGACCACTTTCGGCTGAAGCCAGTTAGAGGTTTTGATACACACTTTGCAAAGACACATAGTAATCTCATCAAAGCAGAACCTAGACATATGGACAATGTGTGCCATTGCAGAATGGCTTATAAGTGGTCTTGTGCTGATGGAAAGAAATCCATCAAAGAGAAAGCTTGTGAGTCCATACTTGATGCTAGTGCCCAAAAGATATTTGTGTATTTTGTCTGGTGATCAATATATCATATTTCCAGAGTCTGGCCTTCATGCTGTGATATGCCATGTTAAGTGGGTGAAGCACTTTACCAAGGTTTATTATGGTTCATTTGTGAATGATGAATCACATTGGTATGGGAGACAGTGTGGAGGGTCATTATACAGGCTTTGATACTGGACCTCAAGACGTGGTGTCTGCAATAAATAGGTGCTTAAAGGACAAGGCCACCGGTCCCACTAGAGTTACTCCAGACCTTTATGAAGATAATGCCAATTTATGGGTTAATCATTTCGCCATTGTGTTGAAAGTGATTACTATCACTGTCTCACCTCAATTTCAGTCACATGCTACTACTGTGACTGTTTTTAAAACGGGCTGCAAAGATGACAGAAAGTGCAATCACCCTGTATATCATATTGATTCCACAGCCAGAATCAAGGGCAAGATAATTCTAGATAGCCTTGAGACTTGGACCCATGACAATCATATTCTTTCCAATTTACCATTCAGATTTCGTGTAGGCCTAGGCACAGTTGAACAGTTCTTAGACCTATGGGCCTCAATGTGAGTGTGGTGGTCCAACTGCCAAATTGAAACCCTGATGGTCAGACCACCAGGGAACAGCCAGCACCGTCAGGATCCATCACCGCAGTGGCCTGGGCGTGGCTCATAATCCACTAGGGAAGCACTGCATGCAGCGGATTACGACGTTGTTCTCTGCCAGCCTTTTCATTTCAGTAACACTGCCATGAAAACGCTAGCAGAAAACAGGTGCAGGGTTCCCCCTCCAAGTACCATTGCAATGTTCACTGTCTGCTTTGCACCCTGCGAACTACAGCATTTTTGCCGGCTCGATTACGAGCCAGAAACAATGCTGTAGCGTGTTTCCCGCTAGGCTGGTGGGCGGAAACTGAGGTTTCCGCCCACCAACCTAGCGGGAAACTCCTAATAACTCCCTTGGAGTTTGAAGGACAGGCTTTTCTTAATTAAGCCCTCAATTTCTTAACAAATAAATATACCAGAGCTAAAGAAGTAAACCTGTGTTTGGCTTTTATGGTCTTAAGCTCAGCACTCAACCATGTCTATTGTTCTACACTTTGAGACATTACGACCGATAAGGGGTTGGAGGGTTATTTTGTCCATTTCCTTAGGACAATTATACAGTGAGGTGTATGCCAGTGTTAGATATGGCGTGAAAAATCATTTAATCATGTGAGAGGGGTTCTATTATTCTTTGTGATTGCACCACCTTTGCTTACCTTATACATCACTGGGCTGAAGAAACACCTGAACAACCGAGCATAGGTTTTCCTGAAGTAAATAATCCTCCTATTCTGTGACACTCTATGCTGACAATGCTGTCATCCTTTATGGCACCGCATTAGGGTTACAGAGATTGCTGGATCAATTTTCCATCTTCATGGCTGACCTAGATGTGTCAGTAAACCAATCTAAGCCAACACAATCGTTTTTGGCCCTAAAACGAGTAAAATCAGAACCAATAGTGTAATAAATATTAAGTTCTGTCCTGTTCCAACTTTCCCTTTTTTGGGGGTTTTATTTAAAGACAATCAAAGTTGGAATCCGCTGGGAAGTGCATGATTGACTGGCTTTGCGAGAAGTGTGGCGGCTCATTGAACTTTGTCTTGAAATTGGGAATGGAACCCTTCAAAGAAATGGAGACAGTCTATAAATCCAAAAGTCTTTTGATTGCATTTTATTCTGCTGGGCACTCAGGGAATGTTGAATTAAAAGAAAAGAATAGTCATGTTTTGAATCTGTATATGTTTCTTATGTTCCTGCAAAAAAATATTTTCTTTCACACGTTGTCTTCATATGTTGTGTTTTTGTAGTAGGAACGGTGGACTTACTATGGGGCATATCTATACTTTTTCATGCAAAATCGCACTAATGCAGTTTTGCGTGAAAAAGTATACCGCTGGCTTCCACCATTCCACGGTGCCGGCCGGGCGTCATATTCATGGAATGACCCGGTGGTAAGGTCCGGCTATCGTCATCAAAAACAACACTAGCCGGGTAGGGTAGGCGTAGGGGGAACAGGAGGTTGTGCGTCAAAGGATATTGCTAGTAGAGGCATGAAAATGCCTCTAACCAGACTAGCTTCATTTTTTGACGTAAAACCCCCATGGACATGACTCCTGTCTTAGTAAAGACAAGAGTCATGCCCACCACGCCATTGGCCATGCCCAGGGGACATATGTCAGTGCCATATAGCGGGCCTAAATTAGGCCCCCGTATGAAACCTTAAAAATAATACAGACAAACCTACCTGTACTTACCTGGTATGAGGTACCCCCTCCTCTGGTGTGGGTGGGGGTGTACCTGGGGCAAGGGAAGGCCATCTGTGGGCCATTCCATGGTCTCTGACCATGGAAATAGGCTCACAGGTCACCTAACTACTACCCTGACCAAGGCATTAAATAATGGCGCCATTGACGGCAGGCAGTTTCCCGCTAGCAAAAAATGACTTTCACTCCAAAACTTTTTGGAGTTAGTTTTGCAGTGATTTTGAATACTCCCATATATAAAAGAGAGTAGAAATCAAAAATACGGAATAAAAGGAGGCCAAAGAACATCAGATAACAAGTTACTTTTGTAAGATAGACTTAATCAGGTTACATTGGCTTGCACGAGGTGATGAATATTTTTCATTTTTTGCTAAGTCGAGAAGTAGGAGAGTAGAGTGCTGTAAAAAAATGTGAAAGTCCGAGTAAACCCTTCATTATAATGCGATTATCAAAAGTCCTATTACATTTCTACTTTTTGTTTCTTCAACCAATTGTATTTTGTTACATTTGTTATATGAATAGAAATTTAACATTACTAAATCCTTATCATAACCTTTGCTCCCTGTGTCTGGATTATACTTTCTTTATCTCTTTTTATTAGCATTAAGGGGCATATTTATACTCCGTTTGTGCCGAATTTGCGTCGTTTTTTTCGACGCAAATTCGACGCAAAACTAACTCCATATTTATACTTTGGCGTTAGAAGCGTCTAGCGCCAAAGTTCATGGAGTTAGCGTCATTTTTTTGCGTGAACACCTTCCTTGCGTTAATGATATGCAAGGTAGGCGTTCCCGTCGTAAAAAATGACTCCGATGCATATGCGTCGTATTCATACTCCCGGGCAAAAATGTCGCCCGGGAGTGGGTGGGTCTAAAAAACCTGCATTAGCGCCGGATTTTAACGCCTGGGTCAGGGCAGGCGTTAAGGGACCTGTGGGCTCAGAATGAGCCCAGAGGTGCCCTCCCCTGCCCCCAGGGACACCCCCTGCACGTTCTCTTCCACTTCAGCCAGCAAGTGACTTCCTCTTGGTGGTTGATTGCTTCCTTGAACTTCTAGGTCACATCTGCTGAAGCCTTTTTTCTTAAAAAGATCAAAGGGAGAATGCTCACTGCTGTGACTTCTGTAAAGATTTTTCTGCTGATGACTAAAACTCAAATCAGAAGTGGAATTCGAATAAATGCCTCTGCCTAATGTTGGTAAATATTTTTAGATGCATGTATTTGGTTTGTGCGTGGTTAGCGAGAAATATACATCTGTTAGAAATTAGATTTTGATGTTTTCGCATATGTGTGGCTGCTTTGTGAAATTTTCACGTTAGTTTTCTTTGTATTCATGTAAATAAATAGCGTGATAATTTCAACATGTACATTTTGTGAAAGTGACAATTTAGAATGTGCACCTTGTTATTTTTACTTGTATTTAAATTATGTGTCGTGCAGTTTTTTAACCCCTTCTGTGCCGCGGACGTAGTGGTTACGTCCCGCGGCACAGTGCTGCTGTGCCGAGGACGTAACCACTACGTCCTCGGCACACAGCCCAGAGGGAGCGCTCTCGCTCCCTCTGTGTGCTTCCCCCCACCCCCCCAAAGTCAGGGATGGAAGGGGAAGCCCTTCCCCTTCCACCCCCGAACCCCCCACCCCCCCATAATGACGTCAGCGCGCGATCGCGCGCTGACTTCATTATGGGGATTTCGCCGCACAGGAAGCCATTTGCTTCCTGTGCGGCGACGAGGAAAGAGGTGAGTTCCTCTTCCCGGTGGGTGGGGGGTTTGGGCTAAAGAGGCACCGGGGGAAAGGAAAGGCATTGCGATCGGGCAGCAGGAATGCCCACTAGACACCAGGGATTTGTTTTTTTTGTTGTTTGCTCGTGTTTCTTGCTGGCGGGGAGCGGCCCCTTGGGCAAGGGTCGCTCCCCTTGTGGGGGCAATTAGTTACGGCCATTTCTGCCCCCCTTGGGGGCAGATTGGCCTACTTTTTAGGCGGATCTGCCCCCAAGGGGGGCAGAAACCACTGGATCACCAGGGATTTATATTTTCTGTGCAGGTATGTTGGGAGGGGGTGCCCCCTTGGGCAAGGGGCGCCCCCCCCAAGGGGGCAGAGAACTGCTGGCCATTTCTGCCCCCCTTGGGGGCAGATCGGCCTATTTTTTTTAGGTCCATCTGCCCCCAAGGGGGGCAGAAGCCACTTAGGCACCAGGGATTGTGTGTGTAGTGGATGGGGGGGCGCCCCCTTGGGCAAGGGTCGCTCCCCTTTGGGGGGCATGTCTTTTAGGGCCATTTCTGCCCCCCTTGAGGGCAGATCAGCCTATTATTTTTAGGTTGATCTGCCCCAAGGGGGGCAGAAACCACTAGAACGCCAGGGATGTTTTTTTATGTGTTTATTTTTGTGGGGGGGCGTCCCCTTGGGCACGGGGCGCCCCCCCAAGGGGGGCATTGGCCTGTTGGCCATTTCTGCCCCCCCTGGGGGCAGATGGGCCTATTTTTCTAGACCCACCTGCCCCCAAGGGGGGCAGAAGCCACGTAGACACCAGGGATAGTGTGTGTGTGTGTGTGTGTTAGTGGATGGGGGGGGGCTTGGGCAAGGGTCGCCCCCCACTTTGGGGGCACATGTACCCAGGCCATTTCTGCACCCCTTGGAGACAGATCAGCCTATTACTTTTAGGCTGATCTGCCCCCAAGGGGGGCAGAAACCACTAGAACGCCAGGGATTTTTTTTAATGTGTTTATTTTTTTGGGGTGGTGTCCCCTTGGGCACGGGGCGCCCCCCCAAGGGGGGCATTGACCTGTTGGCCATTTCTGCCCCCCCTGGGGGCAGATGGGCCTATTTTTCTAGACCCACCTGCCCCCAAGGGGGGCAGAAGCCACGTAGACACCAGGGATAGTGTGTGTGTGTGTGTGTGTTAGTGGATGGGGGGGGCTTGGGCAAGGGTCGCCCCCCACTTTGGGGGCACATGTACCCAGGCCATTTCTGCACCCCTTGGAGACAGATCAGCCTATTATTTTTAGGCTGATCTGCCCCCAAGGGGGGCAGAAACCACTAGAACGCCAGGGATTTTTTTTTATGTGTTTATTTTTGTGGGGGGGCGTCCCCTCGGGCACGGGGCGCCCCCCCAAGGGGGGCATTGACCTGTTGGCCATTTCTGCCCCCCCTGGGGGCAGATGGGCCTATTTTTCTAGACCCACCTGCCCCCAAGGGGGGCAGAAGCCACGTAGACACCAGGGATAGTGTGTGTGTGTGTGTGTTAGTGGATGGGGGGGGGCTTGGGCAAGGGTCGCCCCCCACTTTGGGGGCACATGTACCCAGGCCATTTCTGCACCCCTTGGAGACAGATCAGCCTATTATTTTTAGGCTGATCTGCCCCCAAGGGGGGCAGAAACCACTAGAACGCCAGGGATTTTTTTTTATGTGTTTATTTTTGTGGGGGGGTGTCCCCTTGGGCACGGGGCCCCCCCCAAGGGGGGCATTGACTTGTTGGCCATTTCTGCCCCCCCTGGGGGCAGATGGGCCTATTTTTCTAGACCCACCTGCCCCCAAGGGGGGCAGAAGCCACGTAGACACCAGGGATAGTGTGTGTGTGTGTGTGTGTGTTAGTGGATGGGGGGGGGCTTGGGCAAGGGTCGCCCCCCACTTTGGGGGCACATGTACCCAGGCCATTTCTGCACCCCTTGGAGACAGATCAGCCTATTATTTTTAGGCTGATCTGCCCCCAAGGGGGGCAGAAACCACTAGAACGCCAGGGATTTTTTTTTATTTGTTTATTTTTGTGGGGGGGCGTCCCCTTGGTCACGGGGCGCCCCCCAAAGGGGGGCATTGACCTGTTGGCCATTTCTACACCCCCTGGGGGCAGATGGGCCTATTTTCTTAGGCCCACCTGCCCCCAAGGGGGCAGAAGCCACTTAGGCACCAGGGATAGTGTTGTGTGTGTTTTTTTTGTTTTTTTTTGATTGAGGGCTGTCCCCTTTGGCAAGGGTCGCTCTCCATGGGGACACAGTACTAAAGGTATTTTCTGGCTTCCTTGGGGCAGACAGGCCTATTTTTTTAGTAGGCCCATCTGCCCCTATGACAGAATCCACTTAGGCACCAATTTCTAAAATGTTTGATGATGGGGTGTTTGTCAACTGAAGAAGTCTTTGCATTTGTGATAAAAAAAAAATTCCTCCTTTTTGTTCTAGTTCAAAGCTTTTGCTTTATTTGCTGTGGCTCCTTGCGGTTTTGGCGGTGGTTGACCTGCAGTTTGCACAGTTGCATGTTTTAGGTAAGTAAAAACAATTTACTCCAAAGGAGTATTGTTGCCATGCATGAATGACATGTTTGTAGGGGGTGTACTAAATGCAGGATTGTGTGTGAAATTGTCCTTAGGTTTGTGCACAATGATATTTGTTTTGTCTTATTTCTAATTTGCCTTTCTTTCTTTCTTTTTAGTGGGATATCATTGGTGATTGCTGTGTAGTTGCTGGTGAATCAAGCTTTTTCAGGCAAGTGAGCGGTATAGTTTTTGAGTTTGTAACTCTTACTAACAAAGCTACACTTTGTTACTTGTCTTACACAGTGCTGGTTGTTGGTGGTGAATTAATTTGTCCAGTTAATTTTAGCAGGAGAGATCATGGCTAGCCGCAGGATGACCGCTCAGCAGGTGGTTGGTATGCTTTTTGAGTCACAGTCTGATCATGACTATGAGACGGACTCTGCATCTGAGGCAGAGGAGGAAGTCAGAGATTCTGGCAGTGATGTTTCTGTTGGAGGGGAATCTTCTGATGATGAAGCCACACTCAGTGCAGATGAAGGTTCTGTTTTAGAGGAGGACGTTGATGTGCCAATAGTGCAGCAACCTGGGGCTGAAAGGTTTCCCGTTAGAAGACCTGATGTCTGGGTTGCCCCAAACATGGAGCAGCCAGAGTTGCCTGCCTTTACTGGTCTCCCGGGGTGTAACGCCAATACAGAGAACTTTATGCCTATCAATTTCTTTGAGTTATTCATGGATGATGTGTTTTTGGAAGAGATTGTTGAGCAGACTAATTTGTATGCGGAGCAGCATTTGAGGGACAACGCTGCTAGACTTAGGCCACACTCTAGAGCTGCCCAGTGGATTCCCACAAATTTGGAGGAGCTAAAAAAGTTTTTGGGTTTGACTTTTTTGATGGGGTTGATAAGGAAGCCGTCACTGGCTTCTTATTGGTCTACTAGTCCCTTGATGGCAACAGCTATATTTCCAGCTACCATGAGTCGTAATCGGTATTTGCTTCTTCTTAGGATGCTGCATTTTGTTGACAATGCATTAGCCTTGCCACGAGATCACCCAGATTCTGACCGTCTTTTTAAGATTAGGCCTGTCCTTGATCATTTTGTAGATCGGTTTTCGGAGGTCTATGTTCCAGGCAAAGAGATAAGTGTGGACGAGTCTTTGGTCCTCTTCAAGGGTCGTTTGGTTTTTAGGCAGTACATTCCTAGCAAAAGGGCACGATATGGAATTAAATTGTATATGCTGTCTGAAAGTAGGACAGGATATGTGTATAGTTTCCGTGTGTACACTGGTAGGGATTCCAATATTGACCCCCCTGGTTGTCCTCCCACTTTTGGAGTTACTGAGAAAATAGTGTGGGATCTTGGTAGACGACTGTTCAACAAAGGTCACCATTTGTATGTAGATAACTTCTACACTGGTGTGCAGTTGTTCAAGGAATTGTTTAGAGTGGACACAGTTGCTTGTGGCACAATCCGTTCTAACCGGAAAGGCTATCCAAGGGAGCTTGTCTGTAAAAAACTTGAGAGGGGACAGTGCTGTGCCTTGCGGAACGAGGAGCTGCTAGCTTTGAAATTTTCAGACAAGAGGGATGTCTACATGCTAAGTACCATCCATGATGAGAGTACTTCCCCTGTGACTGTTTGGGGCCAGGTTGCTGAAGTGCGCAAACCTGTGTGCATTTTAGATTATAATAAGCACATGGGAGGTGTAGATAGAGTTGACCAGAGGTTGGAACCTTATACTGCTATTCGTAAGTCTTATGTTTGGTATAAGAAGTTAGCACTTCACCTCTTCCACTTAGCAACCTTCAATGCTTTTATTGTGTTTAGGGATAGGTCTCCAGACTCAAAGATGACATTTGTGAAATTTCAGGAGTCAGTGATAGAGAGCCTTATTGTGGTGGAACAGGCCAGAGTTCCTAGAGAAGCAGTGGTGGAGGATGTGGCTAGATTGAAAGATCGCCACTTTGCTGAGCACATTCCTCCCACACCCAAAAAAGACTTTCCAGCTAAGAAATGTAGAGTGTGTTTTCGAAGAGGTATCCGGAGGGAGACTCGAATGTACTGCCCAGATTGTCCTTCAAAGCCTGGGCTGTGTGTCGGTGCTTGTTTTAAGAATTACCACACCCAGAAGAATTTCTGGGAACAACCATGAGTGTAAACTCATGTCTGTTTTGTATTTTCATGTGTTTAGTTTCATGGTTAGCATTTCTGTCATGTTGTTAGTTAGAGCTTTTGTGTTTGTTGTTTTGTAATTCTTTCTACTTAGTTAGGGGTTCCTCAGTTAAAAAAAATAAAAATATGATGCCATTGTGTGTGGAGTGGGGCTTGGCTGAGACTGTACATATTGACTTGATGTTGGCTACTGCAACACACTGCAAGCCAAACACCAGTCCACACACTCCCATCAGCTGGTGTGATTGTTGTATCAGGCATGTGGGCGTATGTAAGTGATGGGCCCTTGAGTGGCGCTGTCTGTCGATGTGAGTGTTGTAATGTGCTGGGCCCGTGGCTGGCGGTGTGAATGGCCTTGTGTGTGTCATGTATGAAAGTTGTGTGAATGGACTGTAAAGCGGTTGGTGCCTTGTCGCGGCTTTACAGCTCACGAGCTGTGAGTCATTGGTTCAGTTTTTTGCCTTTCAGTTACTAACAGTGCTTTTCATTTTTGTGAAAGCTCGTTAGTAAAGTTTGATCCACTGAACCATCACTCACCCTCGTGCCAAATCCAACCAGTATGTGTGGTAAAAATGACCAAACCTGCTCCGCTGTAATCAGGCGTCGCAGCACACCTATGACACGCTAGGTGCCTCAGGTGGGACCCCGATGATGAAGCATGCCACCAACTTGGTTGGTGGGTGAGGGGTCTTTTTCACATAACCTAAGTGTGTTTCTTTTCAAAATTTTAGTGTTTGGCACATCACGGACGTATGTGGGCACATCAAAACGATATATTACAAAACTACCTGTGTTTGGGGGGGGAGAGGGCACCTATGTTTTTGGTCCTGTGTGCGGCCTTCATCTAGGGAAACCTACCAAACCCAGACATTTTTTAAAACTAGACACCCCAAGGAGTCTAGGGAGGAGTGGCTTGCGTGGATCCCCCAACATTTTCTTACCCAGACTCCTCTGTAAACCTCAAAATGTGCTTAAAAAAAGCATATTTTCCTGACTTTTCATCGTACGATCACCACTCCAGCACAAAATTCCTACTCCCCAGTGTTCCCCTCAGTCTCCCAAATAAAATGACACCTCACGTATGTGGGTCCCCAAAGCAGAGTCAGTCTAAAGATGTATAAAAGAATATGTCCTTATAAACTCGTAGTACTATCCCCTGTATCTCTACAAGTTTTGGGCCTTATTCTGTTGGAGGCACCTGGCCCACCCACACAACTGAGGTATCATTTTTATCGGGAGACTTGGGGGAACGCTGGGTGGAAGGAAATTTGCGGCTCCACTCAGATTCCAGAACTTTCTGTCACCGAAATGTGTGAAAAATGCGTTTTTTTAGCCAATATTTGAGGTTTGGAAAGGATTCTGGGTAACAGAACCTGGTCAGAGCCCCTCAAGTCACCCCATCTTGGATTCCCCTAGGTCTCTAGTTTTCAGAAATGCACAGGTTTGGTAGGTTTCCCTAGGTGCTGGCTGAGCTACAGGCCAAAAACTACAGGTAGGCACTGTTTTCAATGAAAAAATGTGATGTGTCCACACTGCGCTTTGGGGCGTTTCCTGTCGCGGGCGCTAGGCCTACCCACACAAGTGAGGTATCATTTTTATCGGGAGACGTGGGGGAACGCTGGGTGGAAGGAAATTTGTGGCCCCTCTCAGATTCCAGAACTTTCTGCCACAGAAATGTGAGGAACATGTGTTTTTTTAGCCAAATTTTGAGGTTTGCAAAGGATTCTGGGTAACAGAACCTGGTCCGAGCCACACAAATCACCCCATCTTGGATTCCCCTAGGTCTCTAGTTTTCAGAAATGCACAGGTTTGGTAGGTTTCCCTAGGTGGCGGCTGAGCTACAGGCCAAAATCTACAGGTAGGCACTTTGCTAAAAACAGGTCTGTTTTCTGTGATGTGTCCACGTTGCGCTTTGGGGCGTTTCCTGTCGCGGGCGCTAGGCCTACCCACACAAGTGAGGTTTCATTTTTATCGGGAGACGTGGGGGAACGCTGGGTGGAAGGAAATTTGTGGCTCCTCTCAGATTCCAGAACTTTCTGCCAAAGAAATGTGAGGAACATGTGTTTTTTTAGCCAATTTTTGAGCTTTGCAAAGGATTCTGGGTAACAGAACCTGGACCGAGCCCCGCCAGTCACCCCTCCTTGGATTCCCCTAGGTCTCTAGTTTTCAGAAATGTACAGGTTTGGTAGGTTTCCCTAGGTGCCGGCTGAGCTAGAGGCCAAAATCTACAGGTAGTCACTTCGCAAAAAACACCTCTGTTTTCTTCCAAAATTTTTGTGGTGTCCACGTTGCGCTTTGGGGCGTTTCCTGTCGCGGGCGCTAGGCCTACCCACGCAAGTGAGGTATCATTTTTATCGGGAGACTTGGGGGAACGCTGGGTAGAAGGACATTTGTGGCTCCTCCCAGATTCCAGAACTTTCTGCCACAGAAATGTGAGGAACATGTGTTTTTTTAGCCAATTTTTGAGCTTTGCAAAGGATTCTGGGTAACAGAACCTGGTCCGAGCCCCGCCAGTCACCCCTCCTTGGATTCCCCTAGGTCTCTAGTTTTCAGAAATGCACAGGTTTGGTAGGTTTCCCTAGGTGGCGGCTGAGCTACAGGCCAAAATCTACAGGTAGGCACTTTGCTAAAAACAGGTCTGTTTTCTGTGATGTGTCCACGTTGCGCTTTGGGGCGTTTCCTGTCGCGGGCGCTAGGCCTACCCACACAAGTGAGGTATCATTTTTATCGGGAGACATGGGGGAACGCTGGGTGGAAGGAAATTTGTGGCTCCTCTCAGATTCCAGAACTTTCTGCCACAGAAATGTGAGGAACATGTGTTTTTTTAGCCAATTTTTGAGCTTTGCAAAGGATTCTGGGTAACAGAACCTGGTCCGAGCCCCGCCAGTCACCCCTCCTTGGATTCCCCTAGGTCTCTAGTTTTCAGAAATGCACAGGTTTGGTAGGTTTCCCTAGGTGGCGGCTGAGCTACAGGCCAAAATCTACAGGTAGGCACTTCGCTAAAAACAGGTCTGTTTTCTTCCAAAATTTTGGTGGTGTCCACGTTGCGCTTTGGGGCGTTTCCTGTCGCGGGCGCTAGGCCTACCCACGCAAGTGAGGTATCATTTTTATCGGGAGACTTGGGGGAACGCTGGGTGGAAGGAAATTTGTGGCTCCTCCCAGATTCCAGAACTTTCTGCCACAGAAATGTGAGGAACATGTGTTTTTTTAGCCAATTTTTGAGCTTTGCAAAGGATTCTGGGTAACAGAACCTGGTCCGAGCCCCGCCAGTCACCCCTCCTTGGATTCCCCTAGGTCTCTAGTTTTCAGAAATGCACAGGTTTGGTAGGTTTCCCTAGGTGGCGGCTGAGCTACAGGCCAAAATCTACAGGTAGGCACTTTGCTAAAAACAGGTCTGTTTTCTTCCAAAATTTTGGTGGTGTCCACGTTGCGCTTTGGGGCGTTTCCTGTCGCGGGCGCTAGGCCTACCCACGCAAGTGAGGTATCATTTTTATCGGGAGACTTGGGGGAACGCTGGGTGGAAGGAAATTTGTGGCTCCTCCCAGATTCCAGAACTTTCTGCCACAGAAATGTGAGGAACATGTGTTTTTTTAGCCAATTTTTGAGCTTTGCAAAGGATTCTGGGTAACAGAACCTGGTCCGAGCCCCGCCAGTCACCCCTCCTTGGATTCCCCTAGGTCTCTAGTTTTCAGAAATGCACAGGTTTGGTAGGTTTCCCTAGGTGGCGGCTGAGCTAGAGGCCAAAATCTACAGGTAGGCACTTTGCTAAAAACAGGTCTGTTTTCTGTGATGTGTCCACGTTGCGCTTTGGGGCGTTTCCTGTCGCGGGCGCTAGGCCTACCCACGCAAGTGAGGTATCATTTTTATCGGGAGACTTGGGGGAACGCTGGGTGGAAGGAAATTTGTGGCTCCTCTCAGATTCCAGAACTTTCTGTCACTCAAATGTGAGGAAAATGCGTTTTTTTAGCCAAAATATGAGGTTTGCAAAGGATTCTGGGTAACAGAACCTGGTCCGAGCCCCGCCAGTCACCCCTCCTTGGATTCCCCTAGGTCTCTAGTTTTCAGAAATGTACAGGTTTGGTAGGTTTCCCTAGGTGCCGGCTGAGCTAGAGGCCAAAATCTACAGGTAGTCACTTCGCAAAAAACACCTCTGTTTTCTTCCAAAATTTTGGTGGTGTCCACGTTGCGCTTTGGGGCGTTTCCTGTCGCGGGCGCTAGGCCTACCCACGCAAGTGAGGTATCATTTTTATCGGGAGACTTGGGGGAACGCTGGGTGGAAGGAAATTTGTGGCTCCTCCCAGATTCCAGAACTTTCTGCCACAGAAATGTGAGGAACATGTGTTTTTTTAGCCAATTTTTGAGCTTTGCAAAGGATTCTGGGTAACAGAACCTGGTCCGAGCCCCGCCAGTCACCCCTCCTTGGATTCCCCTAGGTCTCTAGTTTTCAGAAATGTACAGGTTTGGTAGGTTTCCCTAGGTGGCGGCTGAGCTAGAGGCCAAAATCTACAGGTAGTCACTTCGCAAAAAACACCTCTGTTTTCTTCCAAAATTTTGGTGGTGTCCACTTTGCACTTTGGGGCGTTTCCTGTCGCGGGCGCTAGGCCTACCCACACAAGTGAGGTATCATTTTTATCGGGAGACGTGGGGGAACACTGGGTGGAAGGAAATTCGTGGCTCCTCTCAGATTCCAGAACTTTCTGCCACAGAAATGTGACGAACATGTGTTTTTTTAGCCAATTTTTGAGCTTTGCAAAGGATTCTGGGTAACAGAACCTGGTCCGAGCCACACAAATCACCCCATCTTGGATTCCCCTAGGTCTCTAGTTTTCAGAAATGCACAGGTTTGGTAGGTTTCCCTAGGTGGCGGCTGAGCTAGAGGCCAAAATCTACAGGTAGGCACTTTGCTAAAAACAGGTCTGTTTTCTGTGATGTGTCCACATTGCGCTTTGGGGTGTTTCCTGTCGCGGGCGCTAGGCCTACCCACACAAGTGAGGTATCATTTTTATTGGGAGACGTGGGGGAACGCTGGGTGGAAGGAAATTCGTGGCTCCTCTCAGATTCCAGAACTTTCTGCCACAGAAATGTGAGGAACATGTGTTTTTTTAGCCAAATTTTGAGGTTTGCAAAGGATTCTCGGTAACAGAACCTGGTCCGAGCCACACAAATCACCCCATCTTGGATTCCCCTAGGTCTCTAGTTTTCAGAAATGCACAGGTTTGGTAGGTTTCCCTAGGTGGCGGCTGAGCTAGAGGCCAAAATCTACAGGTAGGCACTTTGCTAAAAACAGGTCTGTTTTCTGTGATGTGTCCACATTGCGCTTTGGGGTGTTTCCTGTCGCGGGCGCTAGGCCTACCCACACAAGTGAGGTATCATTTTTATCGGGAGACGTGGGGGAACGCTGGGTGGAAGGAAATTTGTGGCTCCTCTCAGATTCCAGAACTTTCTGCCACAGAAATGTGAGGAACATGTGTTTTTTTAGCCAAATTTTGAGGTTTGCAAAGGATTCTGGGTAACAGAACCTGGTCCGAGCCACACAAATCACCCCATCTTGGATTCCCCTAGGTCTCTAGTTTTCAGAAATGCACAGGTTTGGTAGGTTTCCCTAGGTGGCGGCTGAGCTAGAGGCCAAAATCTACAGGTAGGCACTTTGCTAAAAACAGGTCTGTTTTCTGTGATGTGTCCACATTGCGCTTTGGGGTGTTTCCTGTCGCGGGCGCTAGGCCTACCCACACAAGTGAGGTATCATTTTTATCGGGAGACGTGGGGGAACGCTGGGTGGAAGGAAATTTGTGGCTCCTCTCAGATTCCAGAACTTTCTGCCACAGAAATGTGAGGAACATGTGTTTTTTTAGCCAAATTTTGAGGTTTGCAAAGGATTCTGGGTAACAGA
Organism: Pleurodeles waltl; assembly: GCF_031143425.1. Lineage (NCBI taxonomy): Eukaryota > Metazoa > Chordata > Amphibia > Caudata > Salamandridae > Pleurodeles > Pleurodeles waltl. The sequence continues at coordinate 1,488,283,633 of NC_090440.1, read as the reverse complement.
ACCTGGTCCGAGCCACACAAATCACCCCATCTTGGATTCCCCTAGGTCTCTAGTTTTCAGAAATGCACAGGTTTGGTAGGTTTCCCTAGGTGGCGGCTGAGCTAGAGGCCAAAATCTACAGGTAGGCACTTTGCTAAAAACAGGTCTGTTTTCTGTGATGTGTCCACGTTGCGCTTTGGTGCGTTTCCTGTCGCGGGCGCTAGGCCTACCCACACAAGTGAGGTATCATTTTTATCGGGAGACTTGGGGGAACATAGAATAGCAAAACAAGTGTTATTGCCCCTTGTCTTTCTCTACATTTTTCCCTTCCAAATGTAAGACAGTGTGTAAAAAAGACGTCTATTTAAGAAATGCCCTGTAATTCACATGCTAGTATGGGCACCCCGGAATTCAGAGATGTGCAAATAACCACTGCTTCTCAACACCTTATCTTGTGCCCATTTTGGAAATACAAAGGTTTTCTTGATAGCTATTTTTTACTCTTTATATTTCAGCATATGAATTGCTGTATACCCGGCATAGAATGAAAACCCACTGCAGGATGCAGGTCATTTATTGGCTCTGGGTACCTAGAGTTCTTGATGAACCTACAAGCCCTATATATCCCCGCAACCAGAAGAGTCCAGCAGACGTAACGGTATATTGCTTTCGAAAATCTGACATTGCAGGAAAAAGTTACAGAGTAAAACTTAGAGAAAAATTGATGTTTTTTTCACCTCAATTTCAATATTTTTCTTTTTCAGTTGCTATTTTCTGTAGGAAACCCTTGTAGGATCTACACAAATTACCCCTTGCTGAATTCAGAATTTTGTCTACTTTTCAGAAATGTTGCGGTTTATGGGATCCAGCGTTGGTTTCATGCCCATTTCTGTCACTGACTGGAAGGAGGCTGAAAGCACAAAAAATCGTAAAAATGGGGTATGTCCCAGTAAAATGCCAAAATTGGGTTGAAAAATTGGGTTTTCTGATTCAACTCTGCCTGTTCCTGAAAGCTGGGAAGCTGGTGATTTTATCACCGCAAACCCTTTGTTGATGCCCTTTTCAGGGAAAAAACCACAAGCCTTCTTCTGCAGCCCATTTTTCCAATTTTTTTAAAAAAAATGAAATTTTCATAGTTTTTTGGCTAATTTCTTGGCCTCCTTCTGGGGAACCCACAAAGTCTGGGTACCTCTAGAATCCCTAGGATGTTGGAAAAAAAGGACGCAAATTTGGCATGGGTAGCTTATGTGAACAAAAAGTTATGAGGGCCTAAGCGCGAACTGCTCCTAATAGCCAAAAAAAGGCTCGGCACAGGAGGGGGAAAAGGCCTGGCAGCGAAGGGGTTAATAAAACATTATAGCTTCCATAAAGTGGCATGTGCCCGGTTTTTATGCAAGGGACACATGTGCCATGCCTATTCTCTTTTGCTCTCAGAACAAGACATGGCCAACTGTTCGTTTAAAATACAAAAAAGTGGTAAGGAAACATGCAAGGAGCATCATGAACTTTAATTATTCTCTCTCGCTTAGGCTTCCTGCTTTGTATAGTTTGGTTCAACAAAAGCTGTCCAGGTGGCCAAGGTTGTAATTAAGCTTTAATATAAAGTTCAATTTCCCCTTGAAAGGCGCCTCTGGATTCTGGCAAACCTCCAGAATAGTACACTTACTTATTGTTGGCTCGCATGACTGAAAATGTTAAACACCTGTGTGAGGCTTAAAGTGCCATTACCACCTGTAATTAAAGAAGTGTCTAATTACCAGAGGGAAGTAACCAAACTGCTTCAGCACGTGCATGCATTGGCCACGCTGGATTTAATAACAAGTCTTTAACAGAAGAGAAAACGGTATAAATCATGCAAGATGATATAATTATTGCGCCTAGAAAATTACTCTATAAAGTGTGCAGCGTGACAAATAGTTATGGAAGGCAAAAAATCACTGCAAATGGCGTTAGATCTGATATGACTCAAAGTATTTGAAGTCAGAGAAGGAGGCTGTCAACTGCAAATGGGTTAAAGGCTATAGCAGGTTTGCTGCTTGTAAACAGTATAAATGATTGACAGCAATGACGGTACCATGGTAAGTCCAAATAGGTAGTTGTCCACAAATAAAAATAACTTTAAAAATTAGCTCTAATGCCACTTTAATTAGCAACTTAATCATGCAATTCGAAGCCAGGCAGTGTGGGAAACTGACACCCTGTTGCAGTACCCCCCCATTTTTTGCCTTGTTTCTGGATACAACTTGGACTGGAGAACACTGGGATCCTGCTAACCAGGTCGCCAGTGCCAGTGTTCTTTCCTTAAATATTGCAAAGTTATTGGTACAATTAGCAATACCTCTAGCTGGCACTGTAAGTCCCTGGTAAATGGTAATCAGGTACCCAGTGCTTGGGGTACTGAAGGCAGGCCCTTAGGGCAGCAGCACAGACTGTGCCATCCTCAAGGGCCATGCATCCAGATACAGCCAGCACTACAATTGCAGGGTAAGTGTCCTGCAGCAATCCTGAACAGCAAACTCGACATGGCACACAGCCTTTGTGCCCTGTCCACTACACACTGCATGCAATATAGGTAAGTCACACCTCTGGCAGGCCTTCCAACCCTAAGGTAGGGTACACTATACTGTATGTGTGGGCATAGATGCATGAGCAATATGCCCCGACTGTGTCCCTGCCAAACCTGGGACATAGTAAGTGTACAGAGTAGCCATTTTAATACATGTGCTGGATACTGGTCAGAACGAGTTTCACAGCTACAATCCTGGGCTGTTTGTTATCAAACAATTCAGAATGATAAATCCAAGCTGGTACCAGCATTGGATTTATCCCAAAATGTACCCAGGGGTCACCTTAGAGGTGCCCCTTGCAAAAGCTAACTACCCTGGTGTGGTTGCTGGCCGGTCACAACCAGCCTGCCACCACCAGACAAGATTCTGGAACCCTGGGGTGAGAGATCCTGCTCTCTGGGTCCCTGAACAAACCCCTTCATGGGAATAGATGCTTCACATCTCCCCCTAGGAATGTGCACTGCCCTGTAAGTCGAGGTTCAAATGCTTGAGCTTGAAACCCAACCCCCAAGCCTGCTGCTAGTAGCAAATGGTCTCCCCCATTGCAAACCCCCACTTTTGGTTGGAGCATCAGCCTGAAAACACACAAAGAACAGGAGTAGTGGTAACGCTAAACTGTTCAACATAGAGGTCGCAATACAACCAGTAACATTGTATCTTTAACATCAACAGGTCAAACTGGCACTGCCACAAGTGCTGTTGGGATTGTCATTGTTGGAGGTGAGGCCTCTAGTCCAGCAACATAAGGGGCACCTGCTACTATTGCTGTGTGGAGCATGCGCTGCCCGAGCACAGAGCTGTCTGAGGATGGAAGAGGTTAGGCTGGGCCATTTTGGTTGCCTATTTAAAAACTTGTAGAGATTCTAATTTATTTCCTAACTTTACTGTCAATTGGAAAAAAGGGCACAAAGAAATGTAGAGCATACTTCCAGCAAGGAGTGGCTTATTGAAAATACTATAAAATACTATGGTAAGTTTCCTTACAAAGACTATGAGGATGATTGATCAATAAATTGAGTTGGTTGAAGAGCAGCTTTACATTGTTAAAAAAGACATCACTGAAGCTCCTGGCAGCATCGATAAGCCTATTGTTAGCACTAGCTATATGCCTTGCTGACAGAGCCCCGGAAATGCAACAAGGGCTAATCCTTGTGTTCTTGAACGGACTCTATCAGTTGATGGAGCAGATGGTGTGGGTTCTAAATTGCGCACTGACTCTTTGTATTCCCCTCCCCACCTTCCTCAGCCAAAAATAAAAAAGAATATAAACAACTTCTGCAATGCTTTAGTTAATTCTCTTTTGATCTCAGCATATGATTGTTCTAGTCTTAAAAGTGGGGGTGGGCCAGGGAGCCAATGGTCTCTTTTTCATTTGCTCCAGATTGGATAATTTAGACTGCCTAATCTCAAAGTTTATGTACTTTGTCAAAACAGTGACAACGAGGAAGATACTCATAGGATATGGGCGCTCACAGAAAGTCCATAGAATAAATCACACATTTAGTTCATGGCACGGTGCTTCTGACAGGAGGATCTCCCTCAATCCTCCAATGTTTCCAGAGAAACACAAAAGCATACAAACAAAAGTCGTAGCACTCGTGGTATAAAAACAGAGTTAGACGTTGTACGTATATCCAGTCTTCTTCGTAAATTATCAACCAAACTTGTGTTTGTATCAAGGTCCAAGTTTTATTAGTACTGTTCAGAAATCCTCCAAAGGAACAGCCTATTTATATTGTTCAGATATCCTCCATAAGAACAGCCAACACGTGTTTCATCCTCTGAGAAGTATCTCTCATTAAGGACTTCATCAGGGCTGAAATAAAATAAAGTAGTATCTATATATATGTTGTGGAATAAAGGATAGGAGCAGAATATTGGACCAAATTCAAAATGTGACAATAGTGCGATTATGCAAATGCATGCTCTATTGTGACTAGTGTGATAATCATTAAAAAAGAAAAGAAAAACACAAGCTAACAAAACAACCCAATTCATAATAACCTTAAATCCAATAAAAAACATCTCGATCCGTGATCAAAATTAAGGTCTAAAAGCGTGACCAAACATGTCTGAAGATCAGAGTGCCCAAAATTCATTTTCAAACTCAGTGCACATCACTGTAGACAATCTAATTAAGGGTAATCCATGTGACTAAAGTAAGAAAGGGACCCCGATTTGTGTAAAAGTAATGTTACTTAGAGGTTTACCAGTATAATCGAAAACATCCAGGAAAAAATCTATCATAAGCAATGTGGGGCGAGAAAAAACTCCACTAACCTTACTGTACTTCATATATTCACAATAATCATATCGTTAGGTAGTCATCGAATATTATCTGCGATGAGATTAAGAAACAATCAAAAAAAGCAGTAATGCGGTCAGCCCCATCCATCTTGTATTTAAATAACAATTAAAAATAGAACTTCTATACGCTGATACGGAAATTTAGGGTGGATATTTAGAAACGGTAAAATATGCAAAATCTCACCTCCATCAAAGTGTCAGAGTGACTCAATATCGGAAAAAAGGGGAAAAACGCCGCGCGGTCTTATTCACCCGCAGCGTTCCCGAATCTAGTGGCCGCAGTGTATCTGAACGTCCGGATACCGGAAGTCAGATAAGACGCCTGATCGCACCAAGAGTGAAAATAGAAAAAGGACTAATATTAGGAAAAAACGGATGCCATCTTGGAGTGTCTCCGTTGTTATACAAGGAGACAAGCTTAGTATTCCTAATCCATATAACAAGTCACTAAATAATAATGTAAAGGTCACCATAAACTGGCGCCACTTCAAGGTATCTCAAATCGGACAATCTGGAAAATTATGTCATCTGCTAAGTTATATTGACAGTATATAATGTCAAGGAAAATTGGGGCAATAACTGGTAAGTACCAATGTAAGATAAAAAGTCCTATTGGATAAGGGAAATCTAATATGAGTAAACCTCTGAGTAATTAATAATCTACCCAGAAGAGATATACCCAGTGTCAAGAGAGACAGTCACATGGTTATTATATCCTCCAAATGCTCTCAGTTTCAATCCATTAGATACTTATAATCTAACATCCATAGCATATAATAAGGCAACCAACAGTGTCACTAGGCATTCAAGAACAGTCACATTGTTTGTATGTCTTCCAAAATGCTATCAATCTAAACCATTAATTATTGGTAATCTAACATAGTATTAAGTATATACACAAGCAACTGCGTACAGAATAACTGTAAGTAAGTAGTCAGCACATAGATAGCAGCATCATGTTATTACAACACAGAATGAGAATACAATCATCGACAAGGTATTCAGTTAGTGTAAATAACAACTAGAAAATAAATTGAGGACAGTAGGTTAATCCCCTAAATAGTATTCCATCTCAAAGTTGGTATTTAGGCCATCCTCCACAGCTCTAAGTTTTAAAATCCAATAGCATTCCCTCCTCCTGAGTACTAGCTCTCTGTTACCCCCTCTAGGGTCTCTTATGATGTGATCAAACCCAAAAAATTTGAATCCACAGGAGTCATTGCGTTGAGGGCAATGTCGCATGTGATTTACTATGGGGTATCTCCCATCATCTTGCCTGAGGGCTCTGAAATGTTCACTTGCCCTGATTCTGAGTGGTCTGATAGTACTGCCTATATAATATAGGCCACAGTTGCATAAGATCATATATACCACAAAATTGCTGTCACATGTGATATTGTAGTTGATATTATAAAGTACCTGAGTAGAGCTCCTAAATGTGGTGATACCCGATTTGGCCCATCTGCACATGCCACAATGTCCACATTTAAAGAAGCCTTTACTTCGGTTGCTCAGCCAGTTGCCTGGGTTCTGTTTTTTGCGAAAACTAGGGCATAGAATATTTTTGAGAGTTTTGCCTCTTCTGAATGAAAAAATAGGGGTTCTGGGGATCACTTCTTTTAGATTAGGATCGGCTTTGAGAATGCCCCAATGTCTGTTCATACATTTTTTAAGTAGCGTTGCTGATTCCGTATAGTTGACTATACATCTAATGGTATTGTCATTAGATTGAGGTTTATGACACAATGTGTCCGATCTTTTAAGACGCATCGCCCTGGTGCGAGCATTTTCAATCACATTAGGAGAATACCCCCGTGCCTTAAATCTGTTGCTCATATCCTTGATGCATCTATCAAAATCTTCTTCCAGGCTACAATTGCGTCTTGCCCTCACCATCTCACCGTAAGGTATTGAGTTAATTTGGTGAATAGGATGTGTACTCCTAGCATGTAAAATGGCGTTACACGAAGTCCCTTTCCTGTATAGACGACTCTCTATTTTGTTGTCCTTAACAAATAGTTCCACATCTAGGAATGCAATATTAGATGTACTCTGTTCAGATGTAAAATGAATATTATAATCGTTGTTGTTGAGATATTTTACAAAATCGTTTAGTTTTTGTCGATCCCCAGTCCAGATCATCAAGCAATCGTCGATATATCTGCCCCAATAAAGTATGTCTGTCATCCAAGTACTCCCTTCTTTGCTCCAGATCTTATTCTGCTCGAAATGTCCCATAAAGAGATTCGCATAAGCTGGCGAGAATTTAGACCCCATGGCCTCGCCTTGTCTCTGTCGATACCAGTCATTTTTAAACAAAAAAACATTGTCATTCAAAATCAAATCAACCATATAGACCAACATAGTCGTGTGGTCATACAGTCTCGCAGGTCTTTTGTATAAAAAATGACGCAACGCCTCCTTTCCTTGTTCGTGATTAATGCTGGTGTAAAGAGAGGTAACATCTAGTGTGACTAAGATCATACCTGGTTCCCATGTCATGTCCGTTAATATGCTAAGTATGTGCTTAGTATCTTTAATGTAAGATGGTAGATTGATTACAAATGGTTGTAAAAAAATGTCAACATATTCCGAGAGTCTCTCTGTGGGACCACCTATGCCTGATACAATAGGCCTGCCTGGGGGGGATGTAGGGTTCTTGTGTATTTTAGGCAGTATGTAAATGCAGGGATTCTTGGGTCTGTGAACACGTAGGTACATATACTCCTCTTCCTTTAGGAGAGACTGGTTAAAACACTGTAGTAAAAATTTGTTAATCTTGTTAGACAGTGCGGGAATGGGGTCTGCGCGAATCTTCTCATAGCAAGTACTGTCTCCCAATTGTCTAAGGATCTCAAGTTCATAGTCCATGGTGTTCATAATCACAATATTGCCCCCTTTATCTGCCTCCCTTATAGTGATGTCTTCATTACTACGCAGTTGTCTCAGATTAATCATTTCTGTTTGGTTTAGGTTACGGTGCCTAATGTGTGTACGAGTGGTATTTTTCAACTCTAGCTTATTGAAGTCACGCCAGACCACCTTGAAAAAAGTATCTATACAATTATCCTTAATAAGGGTGGGAGTCCAGGTAGATTTATTCTTTAAGCCGCTAGGGAGTGTTTCTGAGGGAATATCCAATTCCGATAAAATCTGTGTTAAGATAGAAGGATCTTGTTCATAATTGGCAATAGACAGTAACGTAGCCGTATCCTGAACGTCCTTAATGGATAAGGAATGGCCCTCATGGAGGGCGTCCATTAAGGTACCTTTCTGTCTGTAATCAGGTAGATTGATAAAGTGTTTTTTTAATTTAAGACGTCTAATAAATTTAAAGAAGTCGATTTTAGTACTCTGAAAATCTCCACTCCCACCTGGACAGTAACCCAAACCCTTACTAAGAAGAGTAAGATCATGAGTAGTGAGTTCAAGACTAGATAGGTTAATGACATTTATATCATTATTGACAGAGTTACCTATTTCCCCCTGTTCCAAGAGCGTGTTTTCATTCCTTTCTTTACATCGGTGTTGTCTACCTCTCCCACCACGTCTGATTTTCCTGGCTCTACCAGTCGCCGATTTGTCTCCCACTGTCCCTGTCGTATTCTCTGGACCTCTGCTAAAAAAGAGGCAGTACCCTGTTGTGCTACTATGTCACATCTAGATGTATTTGAGCCAACGCTTGTCTCACTGTTACTGGTGGATACACTGTTCAAAGACGATGAAGAGCCCGCCTCAGCATTCGGCGGGAATTCAATCCTTTTGATCAAGTGATCATATTTGCGTGAGAATGTAAACCTACGTGTTCACAGACCCAAGAATCCCTGCATTTACATACTGCCTAAAATACACAAGAACCCTACATCCCCCCCAGGCAGGCCTATTGTATCAGGCATAGGTGGTCCCACAGAGAGACTCTCGGAATATGTTGACATTTTTTTACAACCATTTGTAATCAATCTACCATCTTACATTAAAGATACTAAGCACATACTTAGCATATTAACGGACATGACATGGGAACCAGGTATGATCTTAGTCACACTAGATGTTACCTCTCTTTACACCAGCATTAATCACGAACAAGGAAAGGAGGCGTTGCGTCATTTTTTATACAAAAGACCTGCGAGACTGTATGACCACACGACTATGTTGGTCTATATGGTTGATTTGATTTTGAATGACAATGTTTTTTTGTTTAAAAATGACTGGTATCGACAGAGACAAGGCGTGGCCATGGGGTCTAAATTCTCGCCAGCTTATGCGAATCTCTTTATGGGACATTTCGAGCAGAATAAGATCTGGAGCAAAGAAGGGAGTACTTGGATGACAGACATACTTTATTGGGGCAGATATATCGACGATTGCTTGATGATCTGGACTGGGGATCGACAAAAACTAAACGATTTTGTAAAATATCTCAACAACAACGATTATAATATTCATTTTACATCTGAACAGAGTACATCTAATATTGCATTCCTAGATGTGGAACTATTTGTTAAGGACAACAAAATAGAGAGTCGTCTATACAGGAAAGGGACTTCGTGTAACGCCATTTTACATGCTAGGAGTGCACATCCTATTCACCAAATTAACTCAATACCTTACGGTGAGATGGTGAGGGCAAGACGCAATTGTAGCCTGGAAGAAGATTTTGATAGATGCATCAAGGATATGAGCAACAGATTTAAGGCACGGGGGTATTCTCCTAATGTGATTGAAAATGCTCGCACCAGGGCGATGCGTCTTAAAAGATCGGACACATTGTGTCATAAACCTCAATCTAATGACAATACCATTAGATGTATAGTCAACTATACGGAATCAGCAACGCTACTTAAAAAATGTATGAACAGACATTGGGGCATTCTCAAAGCCGATCCTAATCTAAAAGAAGTGATCCCCAGAACCCCTATTTTTTCATTCAGAAGAGGCAAAACTCTCAAAAATATTCTATGCCCTAGTTTTCGCAAAAAACAGAACCCAGGCAACTGGCTGAGCAACCGAAGTAAAGGCTTCTTTAAATGTGGACATTGTGGCATGTGCAGATGGGCCAAATCGGGTATCACCACATTTAGGAGCTCTACTCAGGTACTTTATAATATCAACTACAATATCACATGTGACAGCAATTTTGTGGTATATATGATCTTATGCAACTGTGGCCTATATTCTATAGGCAGTACTATCAGACCACTCAGAATCAGGGCAAGTGAACATTTCAGAGCCCTCAGGCAAGATGATGGGAGATACCCCATAGTAAATCACATGCGACATTGCCCTCAACGCAATGACTCCTGTGGATTCGAATTTTTTGGGTTTGATCACATCATAAGAGACCCTAGAGGGGGTAACAGAGAGCTAGTACTCAGGAGGAGGGAATGCTATTGGATTTTAAAACTTAGAGCTGTGGAGGATGGCCTAAATACCAACTTTGAGATGGAATACTATTTAGGGGATTAACCTACTGTCCTCAATTTATTTTCTAGTTGTTATTTACACTAACTGAATACCTTGTCGATGATTGTATTCTCATTCTGTGTTGTAATAACATGATGCTGCTATCTATGTGCTGACTACTTACTTACAGTTATTCTGTACGCAGTTGCTTGTGTATATACTTAATACTATGTTAGATTACCAATAATTAATGGTTTAGATTGATAGCATTTTGGAAGACATACAAACAATGTGACTGTTCTTGAATGCCTAGTGACACTGCTGGTTGCCTTATTATATGCTATGGATGTTAGATTATAAGTATCTAATGGATTGAAACTGAGAGCATTTGGAGGATATAATAACCATGTGACTGTCTCTCTTGACACTGGGTATATCTCTTCTGGGTAGATTATTAATTACTCAGAGGTTTACTCATATTAGATTTCCCTTATCCAATAGGACTTTTTATCTTACATTGGTACTTAACAGTTATTGCCCCAATTTTCCTTGACATTATATACTGTCAATATAACTTAGCAGATGACATAATTTTCCAGATTGTCCGATTTGAGATACCTTGAAGTGGCGCCAGTTTATGGTGACCTTTACATTATTATTTAGTGACTTGTTATATGGATTAGGAATACTAAGCTTGTCTCCTTGTATAACAACGGAGACACTCCAAGATGGCATCCGTTTTTTCCTAATATTAGTCCTTTTTCTATTTTCACTCTTGGTGCGATCAGGCGTCTTATCTGACTTCCGGTATCCGGACGTTCAGATACACTGCGGCCACTAGATTCGGGAACGCTGCGGGTGAATAAGACCGCGCGGCGTTTTTCCCCTTTTTTCCGATATTGAGTCACTCTGACACTTTGATGGAGGTGAGATTTTGCATATTTTACCGTTTCTAAATATCCACCCTAAATTTCCGTATCAGCGTATAGAAGTTCTATTTTTAATTGTTATTTAAATACAAGATGGATGGGGCTGACCGCATTACTGCTTTTTTTGATTGTTTCTTAATCTCATCGCAGATAATATTCGATGACTACCTAACGATATGATTATTGTGAATATATGAAGTACAGTAAGGTTAGTGGAGTTTTTTCTCGCCCCACATTGCTTATGATAGATTTTTTGCTGGATGTTTTCGATTATACTGGTAAACCTCTAAGTAACATTACTTTTACACAAATCGGGGTCCCTTTCTTACTTTAGTCACATGGATTACCCTTAATTAGATTGTCTACAGTGATGTGCACTGAGTTTGAAAATGAATTTTGGGCACTCTGATCTTCAGACATGTTTGGTCACGCTTTTAGACCTTAATTTTGATCACGGATCGAGATGTTTTTTATTGGATTTAAGGTTATTATGAATTGGGTTGTTTTGTTAGCTTGTGTTTTTCTTTTCTTTTTTAATGATTATCACACTAGTCACAATAGAGCATGCATTTGCATAATCGCACTATTGTCACATTTTGAATTTGGTCCAATATTCTGCTCCTATCCTTTATTCCACAACATATATATAGATACTACTTTATTTTATTTCAGCCCTGATGAAGTCCTTAATGAGAGATACTTCTCAGAGGATGAAACACGTGTTGGCTGTTCTTATGGAGGATATCTGAACATTATAAATAGGCTGTTCCTTTGGAGGATTTCTGAACAGTACTAATAAAACTTGGACCTTGATACAAACACAAGTTTGGTTGATAATTTACGAAGAAGACTGGATATACGTACAACGTCTAACTCTGTTTTTATACCACGAGTGCTACGACTTTTGTTTGTATGCTTATGTACTTTGTCATTGGGCGGTTGGAAAATATTGAAGATCTTTTTACTTGGTCTAAATGTAAATTCCACGCAGTGTATTTCAGACTTGAGAAAAGAAGCCTTGACTCTGAAGGATTTCACAAATTTTGGTCATTAGACCCTTGTTCTAGCTGTGACAATCCTTATACAAAAACTTAAACCGTTAATGATTCTAACACTGCCCTTCCCCTTGTGCCCCAGCAAAGCAAAGCAGCTAACATTCCGCTATCAGCACCAGTAGTGAAATCCTTTGTTTTACAATTGCTGCCCAAGTAACACCGTTCATTATCGTACTTAAAGGGGTTCCACCTCTTAGGTAAAGGCAGGGTGGGAGGCAATGGCAACTTGTAAATAAGGTTACTCACTGCATATAAAGGCAGACTAGGTGACAGACACTCTGCACTACATGACAATCATGGTGAGGAAAATCCAGTGAAAAGAAACCAGCTCAAAACAGATGTAGATTGTTTAGTTATAACAAACAAGGAAACCCGAGAGTCACAATCGACCTTTGGTAGGCTTATGTACCTAAAAACTTGTCCAAAGGGTAATACTATCACAACAATATGCATATGCCATATAGTTATTTTAATCAATATACCAAATAAAAAAAACCTGTTTTTATTATTGAATATTGATGGTGCAGTGGGTGTGTCAAGCTTTTGTGGTACTCTTACAGAAGTGATAAACACAAGTGACAAATCTGTGATCCAAACGTTGTGTATAATAGAATAAGAACATGGCCCATTACAATATAAAATCTAAATGAAGGGTCCATGATGTTAGTCAACGATTCAACAAATATGTTACAGAAATTAAAAGAGGAGTATTGCCACAGTTGTCAGAAGCAAGAGGACAGTCCCAGATGAGAAACCACCAAGATGTGATTACAAAGGGGCGTTGATAGTAAAACAAGTCCGTTCACATGCCCATTCCTGGTCCAGTGTGACAGCTTATTGATTGGCTGATGCATATCCTTCTGCCCCTACACTGTCCTCCTCAAGAGCTAAGTGAAGCACTGTGAATTGCTCTCTTTGTGTGGGGAGGGCTATTTTCCTGCTGCTAGAGAGAAATGTAATTAACCTAGCACAGAAGGATCCTGCGCTGAGCCAGAGAAATATGATAATTCAGAATGACACATAAGTTGTTTAGATATCTTCATGGCAGAGCTGATTTTTTTGGACAGGTTACTCCCACTCTCCCCATGTTAATATTCACATGTCTCTGTAGACCAAAGGGAAGATAAACTGTACCCTAATGTGTGCATTATAATATGTCACTACAGACAAAACTTTAACTGAATGGGTGGAACCAAATTTCCACAGCTATACTTTATAAAAGGTTTTGCCATTATTTGTTGTCAGGGAAAATAAGCCATTCAGCCCCAGTATATAGATGGTTGTACATCATATTTCATTCCTGTGATGCCTACGAGTTCTGGCAACACTAAGGGTGGTCTTACTACTCTAGTCTTATTTTCCTTTTCATAAAGAATCCTTTGATCCTAAATAGCTAGATTATATTTTCATTTAATGTGTAACCCAAATATTTTTTGAAAATTAATTACTATAATAATAATTTCAACTCTAACTAAATGTTGATTTTATTAATTTAAGGGTAAGGGAAATAGAGGATTTTGTAAGTAACTGAAATAGTCATGTATCTATGGATGGGGCACTTTAACATAGACTGTACTGTCATTTGTCTAGTAGCACAACCTGTGGACTAAGTGATACCATAGGAAAGGCCCTAAATCATTTCCGGCACAACCCCTATGGAAAAGCTCTCCACTTGCTCCTCTCCAAATATCAGCAGTAGTTTTCCCTTGAGTTATTTTCTCATTGTCTGGTTTTAAGGCCCACATGTGTTGATAGGGATCATCACAGTATAATAGATTTCATACTGCTCTCAAATGACATGCACAAGAGTTTTACTGACATTATAGCAGTTGATAATGCGTTCTGCAACCACAATCTGATATCTTTCCTCTTCCTTGGAAACAAAATCCAATCCACTTACCTTAGTTGCTGAGAAAAATACAGGTGTTTTCCTGAAATGGAAAAGAGTTGATAAAGGGAAACTGCTCACTGACCTTATCGCATGTAACAAAGAAGCATTGTCTGGATGAGGAAGCAGAACCAAATGAAGTTCTTAGGTCCAATGGCACACTATGGCCCATATTTATACTTTTTGATGAACACCAGCGCCGGTGCTGGTTTGCGTAAAAAAAAAATTACGCCGGCTAATGCCATCCCTACACGCCAGACAGGCGCCTTATTTAAGGATTGATATTAGCTGGCGCTGCGGGCTGGTCCGTGTAAAAAAAAAAGACTCAAACCAGGCAGCGCCTGTGTAGGGAAAACTCAGGTTTGAGTCAAAAATCATGGCTCAAACCAGTCCAGCGCCATTTTTTGATGCACAACCCCCATTGAAATGACTCCTGTCTTAGCAAAGACAGGAGTCATGCCCCCTTGCCCAATGGTCATGCCCAGGGGACTTCTGTCCCCTGAGCATGGCCATTGGGCACAGTGGCATGTAGGGGGGCCCAAGTTAGGCCCCCCTATGCCACTTTAAAAAAATCAAAAAAATTATTCTGACCCCAACATACCTGTACCTACCTAGGATGGGTGCCCCCATCCATGGGTGTCCAGGGGTGGGCGAGGGTGGCAGGGGTGTCCCTGGGGGCGGGGGAGGGCACCTGTGGACTTCTTCCATGGTCAGAGACCATGGAAGTGGGCCCACATGTCCCTTAATGCCTGCCCTCACCCAGGCATAAAAAACAGCACACAGCCTGTGTGCCGTTTTTTAAGGCCCACCCCCTCCTGTATGTCAAAATGACGTCGGAGTATAAATAAGGCACACAGGCTTTAAAGTCATTTTTTGGATGGGAGCGCCTACCTTGCATGTCATTAACGCAGGACGGCTTCCCGCATCCAGAAAATGACGCACATGGAGGGATTAAAACGTTTGCGGGGTCGGGCGTCAGAGTATAAATATGGTGTTAGGTTTGCGCAGCATGTGCGTACAAATTTTGGATGCACATTCGGCGCAAACAGAGTATAAATATGCCCCTGTGTATCTCCACCAGGGACCACTTTAGGCTGAAGCCAGTTAGAGGTTTTGATACACACTTTGCAAAGACACATAGTAATCTCATCAAAGCAGAACCTAGACATATGGACAATGTGTGCCATTGCAGAATGGCTTATAAGTGGTCTTGTGCTGATGGAAAGAAATCCATCAAAGAGAAAGCTTGTGAGTCCATACTTGATGCTAGTGCCCAAAAGATATTTGTGTATTTTGTCTGGTGATCAATATATCATATTTCCAGAGTCTGGCCTTCATGCTGTGATATGCCATGTTAAGTGGGTGAAGCACTTTACCAAGGTTTATTATGGTTCATTTGTGAATGATGAATCACATTGGTATGGGAGACAGTGTGGAGGGTCATTATACAGGCTTTGATACTGGACCTCAAGACGTGGTGTCTGCAATAAATAGGTGCTTAAAGGACAAGGCCACCGGTCCCACTAGAGTTACTCCAGACCTTTATGAAGATAATGCCAATTTATGGGTTAATCATTTCGCCATTGTGTTGAAAGTGATTACTATCACTGTCTCACCTCAATTTCAGTCACATGCTACTACTGTGACTGTTTTTAAAACGGGCTGCAAAGATGACAGAAAGTGCAATCACCCTGTATATCATATTGATTCCACAGCCAGAATCAAGGGCAAGATAATTCTAGATAGCCTTGAGACTTGGACCCATGACAATCATATTCTTTCCAATTTACCATTCAGATTTCGTGTAGGCCTAGGCACAGTTGAACAGTTCTTAGACCTATGGGCCTCAATGTGAGTGTGGTGGTCCAACTGCCAAATTGAAACCCTGATGGTCAGACCACCAGGGAACAGCCAGCACCGTCAGGATCCATCACCGCAGTGGCCTGGGCGTGGCTCATAATCCACTAGGGAAGCACTGCATGCAGCGGATTACGACGTTGTTCTCTGCCAGCCTTTTCATTTCAGTAACACTGCCATGAAAACGCTAGCAGAAAACAGGTGCAGGGTTCCCCCTCAAGTACCATTGCAATGTTCACTGTCTGCTTTGCACCCTGCGAACTACAGCATTTTTGCCGGCTCGATTACGAGCCAGAAACAATGCTGTAGCGTGTTTCCCGCTAGGCTGGTGGGCGGAAACTGAGGTTTCCGCCCACCAACCTAGCGGGAAACTCCTAATAACTCCCTTGGAGTTTGAAGGACAGGCTTTTCTTAATTAAGCCCTCAATTTCTTAACAAATAAATATACCAGAGCTAAAGAAGTAAACCTGTGTTTGGCTTTTATGGTCTTAAGCTCAGCACTCAACCATGTCTATTGTTCTACACTTTGAGACATTACGACCGATAAGGGGTTAGAGGGTTATTTTGTCCATTTCCTTAGGACAATTATACAGTGAGGTGTATGCCAGTGTTAGATATGGCCTGAAAAATCATTTAATCATGTGAGAGGGGTTCTATTATTCTTTGTGATTGCACCACCTTTGCTTACCTTATACATCACTGGGCTGAAGAAACACCTGAACAACCGAGCATAGGTTTTCCTGAAGTAAATAATCCTCCTATTCTGTGACACTCTATGCTGACAATGCTGTCATCCTTTATGGCACCGCATTAGGGTTACAGAGATTGCTGGATCAATTTTCCATCTTCATGGCTGACCTAGATGTGTCAGTAAACCAATCTAAGCCAACACAATCGTTTTTGGCCCTAAAACGAGTAAAATCAGAACCAATAGTGTAATAAATATTAAGTTCTGTCCTGTTCCAACTTTCCATTTTTTGGGGGTTTTATTTAAAGACAATCAAAGTTGGAATCCGCTGGGAAGTGCATGATTGACTGGCTTTGCGAGAAGTGTGGCGGCTCATTGAACTTTGTCTTGAAATTGGGAATGGAACCCTTCAAAGAAATGGAGACAGTCTATAAATCCAAAAGTCTTTTGATTGCATTTTATTCTGCTGGGCACTCAGGGAATGTTGAATTAAAAGAAAAGAATAGTCATGTTTTGAATCTGTATATGTTTCTTATGTTCCTGCAAAAAAATATTTTCTTTCACACGTTGTCTTCATATGTTGTGTTTTTGTAGTAGGAACGGTGGACTTACTATGGGGCATATCTATACTTTTTCATGCAAAATCGCACTAATGCAGTTTTGCGTGAAAAAGTATACCGCTGGCTTCCACCATTCCACGGTGCCGGCCGGGCGTCATATTCATGGAATGACCCGGTGGTAAGGTCCGGCTATCGTCATCAAAAACAACACTAGCCGGGTAGGGTAGGCGTAGGGGGAACAGGAGGTTGTGCGTCAAAGGATATTGCTAGTAGAGGCATGAAAATGCCTCTAACCAGACTAGCTTCATTTTTTGACGTAAAACCCCCATGGACATGACTCCTGTCTTAGTAAAGACAAGAGTCATGCCCACCACGCCATTGGCTATGCCCAGGGGACATATGTCAGTGCCATATAGCGGGCCTAAATTAGGCCCCCGTATGAAACCTAAAAAATAATACAGACAAACCTACCTGTACTTACCTGGTATGAGGTACCCCCTCCTCTGGTGTGGGTGGGGGTGTACCTGGGGCAAGGGAAGGCCACCTGTGGGCCATTCCATGGTCTCTGACCATGGAAATAGGCTCACAGGTCACCTAACTACTACCCTGACCAAGGCATTAAATAATGGCGCCATTGACGGCAGGCAGTTTCCCGCTAGCAAAAAATGACTTTCACTCCAAAACTTTTTGGAGTTAGTTTTGCAGTGATTTTGAATACTCCCATATATAAAAGAGAGTAGAAATCAAAAATACGGAATAAAAGGAGGCCAAAGAACATCAGATAACAAGTTACTTTTGTAAGATAGACTTAATCAGGTTACATCGGCTTGCACGAGGTGATGAATATTTTTCATTTTTTGCTAAGTCGAGAAGTAGGAGAGTAGAGTGCTGTAAAAAAATGTGAAAGTCCGAGTAAACCCTTCATTATAATGCGATTATCAAAAGTCCTATTACATTTCTACTTTTTGTTTCTTCAACCAATTGTATTTTGTTACATTTGTTATATGAATAGAAATTTAACATTACTAAATCCTTATCATAACCTTTGCTCCCTGTGTCTGGATTATACTTTCTTTATCTCTTTTTATTAGCATTAAGGGGCATATTTATACTCCGTTTGTGCCGAATTTGCGTCGTTTTTTTTCGACGCAAATTCGACGCAAAACTAACTCCATATTTATACTTTGGCGTTAGACGCGTCTAGCGCCAAAGTTCATGGAGTTAGCGTCATTTTTTTGCGTGAACACCTTCCTTGCGTTAATGATATGCAAGGTAGGCGTTCCCGTCGTAAAAAATGACTCCGATGCATATGCGTCGTATTCATACTCCCGGGCAAAAATGTCGCCCGGGAGTGGGTGGGTCTAAAAAACCTGCATTAGCGCCGGATTTTAACACCTGGGTCAGGGCAGGCGTTAAGGGACCTGTGGGCTCAGAATGAGCCCAGAGGTGCCCTCCCCTGCCCCCAGGGACACCCCCTGCCACCCTTGCCCACCCCAGGAGGACACCCAAGGATGGAGGGACCCACCCCAGGGATATTAAGGTAAGTTCAGGTAAGTATTTTTTTTAAAAAAAAATTGTGGCATAGGGGGGCCTGATTTGTGCCCCCCTACATGCCACTATGCCCAATGACCATGCCCAGGGGACAGAAGTCCCCTGGGCATGGCCATTGGGCAAGGGGGCATGACTCCTGTCTTTGATAAGACAGGAGTCATTTCTATGGGGGTTGGGCGTCGTAAAAAAATGGCGCAAATCGGGTTGAGGCGATTTTTTTGCCTCAGCCTGACTTGCACCATTTGTGGACGCCCATACTCCATTTTCCCCCTATGCCGGCGCTGCCTGGTGTACGTCGTTTTTTTTAACGCACACCAGACAGCGCCGGCGGCTAACGCCGGCTAACGTCATTGAATAAATACAGCGCCCGCATGGCGCTTCAGAATGGCGTTAGCCGGTGCTAATTTTTTTGGCGCAAAACTGCGTTAGTGCAGTTTTGCGTCAAAAAGTATAAATATGGCCCTAAGTATCTTGCATTACTTTTCTTTCATCAATTGTTTTAAACTCCAGCTCGGAAAAGCTAGGAAAAGTAGAGCAGCATAGATCACAGTTTATCTTACTCCTGCTTGTGAGCAGCTGAATTTAGGTAGAATGAATAGAAGCCTGCACGTTCTCTTCCACTTCAGCCAGCAAGTGACTTCCTCTTGGTGGTTGATTGCTTCCTTGAACTTCTAGGTCACATCTGCTGAAGCCTTTTTTCTTAAAAAGATCAAAGGGAGAATGCTCACTGCCGTGACTTCTGTAAAGATTTTTCTGCTGATGACTAAAACTCAAATCAGAAGTGGAATTCGAATAAATGCCTCTGCCTAATGTTGGTAAATATTTTTAGATGCATGTATTTGGTTTGTGCGTGGTTAGCGAGAAATATACATCTGTTAGAAATTAGATTTTGATGTTTTCGCATATGTGTGGCTGCTTTGTGAAATTTTCACGTTAGTTTTCTTTGTATTCATGTAAATAAATAGCGTGATAATTTCAACATGTACATTTTGTGAAAGTGACAATTTGGAATGTGCACTTTGTTATTTTTACTTGTATTTAAATTATGTGTCGTGCTGTTTTTTAATAAAACATTATAGCTTCCTTAAAGTGGCATGTGCCCGGTTTTTATGCAAGGGACACATGTGCCATGCCTATTCTCTTTTGCTCTCAGAACAAGACATGGCCAACTGTTCGTTTAAAATACAAAAAAGTGGTAAGGAAACATGCAAGGAGCATCATGAACTTTAATTATTCTCTCTCGCTTAGGCTTCCTGCTTTGTATAGTTTGGTTCAACAAAAGCTGTCCAGGTGGCCAAGGTTGTAATTAAGCTTTAATATAAAGTTCAATTTCCCCTTGAAAGGCGCCTCTGGATTCTGGCAAACCTCCAGAATAGTACACTTACTTATTGTTGGCTCGCATGACTGAAAATGTTAAACACCTGTGTGAGGCTTAAAGTGCCATTACCACCTGTAATTAAAGAAGTGTCTAATTACCAGAGGGAAGTAACCAAACTGCTTCAGCACGTGCATGCATTGGCCACGCTGGATTTAATAACAAGTCTTTAACAGAAGAGAAAACGGTATAAATCAGTCAAGATTATATTATTATTGCGCCTAGAAAATGACTCTATAAAGTGTGCAGCGTGACAAATAGTTATGGAAGGCAAAAAATCACTGCAAATGGCGTTAGATCTGATATGACTCAAAGTATTTGAAGTCAGAGAAGGAGGCTGTCAACTGCAAATGGGTTAAAGGCTATAGCAGGTTTGCTGCTTGTAAACAGTATAAATGATTGACAGCAATGACGGTACCATGGTAAGTCCAAATAGGTAGTTGTCCACAAATAAAAATAACTTTAAAAATTAGCTCTAATGCCACTTTAATTAGCAACTTAATCATGCAATTCGAAGCCAGGCAGTGTGGGAAACTGACACCCTGTTGCAGTACCCCCCCATTTTTTGCCTTGTTTCTGGATACAACTTGGACTGGAGAACACTGGGATCCTGCTAACCAGGTCGCCAGTGCCAGTGTTCTTTCCTTAAATATTGCAAAGTTATTGGTACAATTAGCAATACCTCTAGCTGGCACTGTAAGTCCCTGGTAAATGGTAATCAGGTACCCAGTGCTTGGGGTACTGAAGGCAGGCCCTTAGGGCAGCAGCACAGACTGTGCCATCCTCAAGGGCCATGCATCCAGATACAGCCAGCACTACAATTGCAGGGTAAGTGTCCTGCAGCAATCCTGAACAGCAAACTTGACATGGCACACAGCCTTTGTGCCCTGTCCACTACACACTGCATGCAATATAGGTAAGTCACACCTCTGGCAGGCCTTCCAACCCTAAGTTAGGGTACACTATACTGTATGTGTGGGCATAGATGCATGAGCAATATGCCCCGACTGTGTCCCTGCCAAACCTGGGACATAGTAAGTGTACAGAGTAGCCATTTTAATACATGTGCTGGATACTGGTCAGAACGAGTTTCACAGCTACAATCCTGGGCTGTTTGTTATCAAACAATTCAGAATGATAAATCCAAGCTGGTACCAGCATTGGATTTATCCCAAAATGTACCCAGGGGTCACCTTAGAGGTGCCCCTTGCAAAAGCTAACTACCCTGGTGTGGTTGCTGGCCGGTCACAACCAGCCTGCCACCACCAGACAAGATTCTGGAACCCTGGGGTGAGAGATCCTGCTCTCTGGGTCCCTGAACAAACCCCTTCATGGGCATAGATGCTTCACATCTCCCCCTAGGAATGTGCACTGCCCTGTAAGTCGAGGTTCAAATGCTTGAGCTTGAAACCCGACCCCCAAGCCTGCTGCTAGTAGCAAATGGTCTCCCCCATTGCAAACCCCCACTTTTGGTTGGAGCATCAGCCTGAAAACACACAAAGAACAGGAGTAGTGGTAACGCTAAACTGTTCAACATAGAGGTCGCAATACAACCAGTAACATTGTATCTTTAACATCAACAGGTCAAACTGGCACTGGGCACACAGTGGCCACAGAAGAGGCTGCTACTACCCCCCTGTGAAGAAGACACTCCTGGACGTCTGGACGTTGAGGATGGTTCTGACCCATCCAGTCAACCTGGTCAGACACCAACAGTGAGTCTCAATGTGCCCATCAACACATCCCAGCTCGGTTGCCTCAACATCACAGGCAACCATCTGCCCCACAACCTGTGTACCAAGCACAGTCTCTACCATCTTATGTCTCGAGTTCTGTATCCTGAGTTGCAGTGCAACACTTCAGACAATGAGGTTCCAGGGCCCAGTGGGAGAAGGCACCCTGTGGAAAAGGCACAGGGCCAAGGGGGTAGGGTGCGTGGGAGGGATTCTGTGGGCCGGTGGGGTGAGGCCACTGGTGCTACTCCTGGCTGGGACAAGTCACGTCAGGAATCCCAAGTCATGATAGCCAGGTCTAGACCGAACTCTGGGAAATCAAGCAGCTACTGAGGGACATGCACGGAGACATGTGAGAAGAGATGGAGGCCCACAATACCAACATGGCCTCCCTACCAGGGGTAATGAGGGACATATATATCACCCTGAGCAGGGCTTTACAAAACCAATCTTCCTACCAGGCACATCAACACCGGTGCCACATACTATAAGGGTGGCCCTGCCAGAGAAAGAACGCGCCCCTGACATCCCTGCCTCTGTAGCAGCAGGTCCCCCTTCCATGCAGCCAGGGATGTCCAGCTAAGAATCCAAGAGGAGCAGATGGCAAGACACTGGCCACAGCCAGCAAGTGACCTTTTAAATGACCTCCTTTGTGTGCCACATATTCACTCTGTTGACTGATCCCCAACCAACTACCAGTTCCAGTGGGAGGAGTAATCTGGACTTTGGACTCCCAATAGCGTGGCATCTACTCCAGTGATTTCACTCACCATGATTGACACTTTCACTTTACTTTTTTGTTCCTTTCTGTCCACATTTTATTTCCTGCATCAGCATTGTAATAATTTCACCCATCACAAACTAATTGTCTGCTTGCATAATTTCTGAATTTTGTTCTGTAGATATGTAAGGCCATGTCAACCATATGATGAAGACACAAGCTGCTTGTGCAAGGAGGGATATGTTACAGGTACACAATGTCCTGCTCAGGATTACAACCATTACACACAAACACATTAGTACAATTGTTTGGTCACACCAAACATTTTATTCCAGTGTACAGCATATAGGCCGCCTATATGTCTGCACTTTTTGAAACACAAATGTGTGACTCATACTGAGCCAAAGTACATATTACAAGGAACAGACCCCCAGACCAAGAAAGGAAATGTTAGATATTGTCCTATAGAAAAGTCAAACATTGATGTGGTTGATATCAGCAGCTTGAGCCTTATCTCATACTACACCAAAGTAATCCAACATCACATAATCCAAGATACAGACAGATAACAGTACAACAGACCCTGACCACAGGACCATCTTAATCCAATGACCATGCATATGGTGGGATGACACAAACATATATCAGTGTTCTGGCACGGGCACTGCGGCCTGCATGGTAAATCACATTTACAGCTATTTACAGGTTGAAGAAATAAGAGTGTTTAGCCAATGTAAAGGGAAAATGACTTAGTCAAGAATCTATAACTACATATTAGTGACACACATGATGCAATTGGCCCACCACAGCACACAAATCAAGTCCATTGTGCACTTCTGACCTTCCCACCTAAACACTGTGCAATCTGTCTTGGCAAATATCTCATACACCCCAAATCTGTGACCTACAGTACCTGAAACAATCCATGCCCACTTCCTAAGGCAGAAGAGCATCAGATACCTGTCAATGTTATAGCTCTGGAAGTACTACATGAGGATGTCATGGTGAAGTTACCTGTACAAAGACAAAGCAGTATAGGCTTGAAAACATAACTATTATACACATCACATAGCACGCACCTGGAAAAGAAATTACATTGCTTGGAAACTGACACGAACAAAGCAAAATCATCAAGGTGGTGATTTGTCAAGAGCTACCTCATCAAGTAGCCTTTAAAAGCTCCATAGTTGATTCTAAAACACTCCGCTCCACACATTCTCACAACTACAGTTCAATGATCAGTCACAGTCATGACATCACATGACATACTTACACACATGAAAAGTAGCTGTTGATGAGATCTTCCCGCAAGTTAGCTCCTTCCTCTTCACTACTGCTATCCTCAGGATTGCAGGAGTCTCACCTGGAGGCACTGCAGACTCCCCTTCCTCTGGTATGTACCGGATATTTCTCCACAGAGCGAGGTTGTGGAGTGTGCCGCATGCCACAGAGATTTGACACACTTTTCTGGGTGAATAGAGGAATGCTCTCCAGTCTTTCCCAGACGCCTAAATCTGACCTTCAGGCACCCAAATGTCTGCTCTACTACCCACTGTTTTCTTACATGGGCCTCATTGAAGTGGACTTCCCCTCGCACAGTTGGATTTCTTAGTGCGCCAACAACCAAGGAAGGTTGTACATACAAAGTCTCCTTTTAAGGAATGGGACATATGTGCAACAATGAGTCACTGACTCATTGATTGTAGCACCTCACATTGCACACACACAATCGGGATAATGGCCACAGACATGTGAAATGTGGAGATCCTTCAAACAGGCAACTTGCACGTTTATGGAATGGAAGTTCTTTCTGTTACGACAAACATGTTCATTGGCCAGCGGTGGCACCAAGTCAACATGTGTGCCATTAATGGCCCGCCACTTGTGGGAGGTGACAAAACCATAAAATTCTGCCTTTAAATGGGCTAGATACTCAAATCGGGAAAACCAGATGTAGCTGTCACAGTATTTCAACATTGCTGAGAGGACATCCTTCAACACCAGACTGAACATAGGTTTGGGACATAACAGCAGATAGGGCCACTGTATGTTGGAACAACCCTGTGGCTAGGAAGTGCAATACTGAGATGACTCATTGAATGAGTAGTATGCATGGTTGGATAACTAATAGCTGGGATCAGATCTGGCTACACTTGACGGCATAAGTCCACCATTGTTTGCCTATCCAGGAGGTAGTACATGATGATGTGACTTTGCTCTGGCAGTGAATGGCAGACAGAAGGTTGTCACACCCTCCCTCTCCTAGGGCACTTATTTCTGATGAAACATGATTTGTAACATTAGTCAATGTGACCACACCAACATACATGATGCATGTCAATAACATAATGTGACAAACCATTTCTGACTGTATAGACATGACACACAGTAGACATCACAGCTGTCAACTACACAAGGGTTTACACATGACCTCCATGGTTTTCAACACGTGTCCACAACTCAAAGATGTGCAACACAATTGCCAGTCGAAATGTGACTCTATATCACGACCGCGAAAATGACCGTCAGTGGTGGTGGACTGTGCCCTGCTGTTAAATTCCATTTGTGCCCCGCAACATACTACAATGGTGGATGAGTAGTATTACCTACTAGACAAGGCAGCATAAGGATGTTTGTGAGGTAAAAACATGTTTTGCAGGTGTGACGAAGGTTATAACGCCCAATACAGCATTTCAAGCTGCCAAAATGGTAGATGCCTGACCTACTCCACTGGACATTGGGCAACGCCAGCGACCACCGGTGGAAGTCAACATGGTGGTAGGTGGTTGCATCCATGGTGGACACAGCCATAGGCTAACATTGTTGCCAGTGGCCGTTGTGGGCCAATGGTTGTGTCTGCCAGGGGTGACAACCGCGTACGTGGTGGACATGACTGCCATGTTCTGCAGCTTCACTCACTTGACTTCTGACACTGCTGCCAGCAACCCATCCATGACCTGAGCTGTTGTGTGCCACCTCCAGGAACAATCCTGTCACGTTCATCAGGTGATAGGCCCCCTGCAACAGGTCCTGCCCATGTATGGACAGCTCTATGGCTCACAAGAAGAGCAGATAAGTACCTCATGTGCACAATTTTCGCGTAGGATCTCATTATTCTAATGAGACTAATGGATTTTGAGCAGCAAGATCATCCACAGTGTGGGAGACTGAGTCTGACCCACGGTGGGTGACACCTGTCGCTCCAAATCCAGGTTTTGCTCCGGCTAACTAGCAGTGCCTCATCTCTCCCGAAAGGTAGAGATGATTGGGCAGCCGAGCACATGACATATCATACTTCTTAGGAAAGTCATGGTCACTCAGGTCGCATCCGGTTGTCACATTCACAATTCGGTCTCATATATAAATGACAATGAAAGCAAGATAAGTTTTAAAGACTGTTTTATTAAACGACTGCATTTTAGATAGCAAAGCGTGAGCTGCAATAACCAGAACAACACAACATAACAATATTAATATGGTGACGATGAGAGTGAAGCATAAGAATAATACTATCATATTGCCACTAAAGTCGATGGACTATTTCCTATCTGAATCTTAATTTGATCACGGCATGTTAAGCTCTAATCCTGCCTTTCAGGTTCCCCCGGGAAGACATCAACCCTCATACCTGAGCAAAGGCCTGTAGTCTGCATTAGCATCTGTGGCGAAGCATTCAGCACACAGTTGTGGTTCCCGGGCTGGAATCTCCCTCTTAACGTGTAATGGGACTAGGAAGTGTTTTTATAATAACACAGCTAATGTTCTAAGAAAATGTCCCTACGTAAGGATGTGTATTTTCTACAAATGTTGGAGACTAAACTTCTACCACGTTCACCGGCAATGTACCAAACTGTAGCCTTGACTGAAGCACAAAGTGATCAAGAATGTGTTGTTTTGAGAACACAGTGCTGGGCTAAGCAAAACAGTTAGATAGAAGAAATTAAAACAAGACCGTAAAACTGGTGACTGTAAACATAACAATGTAAAGCTGAATAAAATATATCTAGGTCAAGGTGCACAGCGGCCTAGTGTATTAAACTAACGTGCATGGAGCTATAACTAAAATGGCTACACAACACCCTCCCCTTATCGGTTGAAAGTGGTTCAAGCCAAAACTAAAATTTCTCAAACTAAGATATATATAAAACCCTTAAGTTAAAAGGACACACAAGCACACTATTTGGCAATTTAAAACATGAGCATGTGGCTTATAACCAAATTCAATGATAAAGTCAATTTAGAAAAGTTCTGAATTAAGTACGAGTCATGGAAAGTAGGAGATCTTCCACTTCGGTAGATGACAGAACCGGAAAGTCCCGCCCAAAATTATCGAGGAGCAAGAGTGTTCCATAGCCCCAGTATCAACCAAGGCGGCATCCCGTGGAGTGCCCATTGAAGAGTTGATCGCAACTTCCTCCAGGAAGGGCAACTCATAATTAGCTTCACGTAGCAAACGCAGCCTCAGTGCGCATGTCTGGTAATGAACCCTCAGCAGGAACATCAACAGATCAGCATCTATTGCTGGGGGGTGCTGCTGTGAAAGACAAACTTCCAGTGCATGTTCAAAAGAGCACCAAAGGCACCGGAACACGGGCTGCACACAATACCAAACCGGTCTGAATGACAAAGACCAGTCAAACTCCAAATGCTCCAGGAGTGTTGCTCCAAAATTCTGCATCACACGGTCAACGCACAGCTGCGCTGATGGGAGCGCCGTCATTTGCCCTTGTTGTGGCGGGACAGCCATTGCGCATAAACAACAGCAACAGCAGGATTCCAGCTTATGAACCCACAGTTATCAGAAATCCAACAAAAATACTACCCAAAATTGAGTGGATAGCTGAAAAAATGTGCTATTCTAGTCGTGCTCGACGCATTCAATATTCGTTCCACAAGTTCACCAAAGTGTCTCGGAAAGTTCGTATTTAACAGGGACTGTATTTCTGCTGATGACCTTGCCACTTGAAGTGCGTAGGTCTCGCCTGCAGATGTAAGGGCCACATGCTTTTGAAACAATAAAGCCTTGAGTCTACTTAACTTGTCAAAATTCACGTTTGAAGTAACAATGTAAGGCCCGATATCAGCTACCTCCTTAAATTTAGTGGGGGGAAACAGTACGTTCCCGCAGCATGTAATGACCTTAGAGACCGAAACAACGTAAACTATTCAGGCTCGCATGCCACAACAGTCTTCACTATTGAGAAGGACGTAGCTGCCATTTGAAAGCACCTGGAACTTAGGTCTAATCAAGGGGACTGGAACTCCCTTAAGACAACAAGCCAAGTTTGCAGCCGAGGCGTTACACGCCCCATGCAAGGACAGCTGTTTACAAATCATCGAATGGCTGACAGAAGTCTCACATTCACTACCGCTAAGAAAGACCTCTTTCATGCCATTGAAGCATTTGTACCAGAAGGGAAGCTCCCGCACCTCATAGATGTAACTACCTCCTAGCTTTTCATATCTGCCTACCGGAATGTGTTTCAAACAGGAGGTGAATTGTTGTGTGGAAATAGGCAGATTAATAACCCTGTGTACTAACCACAATGGCAACCTTTCTAATTTCTCGATGTTAAGCATGACATAAGTTGCTTCTTTTTTAGCCATTAGCTGTTGTTGTCGCGTCAGATTAAAAGAAGAAAATATCTCCCTTGCACTGACCTGCTGCCATGGAATGTGACCCACCTTCAATGTTTGAAGTGTCCAACCAACTGCATAATGGACCTGATCTGACTCTGTCCATGGTATAAAGAAGACATATCATATTGTATAATGTCTATAGCAGAAGAGACAATGTTGTAAATTCTATATATCCGGTCAGACAAGGTGTTAATCCCATTATCCACAACAGCTAATGCCTTTTTTAGATTTTCTTGATCTATTTGCCTTAACCGGGCAGCAGCATCTTGTTGGGAAAGTTTCCATATTTCATTGTATACTGCATATAAGAAACGCTTCCTACGTTGTGTTCCCGGGCCTGACAAGAAATCTTGTAAGTCAGTGGTGTTAGACAAGAGATTGAGGTGTTCTTTAACCGCATTTAGTGAGGATGATTTTAGCCATTGTTGGCATAATTTTCCTACACTATATGTTGTAATGATATCTGCATGTTCTGGAGATATATAGTGAGGGTCTGGCCTACTCGTCCTAAAACCCCTGAGGAGTTAATAAAACGTTGATGACACCCATTGGTATCTATTGGCCACAATAACCACCCACCTGGACGTGTCAGTGAAGCTTTGAACGTACCATTCTGGACACACTCATCGAGCTCATCTTTAGTTGCATTCGTGTATTTTTGCCATTTGTAAAATTTTGCAGGGGCAGGTATACTGGGCATGTTTAATTCCCTGATTGTTGTTAAGCCTAAACAACTTGTTTGTTGCACAGTTTCATTTAAGACGATCATCTGAACAGGAATAAGACATGCTCTAAACAATGTTTCTTTTCCCTTAATTTGCCAATTTTTTGTTCCCCAGACACTTTTCAGATCAATGGATTTGGACCAATATTCATAGCCTTCTATTGATAACCGGGAAACAAAGGATTCCGAATATATAAATTTCGTATTAGTCAATAACATGTATATGTCCTTAGTAGGTGGTACCTTAAAGTAATATGACTCAGCATTCTTTTGATTGTGCACAGAAAAATATGCAAACTTTTCAGAATATGTTTTAGAACTCCCTCGCGATGGAGTTGGACAATGTTCCCATTGCGTGTAATTAAATCCCATTTTGGGACTTCTCGCTCTATGTATGAAGTGGTGGCCATAGTAATTATAGCAAAACATATCACCATAATTTTCTTTGAATTGGTAAACATCTTTGTTTTCAAAGACAGTATAATATTGCAACTCTGTCATCATAGAATCAACTGTTTTCACATCTCAATCATCAGATACAATGCCTGGTATTACTATATTATTAATTGATGATTTGAACACATATGGTATTTGAATAATTTCCGTGGGACCATGTAAATCAAACATTACTTTGTCCCAAACAATCCCATCATGAATTGACACTGTGGAAATGTTCACAAAGGATAAATCTCTTCGGACTTTGTGTGACGAAAAATGTGGTTTCAAAACCTCCTCCACCTGTTCAACTGTTGATCTTTCAGGAAGAAAATGACCATGTATTAATAAGAAAAAGGTAATGACAAAACCAATCCAAAGTAGAAAGGCTAAGACAGACAGAGAAAGCCATACATAGTTCCATGGAAAAATGAAATATGTTTCTTTAAGCCAGTTTGTTAGCTTACGTGCACTTGACAAATCAGCTGTCGAAGAGGCGAATGAGTCTCAAAAATCATTGTTGAAGTCGGAAAAATAACCAGAGGCAATTCGTGCAAATGGCGTAGCCGTTGTCAGTGGTGGAGTTGGTGTTTCCTGTGGTGGCACACTATCGACAGCACCATCCGTTTGGCTTGTAGTCGAGTTGACTTGGTCAAATGTTTCTAAGTTAGTTGATGTTAGTGGAACTAATGCAAGATCATCGTCCACCCTTCCCAAGTTCGGAGAGGTATCAGTGTTGATATAAACAACTTGTAGTGGAACTTCTTCGCCAGTAGTGAGAGGGATTCGGGAACTACTGGATGTTCCTCTTGGTCGGCTGTGCAGGATCGGCCACATGGTGTAATTTGACATTGTCAATTGAGACAAAACGATTTTCTTTGGCACCTGCCAACGGTGGTAGAATAACAGTTCTGGTACCGTGTATCCCTAGTACAGGGACTGGTGCTCGATAAGAAGGGCCAAATTCCTTTTTCACTGTGACTTTTTCACGTACAAGATCCCCAACTCTGGGAATCCAGCCGCTAGATGTTACTGGCACATCCTTAATTCCTGTAGAGGCAGCACTTTTGGAAGAATGATCATCACTGAACTGTTGCAATTCCTGTAAGACAGTGACACGTTCATTTATGTCAAAAGGTGTTTCTGCTGTCTCCACGCCAGGACCATCAAGATCCGGGAACATACATTTGAGTTCCAAACAGGCACTCATATGAAGTACAACCCCCCAGGGACCTTCTAGGCAAGTTTTTAGTGCTCTCTGGACTCCATACAGGTGATTAAGCCAACTACGGCCCGTACCTAAGACTCTGGCTGTTAAGTATTGCTTTAAATCACGGTTTAATCGCGCCACAACACTATTTCCCTCAGGATGAAATGGAAACGAGTACTGTAGTTGGACCCTCAATGAAGCCATGGTGTCCCTGAATGTCCTTGAGGCGAAAGCAGGGCCCTGGTCCGAATGGAAGGCCGCAACTGCATATATACCGATAAAGATTCGCAAATATTTAATAACAGTCCAAGCGGCAGCCAAGCATTGTGGCCACATCCATGCAAATCTGGAGCATGAATCAACAGCGACTAATATGTATTTGTATGCACTATTAGGTGCAAGTACTAAACAGAAAGGAAGATATGCAGTAAGCTCCTAAGAAACGCATTATCCCTATATGTATCCCCTAAGTATAAAGCTTGGAAAAATCAGCAATAAAGAAAACACCAAGCGTGCAACTACACCTTAGTTCCTACTGCAATAAAGAACAAAGCAGAGCTAAGGAAAAGCTCCACTAAAAATGCTACCAGAAGGTGGTGCACTGCAATGTATACAGAGAACCAGGTAGCATATTAGGTGCAAGTACACACACTGTAACGGTTTGTTTGAAATTAGGAGGGGTGTCTGCGGCTGGCGCTTGGCTGTGGAAACTTTGATTTGTTGACAGATGTCACAACAAAGGACATATTGCTTAGTCTCTTTGTAGAGACCTGGCCACCAATAACAGGCCTGTAAGATTGAAATTGTAGCCGCCACACCAGCATGTGCAGGTGGTACCCCCTCATGCGCTGCATTAATCAATTGTGGTCTTATATCTTTGTTAGGGATGTCTCGTACGCCTACGCCTGGTATCTTAACTTCAGCGTTCAGCATACTTCCCACATGATAATGACATTTGTTAGGAAATCCTTTAGGATAGGGCATACCATCAGCCATAGTTTTCATGGCAGCCCAAATGTCTGTGTCTGGATTAGAACTCGAGCAAGTCACTGCAGCTACAGTGGCTACTGCCA
This sequence comes from Pleurodeles waltl, assembly GCF_031143425.1. Taxonomy (NCBI): domain Eukaryota; kingdom Metazoa; phylum Chordata; class Amphibia; order Caudata; family Salamandridae; genus Pleurodeles; species Pleurodeles waltl. Next base: position 1,488,251,938 of record NC_090440.1, on the reverse strand, counting down.
CTGCTGACTTTGCGGCTTCATCAGCCAATGTATTTCCAGCAACATGTATTCCAACATGCTGGTGTCCAAGTGTACGTACAACATGGACATTTGGTAGCGTCTCTTTCAGGTCAGCTACTTTACCCCACAGTAGTCTGTGTTTAATGGTGTTGCCTTTGGAGTCTCTGAACCCATTCTGGCGCCAATAATGCAGGTATTCATTAAAGGACTGGACACAATAATATCAATCACAAACAATCAGCGTAGGCTGTGCCTGATCCGTGTGTTGCAGTGCCATCAGCAGGGCTTTTAGCTCAGTCAACTGTGCTGTACAATCCCCTAGGGTCTGTGTAAAGGTATGTAGAGGACAAAATGTATCCCCTTCCATATAGCCACTTACGACTGCGCAAGCAGCAGAATATTCATGTTTAGTTCCAATCGCAGGTTGTGCAGAGCCATCGGTGTACATGACTCTATGATACTGATCAATAGGCAAGGTATTTGCTGGAACTGGATATTCTACTTCATATTGTAGGAATTCCTGAGTTTGTAACTTTGGGTAAAAAATGTAGTTTACATCAGTGGCTATTAGAGACGTAGCCCATTGTATCCAACGTGGATGTAGTGCTTTTGCGTTCGGAACGCTAGCTTTTGTAACGGCCTCTAGGGCTGAGATTGGAGAAACGACAATAATGCATTTTCCTTGGGCAATAGGTCTTTCTTTAATAACAGCCATCTGTACGGCAGTGAGAATTTTCTCTGTGGGAGCAAAGCGTTGTTCAGCTGCTGAATACAAATGTGATTTGTATGCAATCGGGACTGTCTCACCTTCATTAAATGTAAACATAGGTGGAACCGATGGCCCCAGCTATTACCCTGATGACCAAATGTGTTTTGTTGTCCCTTGTGTGTAAATGTTGTGCTCCAAGCATGTCTGTCTGCAATTCTCTAAGGATGCGTGTATGTTCAGTTGTCCAGAATTTACTTGAAAAATCAGGATGTATTAAGTCATATAAAGGTTTTATGCGGGTAGCATAATCTGGAATGTACGTTCTGCCAAATTTGAGAACCCCAATAATGACTGGAGCTTTCTAATCATATTCGGTGGTTGTAACTGTGCGCACTTTTCTAAGAATTGTGGCGCTAGGCTCTTCCCTTCACTTGACAGCTCATATCCTAGAAACAGGACGCTGAGGAAGGCAATTTTTTTTTTTAAGTTAAATTTGTAGCCAAATTCCGCAAACCCTACAACAATGCGGGCTACCCGTCTTAAGTGTAGTAATAATTCATTATCCGTGAGATATATATCATCTACATAGGACAATGCTTCAGGGTCGATCTCGTGTAAAATGGCAGTGACACGAGCCGCGAACAGTCCTGGGCTGTTCTTATACCCCTGAGGTAAACAACATCATTTTTTCTGAGAGCCTAGTGCGCTAAAGCTTGTTAAGTCTCTTCTTTCAGGCGCTATATTCTGGCAGAAAAACCCATTGCAAATGTCTAGTTTTAAATTTTGTATAGAATAGGTGCGTGTATGACTATTTAGGTGTCTGTAGTCTAAGACTATTCTGTATGAATGGTCCGGTTTAGCTACGGGGAATAAAGGGTTATTCATTGGCGAGACACAGGGTTCAATCACAGCCAGGTACTCTAATTGCTTAAGTGTTTCTCTCACTGGTGCCTTTGCTACATGTATTACAGGATACTGCGGTTGTGGCTGAGGTTCACTTTTAATGGGAATTTTTTGGTAGGGGGAGTCTTTATCCCATTGTACGTGATTTCTGTATAATGCAGGTGCTTGAGCTAGAGCCCATTCAATAGATTAGGATTCAGCTAGTTCCGCTGGAACAAGGGGCGAGAAGGAAGGCTTAATGACATCTTCTCCATATGGGCAGGTACGGACAAAGTCAGGCAGCCAAGACAACACACACTTTTACTATGCAATCCCAAAAGATTGCGTCTATTGTGCGTTCAATGTCTCCTTCTAATTGCAGCATTACTTTGTACACCCTATCAGGCTTGGAGACACGCATGTCCGCTGTTTCTACTTGTATAAAGTCATCAGTTGCTTTCACCTCCAGATGCTCTAGAAGATTCCGGTGAACTATTGTGACCTCTGCTGCGCTGTCTAGCAATGCTAGAGGCCAATTCTTGTTCTTCAAGAGGACCCTCTTCCTGTGTGGCATGTCGGACTGCCACCGCTGCCACTTTTTTCTTTTTAAATAGTTGTTTTTGTTGGGCAGGTTTCTCTTCCTTTTTAACAGAAACCTCCGAAGAGTGTTGTGATTCCTGTCTCGGTTTCACGTACTCTGTTCTTCGCTCTTATCGCCCACCTCTCTCATTTCTCTTTTCCGCTGAGTCCTGAAAGGAAGGAGATTGGCGTGTATCAGTGTATTGATATCTATCAGGCGTTTTAATTTTATCGCTATTTCTGAGATTATACCTATTCTGTGGGGTCTCCGTACATGGAGCTTCTCCCCTTTCTTTTTTAGGCATTTGTTGCTTTTTATCCCAGCGTTTCTTATTACCCTCAGGTTGTTGTTTGGTGTTATCTTTATTTGATTTACCCTGGAATTGAGGTTTTTGTGGTCTGGCCCCTAGGCTATCTCGACCGATACTTGAATAGGTTTCTGCCATTATTTTAGGCAGCTCTCGTTCTTGATCTTGTTCTGGGACGTCACGAAGCCGCATGCACACTGCAAGTGCGACTGCTTCGCCTGTAAGGTTACTTTAAATGATTGAGGACACTGTGGCAAAGTTGCCCATCAACTGCATCCCCAAATCTAGGGCCGGGGAAGCCCCATATTCATCTTGAATTTGTTTCAGCACTTCAGGTAAATTGGCAAGTGTCGGTGTACCGTGTGCAGTTGTGTAGAGCGCTCTACTGTAGGGACCATCCCAAAGGGCAAGCACATTGTTAATATTCTATGTTTATCCTGAGGGCCCATATGGGGAAATACTGCCTCCAGCGTATACATTTTTTGTGCTAACCAAAATGGAGTTACTTCTCGTTTGGCGGGTACTTTACCCATAATCAAATGTACAGTCACAGGATTTTTACCTGGCATTACTGCATGTGGGTGTGCTGGAGCAGCACGTGCTGGGTTTGTATTCAATGTTTGCATCACAAATTGTACTAATCGTCTATATATTGCTGTATAAGCGACGAACCTCAGTTACTGCTAAATTTCCAACCGCAGGATGTGGTGTATAGGTGGCCAATAAAGGCCAGGTAGGACCGTCATTACTTAGTGGACCTAACCTTACTGGTAATATTGTATGGGGTAAGGCACCATCAAGCCAATTATTTGTTCTTGATAAGATAGAGGTATCTCTAAATATGCGTACGCTCTGTATTGTCCAGGTGCGTTCGCAGGTGTATATTGGTGAAATGTATTTGTGTTCCCATCAACTGCTAGAAATGTGACCCGAGAGTAAAAAGTTCTGTTCTATAAGCTGCGTGGGCATCCACCACAAATGTGACTGGACCTTCCTGGGCTGTTAGGTCATTTGCTAATAAGTGTGCTGTGAGAGGTTGTCTCATGTCAACAGCTATTTGTACATGTTGGGGATTCGCCATGATAGTAACACAATGAGTTCAGAGAAGGCACACCAAAATGGGGTTTCCTTTTAAAGTTCAAGCTTGAACAACAGCCAGTTGTAATAGGATTACCTACACAGCTGTGGTGAAAATCCTCAGTACCACGGACGTCTCCGCATACGGCATTGAGGTGTCATTATATGTAATGAGACAGAGATACTCCGGAGGACCCAAAAATTAGAGCCTGACCAAACGTTGGTGGCGCCATGTCGCGAAGGCTCTCATTATTCTTGTGAGACCTAGTTTATGCTATAGGAGTATCACTATGGCTATGCAACTGTGGCACTGTGCCCACTCTCTCCTCCTCAGCACATCCTGGCATGTGGCCAATATGATGCTCTAGTGGCAAAACCTGACATGAATGCCGCATTCCTTTGACTATATTACAGAGGCCAATCATTAATCTAGTCCATATGTCCATATTCCATAATTTTTCAATGTGGGTCTTAGACTCATGACAGGTCCCCTACTCCCACTTACTCCCACAACTCTGTTGTCACCTTCACATGGGTCATAATTGTCCTGTACAGGTTTATTGTATAAATGACAGTCCCCCAGTGAGGACAGTGTGTTGATTCCTGGGAGTTCATGATATGTGACTCAGGGCCAGATTTATACTTTTTCACGCAAAACTGTGCTAACACAGTTTCGCGTCAAACATTTTAACGCGGGCTAACGCCATTTCTTAGCACTACCCGTGTGTCAAATATATAGTTTGATGCACGTTGGCGCTAAGAAGAGGTTAGAGTAATTTTTTTTACGCTAACCATTGTGCCTTGTCGTAAGGCAAAATGACGTTAACGCAGGAAAAATGACTCTAATCTGGTGTGCAACATGGAAAATGTTGCAAAACGGATATGCGCCATTTTTCACCGCAATAGCGTCAAAAAGCGACGCAAATGAAGCAAATAGTGCTAAGGAGCCCCACAATGGATCACAGAAGCCAGGAGAGACCACAGGGAGACCTAAATCTACCAAGAACCAGCCAGGAGAACACAGACAAGACCCGGGGAAGAGACAAGAAAAAGAGGAAGTCCCGCTTCAGTGCATAGGAGCATGAAATACTTGTCAGAGAGGTGACGGAGTACTAGCATCAATTATTTATCACCTCCAAATTTACAACTGGAAAGAGAGAGGCAATTTGGCAACAAACTGTGGACAAGATTATCAGTGTGGCAGAAGTCAGGAGAACTGCCACTGAGTGTAAAAAATGCTGGCATGACTGCAAGCCAGGACAAGGGTGAAAAAGGCAAGGAACAGGAAGGAAGCACTGCAAACTGGAGGTGGGAGTCCAGCACCACAGGACGCCCTGGACAAGATGGAGGAGATGGTTGCAGCCGTCATCCCGGAGGAGATCGTCACAGGAATCACTGGACAGGACAGCGCAGACTTCCAGGAAACATTTTTGCTGGGTAAGTTGTATGGGGGACAATAATGCCTTAATGGCATGTACAAGAAGGGGGAGGTACATACCTATTACTCAATGCATGTAAGCACTGGAAATCAGGTAGTGGAAAGTGCAAAGGGGCACAGCACGGGTGCATGGGCTGTGCAGCTGCATCTAGGGGCACAGCACAACACCAACAACCTTTGAGGGGTACACCGCTATGCCAAAGCTGCTGGAAATGCAAAAGAAGACCAGGAGAGTAGGGTAGAACGTAAAACTGGGTTGCTGTCACAGGACAGCTGGTACTGTCAGAATGTAAACTAGAGGACAATGCCCAGTCTCAGGCCATTGGCTCAAGCGGCATTTACCATTGCCACTACTACATGTGCTGTGTGTGCTGGTCAATTAGGAAATGGCAGTTAGGTGCCCATGGAACAAACACACTCAAAATGAGGGTTCATTATGACTACGTGATCAATCCCCTTCAATCCCATCCAAGTGCAACTCCTGTCAACTGCTCATGTCCATAGACTCAATAAACATCAGGCACTGTCAGATACATTTTGAAGTACACAGCAGTAATCTCATACCTGTTTAAAATGGAGTCTTTGGTTGGAAGTCAGCTTACCCCCTGTCCAAGCAAGGACCCTCACTCTAGGCAGGGTAAGTCACACACAATCCAAATTATCCTGTGCCCACCCTCTGCTAGCTTGGCACTGAGCAGTCAGGCTTAACCTAGAAGGTAATGTGTAAGGTATTTGTGCAATAAATCATGCAATAACAATAATCATGCAATCATGCAATAACAGTGTTCAGAAAAATATATAGGCCCATATTTATACTTTTTGACGCTAAACTGCGCTAACGCAGTTTAGCGTCAAAAAGTTTTGCGCCGTCTAACGCCATTCTGAAGCGCCATGCGGGCGCCGTATTTATGGAATGGCGTTAGACGGCGCAATCAGACCGGCGCTGCCTGGTTTGCGTGGGAAAAAACCACGTAGACCAGACAGCGCCGGCGTAGGGGGAAAATGGCGTATGGGCGTCTTAAAATGGGGCAAGTCAGGTTACGTCGAAAAAATCGTCGTAACCCGACTTGCGCCATTTATTTTCGACGCCCATCCCCCATCAACATGACTCCTATCATTGTAAAGATAGGAGTCATGCCCCCTTGCCCAATGGCCATGCCCAGGGGACTTCTGTCCCCTGGGCATGGTCATTGGGCATAGTGGCATGTAGGGGGGCACAAATCAGGCCCCCCTATGCCAAAAAAAATTATTTAAAAAAAATAAAAAAATACTTACCTGAACTTACCTGAATGTCCCTGGGGTGGGTCCCTCCAGCCTTGGGTGTCCTCCTGGGGTGGGCAAGGGTGGCAGGGGGGGTCCCTGGGGGCAGGGGAGGGCACTCTGGGCTCATTTTGAGCCCACTTGTCCCTTAACGCCATGCCTGACCCAGGCGTTAAAAAGCGGCGCAAATGCGCCGTTTTTAGCCACGCCCACTCCCGGGCGTCTCTTTTGCCCGGGAGTATAAATACCACGTAAAGGCCTGGGAGTCATTTTTTAGACGGGTACGCCTCCCTTGCATATCATTAACGCAAGGAAGGGGTTCACGCTAAAAAATGACGCACATTCCGGGAACTTTGGCGCTATACGCCTCTAACGCCATAGTATAAATATGGCGTTAGTTGGCGTTAGTTTAGCGTCGAATTTGCGTCGAAAAAAACGACGCAAATTCGGCGCAAACGGAGTATAAATACGGCCCATAATATTTATCTGATAAAATGCAGGTCAAAGTGATTAAAATCCAAGAAGTATATGTTGAGATATCACTGTAAAAGTGACATAAAGGGGGTCATTACAACCCTGGCCGACGGTGTTAAAGCAGCGGAAATACCGCAAACAGGCCGGCGGACAAAAAAAGGGAATTATGACCCTGGCGGAAACCGCCAACAAAGACAGCCACTTTAACACTTCGCCCGCCACGGCGGTACAGACAAGCAGCGCGGCGGTCACTGCCAACAGACAGGCGGAACACAATGTACCGCCCACAGTATTACAACCCGCCAATCCGCCACCTTTTCCGGGGCAGATTCACCGTGGATAAAAACACGGCGGAAACAGCTTTTGCTATGGGAAAACGCTCACCTTAACATATCCCACGAGGAACGAGGAATCCATGGAGCCGGAACTCCAAATACTCCCTGCCCTTGTGTTTCTGCTCTTCTACGACCAACAGCTACGTAGGCGCCGCAGACAACGTGAGTACTGCACCTACGACATGGGGGAGGCAAAAGTTAGGGGGACACACACCAAACACCCCCACCCCCACCCTCGCATATTACAACATACACACCAATGCATTCACAAAAATCACAGTACCAACCCACAATCCCCCCGGAAGAATGAATACACAAAGCGAAAATCAGTCAAACAATGTAATGTGCCAATATACATGTCATACAAAAATATACAGATATATATTTGAAAATCAGCCATAATTATATACAATACGAGAAGTAGTGCAGATATGTACATAACAATGTCCGTGCACCACAAATGATACCTGACCACAATCGGAGAGAACACTGCCGGGGCATCATATAGAAATACTACAGGCACCTCAGGGGGAAGGGAAAGTGGGGCACCTCAGCCGGATGACTGCAAAGCCAGATCCACGACGGGGCTCCATGCCCATTTATGCCCTCCTGGGGAGTGCAAAGCCGCAGTCTCTCAAGTCTCTACAGTGGGTGGGTTGCTCACTGTGCCATCCTGGGGATTGCAAAGCCACAGTCTCTCAAGTCTCTACAGTGGGTGGGTTGCCCACTGTGCCATCCTGGGGAGTGCAAAGCCACAGTCTCTCAAGTCTCTACAGTGGGTTGGTTGCCCACTGTGCCATCCTGGGGAGTGCAAAGCCACAGTCTCTCAAGTCTTTACAGTGGGTGGTTTGCCCACTGTGCCATCCTGGGGAGTGCAAAGCCACAGTCTCTCAAGTTGATGCAGGTCTCTACTGGTACTGAGGGGGACTGGTGCCCAGACTGGATGAGTCTCCCCGTGAAAGGTCGTGTTCTGTCACTGTCCCAGCTGCACATGGGATAAGGATGCCTGATGTGGCGAGCCATTCATTCCTACCCGGTGCATTGCCCTGTTCAGCGGTGCTTAGCCATGGCGGTCTTTGCCCTGTTCAGCGGTGCATTGCCATGGCGGTTCAGGACTGTTCAGCGGTGCTTTGCCATGGCGGTTCAGGACAGTTCAGCGGTGCTTTGCCATGGCGGTTCTGATAAGGACATTGGTGTGTGGCATGACGTTCTATACACTGGACATTGGTGTGTGGCATGACGTTTCATCATTGCCCAGCGGGGCTGTGGCAGCCGGGGCCCTCCTGGGCACTGACTCCGGCGGTGGCGGTGGTCTCCTGACCAGTGACGATACTTGGGCCCTCCTGGGCTGTGACTCTGGCAGTGGTCTCCTGACCAGTGACGATAGTGGGGCCCTCCTGGGCACTGACTCTGGCGGTGGTCTCCTGACCACTGGCGATACTTGGGCCCTCCTGGGCTGTGACTCTGGCGGTGGTCTCCTGACAAGTGACGATAGTGGGGCCCTCCTGGGCACTGACTCTGGCGGTGGTCTCCTGACCAGTGACGATACTTGGGCCCTCCTGGGCTGTGACTCTGGCAGTGGTCTCTGGACCAGTGACGATAGTGGGGCCCTCCTGGGCTGTGACTCTGGCAGTGGTCTCTGGACCAGTGACAATAGTGGGGCCCTCCTGGGCACTGACTCTGGCGGTGGTCTCCTGACCACTGACAATACTTGGGCCCTCCTGGGCTGTGACTTTGGCGGTGGTCTCTGGACCAGTGACGATAGTGGGGCCCTCCTGGCCACTGACTCTGGCGGTGGTCTCCTGACCAGTGACGATACTTGGGCCCTCCTGGGCTGTGACTCTGGCGGTGGTCTCCTGACCAGTGACGATAGTGGGGCCCTCCTGGGCTGTGACTCTGGCGGTGGTCTCTGGACCGCCTGACCAGAATGAATGCCCTCCAAGAATGCATTACCGTGTTGCAACTCTCGTTCTACACCCTCGATGGCATTCACAATGGTAGACTGCCCAACAGTGAGTGACCTGAGGAGGTCAATGGCCTTCAGTGCATGGGTGACTGGGGCAGGGCCTGAGGTGCCTGGGGCGAAGGTGATGCCCACCCTCCTGGGTGAGCGGGCACGGGGCGAACGCTGAGGGGCTGCTGGGAGGGCGGTGCTGGTAGGGGAGGTGGTGGCTGTACCTGCAGAGGTGGGGGGCACAGATGGTGCCGCCACCACAAGGGAGCTCCCATCATCGAACGAGTCCGTGTCGCTGCTTGGTGATCCGGTGGCCGACGTGAAGCTCCCCTCGCCCTCCGTCCCACTGGTGCATTCAGAGTCTGTGGTGTGGCCCTCCATGGCCATGTGGGATGCAGCTCCCTCGTGCTCCGGTGCCACTGTACCTCCGCCTGTTGATGCTGATGTACAAAAGGACAGGGAGAGCAGACAAAGGGGGGGAGACAGAAGAAAGAGGGTTTTAGTGCATGGCATACCGCTACCGTTGGCGGACAAGACAAACGCAGATGCCCCCTGCCTTACACCGTGCTCCTGCCCTCTGCACATGGAATTTCTGGGATATGGCCTATATGGCAATGGTGGACATCGGCGCACATGGATGCCACAGGGGTAACTATACCTCGACTTGGCACTCTGCTGAGGTGGGGTAGAGTGCCACATGGGCTACATTACGGAGGGGCCTTGCCTACCGAACTCGCCCTGGCCTAGGGACACCCACAGCCCACCTCCACCACCCAGACACCTCCACTGCACACAAAGTCAGCAGAATGAGGTTGTACTCACCCCCTTGTGTCTACTGTGATGCCCTCAAGCGCCCATCCAACTCCGGGTAGACCAACGCCAGGATCCGGAACATCAGTGGGGTCATGGTGCGACGGGCACCCCTCCCAAGTTGGGAGGCCATCCCCAGCTGAGCCTCCGGCGTCTTCTTGCTGCAGCGGTGAATGTCCTCCCATCTCTTACGGCAGTGGGTGCCCTGTCTCTGGTGGGCCCCCAGGGTCCGGACCTCCTTGGCGATGGCACGCCAAATGTCCCTCTTCTGGTGTGCGCTGACCTGCATGACATGCACAAGGAAAGAGGACCAGTCATTCCCAACTGCACCGTCGTTGTGAGTGGCCCCCTCCCTACTCTGGCCATGTGGCCCATTCATTCCCATGCATTCATGTTCTATGGACTCTGCCCCCTTCCCTCTTCCAACCAGCCCTCTCCACACAGGCCTAGCCCATACAACGTGCTCCCTGTGTACTAACCTGTTGGTCTGGAGGACCGTAAAGTAGTGTGTACTGGGGAAGGACCCCGTCTACCAGTATCTCCAACTCCTGTGCAGTGAAGGCAGGGGCCCTTTCCCCAGACGCAGCAGCCATCGTCGCTTCCAGACCTAGGTCACAGCAGCACTTGCAGTGTAGGTCCTCTCCTGTCGAAGGTCAGGTATCTAGTGATTGAACAGATAGAAAATGGCGGTGACGTCCGCGGCGGTGACGTCCGCGGCGGTGACGTCCGCGGCGGTGCGCATCATCAACGCCAGCGCACCTGTTCATTGTCTCCTGGGACCCATAGGGTCCAATGTTAACCAATGCAGCATTGCGCCGCGGTCTACGACCGCCTACTGCGACGGTGTGTAACGCCAGCGCTGTTACCCCACAATCCCATTGTCCCAGTTTAGACGTGAGGGAGCCGCCATTTCAGGGGCCCACATGACTTCATTTCATACTGCGTCACACATAGCTAGGCCTACACTCAACACACATACAGGAAGGGTTATGTGAGTGGTGTAGTCTTGTGTGTGACTGTGGGTACATACCTGGAGGAATAATGACTGGTTCTTCGCTGTTTTCCTTCGTAGGCACCGTCTGCTGTGACATATGGGAAGATGGCGGAATCCCCCGGTGTACCAACCGCTGGTGGACCTGTTGACAATGGAAGAGCAACATCTCATCGTAACCTACCGGTTTGACCGTGCCACAATCAAGGAACTATGTACCCAGTTGGAGCCAGACCTGATGTCACCAATCCGCCATCCGACTGGAATCCTCCCTGACGTGCAGGTGCTGTCATTGCTCCATTTCCTTGCAAGTGGGTCTTTTCAGACAACAGTGGCCATGGCATCAGGGATGTCCCAGCCTATGTTTTCCAACGTGTTGTCCAGAGTGTTGGCTGCCCTGCTGAAACACGTAAGGAGATACATCATTTTCCCTGAGGTGGAGGATTTGCCTACAGTGAAAGGTGACTTCTATGCCTTTGGACATATCCCCAACGTCATAGGTGCTATTGATGGTACCCATGTAGCTCTGGTCCCCCCCCACAGGAGTGAACAGGCGTACACGAACAGGAAGAGTTATCATTCCATGAATGTACGGATGGTATGTTTGGTAGACCAGTACATCTCGCAGGTAAATGCTATGTTCCCTGGCTCAGTGCATGACGCCTACATCCTGCGAAATAGCAGCATCCCTGAAATGATGGGTCAACTCCAGAGGCACTGTGTATGGCTTTTGGGGGACTCTGGTTACCCCAACCTTTTGTGGCTATTGACCCCAGTGAGGAATCCCAGGACCAGGGCAGAGGAACGCTACAATGAGGCCCATGGGCGGACTAGGAGGGTGATCAAACGCACCTTCGGCCTCCTGAAGGCCAGGTTCAGGTGCCTCCATATGACAGGTGGATCCCTATTCTATTCACTGAAGAAGGTGTGCAACATCATCATCACCTGCTCCATAATTTGACTTTGCGACGCCACGTGCCTTTTCTGCAGGAGGATGATCCAGATGACGGTGTTGTAGCAGCTGTGGAGCCTGTGGAGCCTGTGGACAGTGATGAGGGTGAAGCTGATGAAGAAGACAACGACAACAGGGAGTCAGTCATACAGCAATATTTCCAGTGAGACACAGGTGTGAACATTTTCATTTTTAGCATTACATTAACTTTCACACGTCTACCTCTATCCAGTTTTTTGATTTAAGTCAACATTTGGTAACTGAGTTGTACCCTTCCATTACGGTTTCACAGGTGTGGTTACCTACGTAACGTAATGTGTCATTTAGTTTTCACGCAGGGACGGCTGTGGGTCGATTTCCGGTGCTCGTTGTGGATCCTCTTCTCTAGGTTGCGGGGTTTTCGGATGCCCTGGTGGCAATGCCTGGATTTCAGGGCACTGACAGGACAAAGTCACAGGGGCTGCGACGAACCAGTAGGCGTTGCGTGGAAACTTCTACTGCACAGCAGGCGCTGCGTCGATTCCTCTCTGGAAGTCAGGCTGCATCGTTCTGGCACAGCTGTGCGTCGATCTAGTGGGCGTGCATCGAATTTTCGCCGCAACGTTGATCTTCTTGTTGTGAAGTCGGGCTGCGTCATTCCAGTTCGGTGTGCAGTGAATGTTTCACTGCGGTGCAGGCTGAGCGTTGATTCTGGCCTGCTGTCTGTCGATTTTCGCCACACAAGGAATCCTTCTTGTAGAGATGAAGTCTTTTTGGTCCTGAGACTTCAGGGAACAGGAGGCAAGCTCTATTCAAGCGTTTGGAGACCACTTCTCACCACAGCCAGAGAGCAGCAAGGCAGCAGTCCTTCACAGAAAGCAGACAGGTGAGTCCTTTGAGCAGCCAGGCAGTTCTACTTGGCAGGATGCAAGTTCTTGTTCAGGTTTTTTTCTCCAGGAACTGTCTGAGTTGGTAGGGGCAGAGGCCCTGTTTAAATACCCAAATGTGCCTTTGAAGTGGAGCAGACTTCAAAAAGTGCCTTAGAAGTGCACAAGGACCCCTTTCAGTTCAATCCTGTCTGCCACGGTCCCAGTAGGGGCTGTGGTAGTCCTTTGTGTGAAGGCAGGCTACAGACCTTTCACATCTAAGTGTCAGGCCCTCCCAGCCCAGGAAGACCAATTCAAAATGCAGATGTATGCAAGTGAGGCTGAGTATCCTGTGTTTGGGGTGTGTCTGAGTGAATGCACAAGGGAGCTGTCAACTGAACTCAGCCAGACATGGATTGTAAGGCACAGAAGGTTTTAAGTGCAGAGAAATGCTCACTTTCTGAAAGTGGCATTTCTAAAATAGTAATATTAAATCCAACTACACCAGTCAGCTGGATTTTGTATCAACATTCTGGCCATACTAAATATGACCTTCCTACTCCTTTCAGATCATCAGCTACCACTCAAACAGTATATGAGCGTAGCCCCTATGAAGGGAGCAGGCCTCACAGCAGTGTAAAAACAAATTTAGGAGTTTTACACTATTGGTACATTTAAACTACATAGGTACATGTCCTGCCTTTTGCCTACACAGCACCCTTTCCTATGGGTTACCTAGGGCATACCTTAGGGGTGACTTATATGTAGAAAAAGGGGAGTTTTAGGCTTGGCAAGTGCTTTTAAATGCCAATTCTAATTGGCGGTGAAACAGAATACACAGGACTGAGACATGGTTAAGGGGCTACTTAAGTGGGTGGCACAATCAGTGCTGCAAGCCCAATAGTAGCATTTAATCTACAGGCCCTGGGCACATATAGTGCACTTTACTAGGGACTAATAAGTAAATGAAATAATCCAGTTGGGTATGATCCAATATTGTCATTTTTAAAGGGAGAAAGCATATGAAATTTAGCACTGGTTAGCAGTGGTAAAGTGTGCAGAGTATTAAAACCAGCAAAAACAGTATCTAAAAAATGGAGGGAGGCAGACAAAAAGTTAGGGGTGACCACCCTAAGGCTGTCAGGTCTATCAATACCCATGCTGCACATTCCAGGGTCTACCCCTGTGCCTGTGTCATATTAGATGCAATGCCACCATGCAACAGCTCAAGTGTCGTAGTGCCAAGACAACAGCATTGAGGGGAGTACATATGTGTGTAGCTAGGGAAACACACCTGCACAGTTATAAGAGGAAATGGAACTCTGCCAGGCCCATCAGCACAATGCAATGTAGCACACATACACAAAAATCAACATTAGAAACTACCAATGCTGACACCTGTATCGTGTCATGCTAATGCAATACATGGTATGGTGCTAGGTGTCAGCACTGTATATGTGTATGTGAAAAATGATAGACTGGGACAGGGCCATATTGTTATGTGTGGTGCATGTGGCATCAGCACACCAACAAGCAATGCAAGGTCTTACCATGCTAATGGAATCTGAGGGAGGGTTGCTTAGGACAAGAGGAGGGCAAGCCACAATTTGGACAGAATCTACACCTAGAGGATGTGACCCAGACAATTCCCCAAACTGCCCACACTACATTTGACATGCAGGTGGGGCATAGGCCTGAGATAATGAAAACATTAATAATAGGAACAGTGAACAGGAACCCAGATTACAATGTTCCACGAATAGGAAGTCATTGATGTCACATTACAACTGCCACAACAAAAACACACTAAGGGGGTGATTCTAACCCCGGCATCCAGGCTCGGCGGGAGCACCGCCGACAGACCGGCGGTGCCCCGCAGGGCATTCTGACCGCGGCGCTTTGGCCGCGGTCAGTGCAGGAAAACCGGCGGTCTCCCGCCGGTTTTCCGCTGCCCCTTGGAATCCTCCAAGGCGGCGCAGCTTGCTGCGCCGCCGAGGGGATTCCGACCCCCCCTACCGCCATCCAGTTCCCGGCGGTCCGCCCGCCGGGAACCGGATGGCGGTAGGGGGGGTCGCGGGGCCCCTGGGGGCCCCTGCAGTGCCCATGCCACTGGCATGGGCACTGCAGGGGCCCCCGTAAGAGGGCCCCTAAATGTATTTCACTGTCTGCTGCGTAGACAGTGAAATACGCGACGGGTGCAACTGCACCCGTCGCACAGCTTCCACTCCGCCGGCTCGATTCCGAGCCGGCTTCATCGTGGAAGCCTCTTTCCTGCTGGGCTGGCGGGCGGCCTGAAGGCGGCCGCCCGCCAGCCCAGCGGGAATGTCAGAATTACCGCCGCGGTCTTTCGACCGCGGAACGGTAACCTGACGGCGGGACTTTGGCGGGCGGCCTCCGCCGCCCGCCAAGGTCAGGATGAGGGCCTAATTGTACAATATCTCATTGCAGAGGATGATGGCTCTCCTGTGGATCTGCCTGTCCTGATTACCCTGATGACATGGATGACCAGCTAACAACCATCAGCCAGGAAACCCTCCAAGATGTCCTCAGAACCCTCTAACACAACCTCCAGTCGTAAGGAGGAGCACACATGTGGCAGCCATCCCAGAGGACCCACCACCATAATAGTACGACCTGCCAGCCCCAACATAGCTGAGGATTCTGATGACACTGGGACCACCTTTGGGAGCACAGTTGTGGGAGTACTTTGGGAGCTGGCCAAGGAGGTGCGGGTGGAGATGCAAACTATGGCAGCCAGCCTTGAGGGGATGCGCATGTGCATGATGACATCCGCAGAACAGTCAGCAGCCATGAAAGTCACACAATCACTACTGCAAGGACTCCAACAGTGTGTGAGGGACCTCACCACTGCAGTGAGGGAGTTGCCACAACACCTGGCCTCCCAATCTTGCAGCTGCATGAATGGCAACAAGCTAGCCTCCCTCAGGGCAGACATGGCTGCCTACCACAGGGATGTTGCTGCCATACTCAATAACCAGCAGCTCCTCCTTGCTGCAGTTGTGCCCTATATAGTTCTACTTTTGGCAACTGCCGGGAATTCGGAGTCCACTTCTCCAACCACTGAAGTGTGTGTTGCCCCCTCAAACCTACCACCACCACCATCAAGGGCAGAGGAGACGACACACAGAGGATGAGGATGTGGAACAGATCACCTTCACCTGTAGTTGTACCCGGTGGCACCAGCCCATGCCACATGGGAAATGATTTTCCTTTGGCCTGTGCTTGACAACATACCAGACTTGCTACAGTTGGTGACATGCACTCTTCTCCGACACACTGTTAACCTTACCACTATGGACTGCAATTGTCTCTCACTACCCAATTGGCAATTAATGTCCCTCTGCACTGAATGATACTCCATCTCAGCATGTCCCATGACATGTCACTCAACCTTTCACTTGTGTTGTGTCACAATAGAATGCTTCACACTAATGGACTCAAAAACCTGGACTATGTAAATATTGCAGTATAGCACGTTTTAAATAAACAGCACCTATGACCCCACATTGTCTCTGTGTAATGTGACACATCTACTTTGCTGGAGATTTGAGATGCATGTAGCATGTCAATGGTCACAGAGTGTCAATACAAGAGTGCAGAAATAATGTGGCCAGATATTATGCACAAGGGTCTGGATTTTGAAATCATCTGTGCTGCATGTGGCTCATTCCTGAAGTAAAAGCAGCACAAACATAAAAAAATATCATTGTAATTCGTTAGCTTGTGCTGCTGTTGGGTCCCCAAATTAGGCAAATGCTGTGTAAAGATAGTATATGTCAGGCCCACGGTATCTACAAGAATAAACTCAAAGGTGGCCACATCCCCTACAAGACAACCATTGTGTATGTGACATTTGACTCAAAACATACATACCGCACCCACAACATACAGCAGGAATGGCTGTGTAAGAGTGTTTGGCCAATAACGTCACCTGGGAGTACAATTTAAACCTATAGGTGTGAATTTTGTATACTTAACCTCATCAGAAATTGACACCACTCAGTTTATCAGTGTTCACAGGAACATCAGGCTGCAGGCAGATGTCCCACAGTGCCCAAGATTCCAACACAGGACCCAAACGATAAAAGCTTTAAAATCACACCTAGCTGTCCAATAAATGGGGACCATAGTCACCTTGAGTGGTGGGTACAATGGATGGCAGATGCATAGAGATGTAGCTTTGTTGTAGCTGCCAATGTGACTGCTCAGTTAGAAGTGGGAATTAACATGTTAAGAGTGGGATGTGGATGCACGACAGAATACACAGGCCAACACACATTTGGCACTGGACACTCATGCAAGGGCCCAGATTCCTAAGCATATGACACATGCCGTAAAGGAGTACCTAAAACTTTATTAACTATGGCTAAAAGACCATTTAAAACTATGTCACAAACTGATACTAACCTAACCTATCCTAAATATGCATTACCCACAACTGGCCCTAACTACCCTATGCTAAACTTACCACATTTAACTAAACACTCTAAACATTTACGCCCCACCCTTCTTATATGACGGGACACATGTAGGACAACATATGGTAACCTAAACAGATACTAACTAATACTAAGCAAATATTTTTTTTAGTCTTTTTTTTAAATATTATATATTTTTTTATTATAGAATACAAAAAAGCCCCAACATCAACAATACACCCACCCACCCACAAACTAACATGTAATAATATAATCCCCCTTCCCCCACCCAACTTATCCCATCTAAACTACTAGCCTACTCTAACCTATCACTAAACCCCCTAAACTCACTAATAAACAGGATAAGGAAAGTGGAGAGAGGGAGGGGACGGAATTAGGGGTGAGGCAATGCAGGAGTTAGAGGTTTGCCCTCCTCAGAGTTTTTTTTAATGGATTTTAGCCTCCGGCTATTCCTATCAATGTCCCGCCAGAGACTGTCAATTTTCCTCAGGGCCTTCCACATGTCCCTCTGTAGCTGCCTGATTGCTGCCTTGTCCAGAGCAGCTCCTGTGGTGGTCTGTGTCCCTTATGTTGTTGCATCTGCAGGTGCCCTGGTCGGGGGTGCTGGAAGTGATGGTGCAGCAGGTGTTGTGGCTTTAGCTCTAGAGGTGGAGGGTGCAGCCAGTGGGGCTGATATACTGGTGGCCATTGTGCCACTGCCTGCAGTCGTGGTGGTGGCGAAACCTGTTGTGGCCAATGCCGGCCCCCCTTGGATAAGAGCCCACCATGCTCCTGTGGCTCTCTCCTAACGATAGCGTCTTGCCATTATTCTAAAGCCAGACACCACATCCAGGGTATGCCTGTATCTCACTGCCCACCTCTGGGACCTTCTAATCTCTGTGGCATTCATGTTGGCAGCTGTAAAAAAAAAGACAGGCAAACATCAGTGTCATCATTGTGTGATGCATGTACAGATGATAATCTAACACTCTCCCTCAAATTGCACATGCAGTCCAAATCACAGTACAGATGATACATTGTCCCTGAGGAATGACATGGCAACGCAGCCTGCCCATCAAGTAATTAACAGCACAGCAAAGCACAACAAGGTGTGTGCCAAAAAAAGTGATCTGTGCATTTATGTAGTGCAATGTGTTACAATGCTAATGCAGTAAGTACTTAACATGTGCCAGGCTGACTAATTCCTAACATCTGGATCAACTTCAAGGCACACAAGACCTGTGATTTGTATATGTAATTGGCATGATGTTATGCAGTTGCTAATCATAGGGGGTCAGTGTTGTTTGGGACACATGCATGCTTGAATTAGATGCCTGCCATCTACACTGTAACTATCACACCTACCTACATATATATTCTCCCCTTACTCCTGTGCCTCAGGGGGCATGCAATACACCATCACAACCGTCAAGGAAAAACACAAAGCCATGTCCAGCTGTACATGGATTTAGTGAGTGGTACCCATGTGAGGAAGCCTGCCAACTAGGAGTGAGGTATCCCTTGGTCAATCACATCTACATTCATGTTTCAATTTCTGGACAACCATCAACATCTGATCTGCCAACACATTTCCAAATTCACCCACATTGATGCAAGCACACATCTGGCCTTGACCTACATGCACACCTATGACATACCACATAAGTGCCACGTAAATAGAGTACAACATCTGGAGCTAGATGCTGGGGGACAGTCACCCATACAGTCCTACATGTACATCACAGTACAGGGATGCACAATTTTGTGTGGAAAACTGATGCATCACAGAGTAAATTAGCGTATGACTTGCTGTCAATATTCTGACACTGGACCACCTCCAAATCAAATGTGGCCCTACATGTGGCTACCAATCACCATGTTAACCTGCTGCTGCCTATTGCATGGCACAAAACTCCCAAGATATGTCTCTCTGCCAGTGAATGTCTAACCCTCACATGTCAACCTCCAGTCAAGTCATATATCAGATCACGTTCCAGCTCATCATAGCTTGCAATGAGTCCAACACACAAGAGTCAATCACACAACAGCTGCCATCTCAACACAGGACAGACATTTTCTCACTTACTGGATATGTCTGGATCCTTGAATCCAGCCACTTCCCTGATGGTATAGGGGGCCCGTCCACCTGTAAGTCATGGAAAGGAAATATATGGTCAATGCCTGATCACTGTAAAAATATGGGAACACCATATCACAGTGTGACATTTTATATGATTGAGCTGCAGATCAGGCATGGAAAGACTCCAGCAGACATACCACTGCAAAACTTGCATTGACATTGACACTCCAGTGAGTGATAGACACACATATGCACACATACACTGGCCCTAACAATCATGGGGTGCTAAACCTGACTACAAAGTTTTGTGGCTAATCCATTTCAGATGGTACTCCATGTCATGATTTGTAATTTGGTGACAATTGCAATGGTACTTCCCTGGTGCACTGCATTAAAAGTGACTCAGGTATTGTGGCTTGTGCATCAAGGGACAATGATTAACTGTGTGATGGACATGTGGGTCAATTTTCTGTCAGCAATTATCGTGCATTCAGTGCTCCATAACAGATGTGGCACAGTTGTATGTAGGTAACAAATGCCCCATTGGTATGGGGAGGCATAAGCCGTATATGCCCCCTATGCCAACATGTTGGCCGGGATCATGTGTGTGTAAATGATGACAATGACACACAAAACATGGATTGCCCACTTTGCTGTGCCAAAACGGTGAAATATGGTATTCTGACAGTGTCTTAGCTGATCATCACTGACAGAAAGCATGGGCACAGGTGGAGTCATTGCACCTGAAATGTGTCCCTCAGGGCCATATGTACCTATATCAGGTTTTGTGATTCATACATTGTGAGACTTAGTAACTAGCAATTAGCAAGTTAGATGATCAGAGGTAGAACACTCGAAATAACACTGATTGCAAATCAAAAATGTGGTAGGAAATGACCTACCTCTTGAATAATGGTGAGGTAGTTCTCATTTTGCAAACCCCTTGGGAATTGCGGCGCTCACAGGGATGCTGGTTTGCTGGGCTCAGCAGACCACCATGTCTGTGACTGCTTTCATATTGGGATGTAAATATTTGTTTTATTGCAGCCTCATTTCAGCAGGGGCGAACAGAAAGTATTTTAAAAACCTATTTTATTACTGAAAGAAATTTTTGGAAGCAGTCAGTGGCACAACTTCATGCTCAGAAAAGTTTTTTGGGCCATGCATTCACAAAGAGGAAGGGATCCCATGGGGACCCGTCCCCTTTTGCAAATGGGTTAACACTAACTTGAAACGGATGGTAACTGCAATTTCTTAGTGTCAGCACTTGTGCCAAAGAAAAAAAACAAACAGGCGCCTGCGACTCAATGACGGGATAAGAACGCCTATTCCTAAATGCCAGTAGAAAACCCTGTTTTGTGATTGTACAATGTGATAGCAGAATGGCACATTTTGTTTTTTGCATTTGAATGAATATTTGTCCTGATGTAAACACAAAAATTCAATAAACTAAGCCGTTTGTGAAAATTAAAATAGCTTCGTACATATGGACCTGATTAATAGTTGGACATGGCTCAATGAAACTCTGGACTGCATTGTTAACGTGCATAAACATGTGTAATACTTCTCAGTACTAGTACACTAACAGTTTGTTCAACTTGCATTCCATATGGCCACAAACATTGCATGCAGCATTGCAAAACATCTGCAACTTTCACTCAAGAGCATCCTACTGTACACAATTGTCAATGTGATACTTACCAACAGGGCCACTGATCACCACACCCAGGTGGTCCAGCAGGTCCTCTTCTGTGTCCAACAGGTCAGCCCAGTGATGCTTCAGCTGGTGCTCGTTCCGGAGGTGCTGAAGATTAATTTAAGGTGGAAGAGCACCTTCGCCCAATGCAGTCTTCTTGCCTCCGTGTGATACCCCTGTATCACACGGCCCCTGCCTCCAGCACCATTGGAAGGAAGTGGCACACCAGCCCATACGCCCCAGCTTCACCCTTCCAGACATGTTACAGTACAGTATTTTAACAAAAAATGAAAAATAAAGGACAAGAAAGTAGAAAAAAGGAAACTTACAAACCCAAATAACAGACCCAAACTACCCCAATGAATCTAACCCACAAACAGACACCCGACAGTACAAATACAATTCAGACAACAATAAAAGACAATAAAGATACACCAAAATACAAAAGATCAACCACACAAGAGACAATATACACAATCCACAAGAGAGCAATACCAACACACATCCACACAGTCCAGAAAAATCACAGACTGCAAAGTGAAAGTGAGATTACACCCACTGTACCATGTCGGTAAACAGGATTTCCTATTATATCACTTCCTGTCCCCTTTGCACCCTATTTTCTGTCTAACGTGTATTTTTTGGGACGCATACGTAGTTTGCAGGAATATTTTCAATGCATAAGCTACATGTGCTGCAAAATCCCTCGCATTACCGGGAAACTACTATTTTTGTGGATATCCGCACATGTGGGGTGCACTGGTGGAATTAACGCTAGGGACCCATTGATGTTTGGTATGCGTTTGCGTGCTTTTTCGATGCATTGGCATCAACATTTCTGACTCAAACTGTGTTTGCGTGATTTTTCATTATTTAACATGCATGCAGCCTGTATCTAGACGAACATAGGATGGTATGGCCTGCAGCGTGTGTTCTAGTGTTTGGTCACATGTGGTAGACCATACAACTGCATCCCACATTTCTACTATCTTTGCTCAGGATTTCCCTTTTTTTCAGCCCCTAAAGCAGTGCAAAGTAAGGAATTTAAATGGAATTTCTAAGTTTGCGCTGATTTTGCATCCACACGACAAAAGTATAAATCATGGCCTGTGTGTTTTGTGCGTGAGTTGACTGTTACAACTATATGTGTGCTTCTGATGGAACGGCATGCAATACATTTGGCGTAATGTTCATGTATGAATGTGTTACAAATGGTCATCAACATCAGATGGCAATCAATGAGTTACAACAGTCATGATATGTGTTAGTAATATGTATCGACTCATTTGCTGTGTGTATTTGTTTGACATTGGGGAAATTACATTTCCCACGACAAACAATACACAGGGAAGATCGAGGATGGCTGATGAGAGAAATGTTGGATATGTTACCTCTCACATGTCATTAGTTGTTGGCTACGACTTCATGGTGACTTGTGTGTAAACTACCCATAAGTCAGGCATTTGAACATGTTTGGTAGGTATAGTGTTTGCGACACAGAGCCTCTATTCCAATCATAAAATTGTTATGTAAACACAAGTTTGACTAACATAAATTACCTAGGTTCCTCCTGTGGCTGTGGTGGACCAGCAGCCCTGGCTGTATGTGTTCACATATTTTCAGAGGTGGATTGCACAAAAGCGTTCAGCCCCTAGTGTGTGGGCACGTGTACCCTGTGTCAGTATTGGGCTCCATAGTGTCACGGTTCCGTGCAGGTCTAGTCAGGAGTCTGTTGGGGCAACCCTTGAGTTCAAAGAGTATCTTTCAAAGCAGATTTGTACTAAAGATCAGCTAAAGGCATACAAAGAGGATAGGGCAGCTATGGTACAGATAATACAGAAGAGTGAAGACAGAACAACCTTAGTGTGGACAAATTAGTAACGGATCAGTAATGGACAAACATGCATGGCTCATCATTAAGTTTGTACACAGGGTAGGGCTCAGAACTTGCCTCAGCAACATGGAACGTCAGTGCCTCTGTGCAGATTAATCTCACAGCTGGTCACCATGCAAGCCCCATCGAAAGATGACGGCAGAAGTGAATCTGTGTCTGGACCCTCAGGGCACAAACATGGTTTGTCCTTACATACACAAGACTAGCCATTGTTTGTTGAACTGGAGTCACAGTAACAAATCCAGGAATACAGCCATAGCACACTGTCACTGTTATGCACTAATGACTACATGCAAAAATAGACAAAGGGTGGGGGCTCGATTAGCCTCCTGGAAACCATGTGCCAGTACAAATACAAAACTAAACTATTCTATACAGTTGATGACTGATAGTACATTCATCAGACACAATACCCCAAGGGGAAACGGAAGGCAAGGGAACCAACTAGGAGGTAAATGCAGGCACAGGGACCAGGCTCTGGTTGAAGTAAATACTGGAACTGGTCTGGCTAACAGGCTCTGGGGGTCATTCTGGCCCCGGCGGTCAGAGACCGCCGGGGCCAGGGTCGGCAGGAGCACCGCCGACAGACCGGCGGTGCCCCGCAGGGCATTCTGACCGCGGCGGTTCGGCCGCGGTCAGATGCGGGAAACCGGCGGTCTCCCGCCGGTTTCCCGCTGCCCTGCAGAATCCTCCATGGCGGCGGAGCGCGCTCCGCCGCCATGGGGATTCTGACACCCCCTACCGCCATCCTGTTCCTGGCGGGTCTCCCGCCAGGAACAGGATGGCGGTAGGGGGTGCCATGGGGCCACTGGGGGCCCCTGCAGTGCCCATGCCAATGGCATGGGCACTGCAGGGGCCCCCGTAAGAGGGCCCCACAAAGTATTTCAGTGTCTGCTGTGCAGACACTGAAATACGTGACGGGTGCCACTGCACCCGTCGCACCTTCCCACTACGCCGGCTCAATTCTGAGCCGGCGTCCTCGTGGAAAGGATGATTTGCCCTGGGCTGGTGGGCGGCCTTTTGGCGGGCGCCCGCCAGCCCAGAGCAAATCCCAAAATACCCTCAGCGGTCTTTCGACCGCGGAGCGGTATTTTGGTGGGGGAACTTTGGCGGGCGGCCTCCGCCGCCCGCCGAAGTTAGAATCACCCCCTCTGTCAGGAACCAACATGAACAAGGCAGAAAAACAGGGAGCAGAGCCTGACTGAAACAAGCAGAAAGAACACTGTGTTCAGGGAGCAGTTTCAGGCGTAATCAGGACTGTAACACAATCCAACAAGGGCTTTGGTACATAAATTAATTGTACTCCAATGTGTGCAGCTTCAGTCTCTCACAAGTCCTGGAGGAGAGAATCCAGCATAAGGGGACAACCGGACTTTTCCCATGGGAAGCTATGGACAGAAGATTACAGGACTTACCGACTACCAGGCTGTGCATTATGGGACCTGAAGTCCAGGCAGGCTAATGCAGTTGTTCTATGGCATGCCATATAGAAAGGGGAAGCAAACAGGAGTCAGAATAGGAGTCTGGGTGAGTGTTAATGATGATTCCCAGGGTACAGATAGTCCATTTAAAGCGCCCCCTAGAGAATGGAGGGCAGAGACTTAACACATGCCAGTGGCAGGGCTTATTACCAAGGATGAACTGCGCAGGGCATATGTTGTGACCATTGTTTGTCATACCTGGGACACTCATGTTGTCCATTTTCAGGATTGATGCTACTCTTGTCACACAAGCTCATGGCAGAGATAGCAAATGGTGCACTTACTAATGTCAGGGGTCTGTTTCAATGATATTTCACATCAACGGTGGTGTGGTCCTATGATTTTGCCCTTCATATGTGAAATAGAAATGATGATTTTTTCACAAACTGTGTGTGATGTTTGCTGTACATTCATGAGCATCACATGTGATGTGGCATCAGAAGTATTCAGATTTGTCTTTGTGACATGCTCCCTGAGGTAATACTCACATACCTAAATAACATGTGATGCATAATTAAGTACCCAGAGCAGGATTGAGTGATAAAGTGAGATGTTTAATTCCATATTGTAACAATGTGTTAATAGTGACTATTGGTGAAAAAAGTTTTGCACCATCTGCTGTCTGCGATGCATTCCTGCAGCTGTGTTTGGTTCTTCCCCCTCATTTCCCCTGGCACCATCCTCCTCCTACTCCTCCTCAGGCAGTTTTTATTCGGGTTCATATAGGGGGATGTTCCTCCTAACACAAAAGTTGCGCAGGATGGCACAAGTCAATATGATCTTGCAGACCATTATTGGGGAATATAGGAGGCTGCCTCCAGTGATGTCCAGGAACCTGAATCTGGACTTCAGGATGCCAACGGTCCGTTCAACAATGGTGAGTGTCCTCCAATGTGCCTCATAATAGGCACGCTCATCTGCTGTGCTTGGGTAGGGAATGGGGTCATGATCCATGGCTGGATCCCGTAACCCTGATCAGCTGAAAGAGAAAATAGGAGTAAGTATTTTGTTGTTGCTTGCATGATACTTCCACACACACAAGAGATTCCAATGTGATGGTAACATGGTTGCACTATATGATCTGGACATCCCATCTACTTGGACATATGTCATTGCAGATGAAAACCAGAAGTGAGGCCCTTTGATTGGGTGTGGTGGCAATGCCCAACACATCTCCCTAAATTGGCAGCACGGAGGTGTTCAGTATTGACAATGCACAACTGTCCCATGTGTGACTTAGTTCTATGGAGACCTCTGTGGTTCCCTCTGCCAGTGGCTCATGTGCAACCGGGCACCTACACTACCGATCTTGCTCCAGGTAACCTGGACAACTGCCTTGTGGAGGTGGATATATCTGTGCATGAAGGGCCATCTCCTTGTACATCTGTTATTTAGATGGAGAATTGGCTCTTTCAGTATGTGCAGCAGTGTGCAGTTTGCATTAGTGTCACATCAATATGTGTTCATATCACAGTCCACTTCCTTATTGCTAGCTGGCAACATCACCCCAGGAGTGATTTGTGATGTTGGTACCTGCTCACTATTTCCATGTCCCCTACATGTGAGTCAGCATCATCATGCAATGTGTCTCATGGTGTTCGACCTGCAGAAACACACATTGCACACCCCTTCCACAGTATGTATTGGTTGGGAGGGTGTGGGATTGACTATGTGGCCTAATGTAATAGTAAATGGTTCATCTTTCAAGTTGTACTTCCAGTGCAGGCCATGTCATTGTCACTGTGTGGTTTGACATTGGTCCCTTGTAGCTCTAGAGTGACATCTATTGTTATGGGCAGCCGTTATTTGTCAATAGGTGTATATCACCTGTGTCACGCCTCAGTGTCTTCCTGCCCACGTGTCAATATAGTGGTGTATATATTGTGTGTCCTAAAGGTTTGCTGTGCCGTGTGTATATTGCTAGGTTTATGGACTTACCGATAAGAAGGCCATTGCCATATCACCCATCCTGGAATTGCTGATTGATGGTGCTGTGGCAAAAGATGAAGGAGTTATGTACACTCCCAGGATACTTGGCCAAGATGTTGGTAAACAATCCCTGGTGATCAACAATGGCCTGCACATATATGGAGTAGGTGTGCTTTTATTGTGGTATAGATGCTCTGTTGCAGCAGGTGGCACAATCCGGACATGGGTGCAGTCAATATCACCAATCACATTCGGGAAGCTATGTACTTGGTAAAACTCCTGTTTGTTATCCTGCTTCTTCGGCTGTGTGTTGGGGAAGCTGATGTGGCAGGGTGTGAGGAAGATGATGGCATCAAGGACCTTGGGAAGGAAGGTGGAGAATGAGGGCTGTGATACCCCAGCAACCAGGGCACCCATTGTCTTGAAATAGCTCAATTTGGCACAGCAGCTGCTGTATGACTTGTCATTTGAGTCTGTAGCTCCAGTTGATATCCTGTTCCCTGAGGCCCAGGAGGGTTGTCCTGGTCCTGAAGACCCTCTCCTGCCTTCTGCGTTTCCTTTGGGGTCAATGTTGGTATGGTGGTAGCTGCTGTTGTTGGTCCTGTGCTTTGCGTCGTCTGGCATGCTGCATGAGAAGCACCTCCAAGTTGTCCTTCTTGAGCAATGATGTTGCTTGTGTGTGTTTCCCTTAAGTAGTGGTACGTTTGCCCCATTTTAACGCCTGCCCTGACCAGGCATTAAAATTTGACGTGAAATCGGGCTTTGCGTCATTTTTTGGGTCCTCCTCCCACCCGTGTGTCATTTTTGCCCGGTTGGATAAATGTGGAACACAGGTGTTTGAGTCATTTTTGGGACGGGAACGCCTACCTTGCATCTCATTGACGCAAGGCGGTTTCACACATCCAGAAAATTATACAAACTCTGATATTTTGACCCTAGATTGATCTAGCGTAAAAATATAAATATGGTTTTAAGTTTGAGCTGGATTTGCGTAAAAAAATGATGCTAATCCAGCGCAAACAGAGTAGAAATATGGGCCTCAGTATCTTGGTCACAAAGTATGCCTTTATATGTTAGATGCCATCTTTGTAGTATAGACACATATGTCCAAAGGAGTGTTATTTGGTATAGGTACATTCCACAGAACCTAGCCCCTGAAGTGGCATAAGCCGCATTTGTTATTTCATACATGAACAATGAGGAGACTTTCTGTACTCACCATGCCAGCCCCTTGATTGTTACTCAGGTGTAATGGTGAAGTTTATACTATGACAGTTGCCTGTAGGGACTGTATGCAGTGAGCCAATCTCACAGAGTATGAAGGTGTTGGTCCAGTCAGGCCTAAGAAGTTTATCCTTCAGAATCCACAGATGTGTGTAGTGCTTCATTGTGGCTCACATCACAGTACAGGTTGCTGGTAAAGGGGCTTTCTGACATCAGTAAGCTTGCTTAGTCATTGTAGGCCCTGAGCAGGGTAGTGGGTCAGTGTGCAGATGCAAATACATATATCTGCAGTCATGTACCTGTACTTATAGGCTTGTGTATTCCACACCTGTGGAGTGCAAACAAATTCTAGCTTGGTGTTTCTCACATATATAAAAAACTGTTAACTTTGCACTTGCATAGCGCACTACTCACCCATTAGGGTCTCAAGGCACTGTACGCATACCGTTGTGGAACCCCTCCTGGTGTTTCCTTGTGAGAAACCCACTCCTGGATAACCCCAGGCATCCATGCGCTATAAGGACCCTTGTGGAGATTAAGCAAGCTATTGCCCAGAGTGGGACCCATTAATTAGATTAGGCACTGAGGTGTGAATTATCTGGTCCAAGGGAATTGAGCCCAAGACCCGCCGAGGTGGGAATTGAACCCTGGTCCCAAGCCAGATCTCTGCACCAGGGTCTGCCGCTCTAACCATTGTGACACACTTCTCAATGTTATGCAAACGTTTGTGACAAAAAATGTGATTGTAAACTCTTGATTTGTCTTTTTCATTCAGGACAACACCCATCAGAGCAATCCCCCACGAAAGTGCAGACCTTGGGGGTCCATAGCAGTCTGAGCGCCCACTGTCACAAGAGTTGGGAGGACCTGAAACGCTGGGTCCGGAAGATCACTGAGGTCCAGCTGGGGATGTCTTCCCAATGTGGGCAGTGTGTGACCGTCAGGCAATGACTCCCCTAATGGCCTGCATTCTGACGGTGGCCTACTCAGACCCTGATGAGCATTTGAGGACAGCTCAGCAGCTGCAAGGGGGTGAGTACAGGGCGTATTCTTTCCTGTCACGTTGCCAAGTTAATGTGTTAGTTCCTGTTAGAAATGGGGTCTTTGGTTGACAGTCAGGTTACCCCCTGTTCAAGCAAGGACCCTCACTCTAGTTAGGATAAAAGAGAATCACCCTCAGCTAACCCCTGCTTACCCCCTTGGTAGCTTGGCAGAGCAGTAGGCTTAACCTCAGAGTGCTGGGCGTAAAGTATTTGTACCAACACACACAGTAACTTAATGAAAACACTACAAAATGACACAACACCAGTTTAGAAAAATAGGAAATATTTATCTAGACAAAACAAGACCAAAACGACAAAAATCCAACATACACAAGTCAAGTTATGATTTTTTAAAGGTTTAAAATAAAAAGAGTCTTTAGGTAGTTGTAACAACACACTAGCGCTGCTAGCGTGTAAATGTACCTGGTTTGCGTCAAAAATAACCCCGCACGGGCGGTGCGCGTCGAAAATAACCCTGCACGGTTATATGCGTCGAAAACAACTCGGCACGGCGATGCGCGTCGAAAAAGCCAGCCACGCGACGGTCCGAAAGTCCCGCGGCGCAGGTTGCGATCTCTCAGCCTTCGTCAGCGATGCTGCGCGTCGTTTCTCCTGCTCCGGGCGTCGATTCTCCGGTCGCGTTTCCTGCGGCGTCGTTTCTCAGCTGCGGAGCCGGCGTCGCGTCGTTTTCTCAGCCGCGATCGGATTCGCGTCGATCTTTTCTCCGCACGGTGCTCGGTGCGTGTATTTTTGTCCTTAGGCTGCCAGCCTCTCCTTTCAGGGTCCCAGGAACTGGAAGGGCACCACAGAGCAGAGTAGGGGTCTCTCCAGAGACTCCAGGTGCTGGCAGGAAGAAGTCTTTGCTATCCCTGAGACTTCAACAACAGGAGGCAAGCTCTACATCAAGCCCTTGGAGATTTCTTCTTCAAGATGGAAGGCACACAAAGTCCAGTCTTTGCCCTCTTACTCAGGCAGAAGCAGCACTGCAGGAAAGCTCCACAAAGCACAGTCACAGGCAGGGCAGCACTTGTTCCTCAGCGATCAGCTCTTCTCCAGGCAGAGGTTCCTCTTGATTCCAGAAGTGTTTCTAAAGTTTGTAAGTTTGGGTGCCCTTCTTATACCCATTTTAGTCTTTGAAGTCACCTTCCTTCAAAGGGGACTCACACCTTCTTGTGAAATCCTGCCTTGCCCAGGCAAGGCCTCAGACACACACCAGGGGGTTGGAGACAGCATTGTCAGAGGCAGGCACAGTCCTTTCAGATGAGAGTGACCACTCCACCCCTCCCTCCTAGCAGAGATGGCTAATCAGGAAATGCAGATCACACCCCAGCTCCCTTTGTGTCACTGTCTGGTGTGAGGTGAAAAACAACCCAACTGTCAGACTGACCCAGACAGGGAATCCACAAACAAGGCAGAGTCACAGAATGGTTTAAGCAAGAAAATGCTCACTTTCTAAAAGTGGCATTTCCAAACGCACAATCTCAAAATCAACTTTACTAAAAGATGCATTTTTAAATTGTGAGTTCAGGGATCCAAAACTCCACCTGTCCATCTCTTCTCTAGGGGAATCTACACTTTAATCATATTTAAAGGTAGCCCCCATATTATCCTATGAGAGAGAGACAGACCTTGCAACAGTGAAAACGAAATTGGCAGTATTTCACTGTCAGGACATATAAACCACATTACTATATGTCCTACCTTATCCATACACTGCACCCTGCCCTGGGGGCTACCTAGGGCATACCTTAGGGGTGCCTTACATGTAAGGAAAGGGAAGGTTTAGGCCTGGCAAGTGGGTACACTTGCCAAGTCGAATTTACAGTGTAAAAATACACATACAGACACTGCAGTGGCAGGTCTGAGACATGATTACAGAGCTACTTATGTGGGTGGCACAACCAGTGCTGCAGGCCCACTAGTAGCATTTGATTTACAGGCCCTGGCACCTCTAGTGCCCCTTACTAGGGACTTACTAGTAAATCAAATATGCCAATCATGGATAAACCACTTACATACAATTTAAACAGGAGAGCATATGCACTTTAGCACTGGTTAGCAGTGGTAAAGTGCTCAGAGTTGAAAAGCCAATAGCAACATGTCAGAAAAATATAGGAGGCAGGAGGCAAAAAAAGTCTGGGGATGACCCTGCATAAGCAAAAGTCCAACACGACCCCCTACCAGCCTAAAGCCAGGGGAGAACAATCAATACCTTGATGTACTTCCCTGATTGGGGCGATAGAACAGGGACCCAGGCCCACAACAGCAGGGGCATGTTCCAGTTCTACGCCTTCCTGACTCCAGTTGGATCCCTCTGTCCATACTCTCAGGGCCCACTAAGCTAACCCATGGGGAACCCTTCTCCACATCTACAGACACCATCTGTGCAACACCTAACTTTACTTTGCTCACAGATGTATTGCAATGGGCAGATAGTACCACCAGGGCCAACACAGTGGTGTTGCCCACTCCACCCCCGGGGTGTGACTCTCGTCCTCCCCCCCCCAGGGGCAACTCTGTCCACCAGGACAGCAAGCCACAGTGGCCCCAGACAACTGTCAGGGATGAGAGCCCGACCTCAGGCCTCTCTAACCACTGTGACTGTGGAGAGTGGGGGGTGGTAGCCCCAGGTGCCTGGCACCCTTTGACCACTCTCTCTTCCACCAGGTCAGGGATGACAACCTGACCCTGGTCCTCCCCTCTGGGGCTCTGTACCCTCCCTGCAGAAGCGGCACCCCCAGAGTCAAAAACTGTCAGGGTGCTTGTAGAAGCAGTCCTGCACAATTCTTCCCTCAGTGCAGGGATGTTAACCTGCAACTGATCCTCCAACCTGGGGTCTGTACCTTCAGGTTGGACCAGGGCCAGGGGTGAGGCTTCCCTCCCCCTGCCCTCTCTTCTGGGGTCCTGAACCACCCAACTAGGAGTGGCCCCCCCAGAAGACAACATGGTAGGGGCACTGTTAGCAGTAGCCCCTTCCTCCAGGTCAGGGGGGACACCCTTAACCTGGCCTCCCAATCCAGGGCCTGTACCCACAGACTGGATCACTGCCTGGCAACCCAGGACTTCCTGGGGGGCATACCTACCCCCTACCAGGTCAGAGTTTACCCTCTGAACCTGGTCATCCAACCCAGGGTCACCACCCTGCGGTTGAACCATTGCCTGGCACACCAGGACTTCCTGGGGAGCACACTTACCCCCCATCAGGTCAGAGTTTACCCCCTGAACCTGATTATTCAACCCAGAGTCACCACCCTGCGGTTGAACCACTGCCTGGCACACCAGGACTTCCTTGGGAGCACACTTACCCCCCATCAGGTCAGAGTTTACCCCCTGAACCTGATCATTCAACCCAGAGTCACCACCCTGCGGTTGAACCATTGCCTGGCACACCAGGACTTCCAGGGGGGCACACTTACCCCCCTCAAGGGACACACTGTCCCGAAGGGCCACACAAGAGTCTGGCTGGCGCAGGTCTCCCGACCTCTGCCCATCTGACAGAGTTTGGATTCCCCCCAACCCAGAAATGGTCTCACCAAGGTCATTCATGGGGGGCTCTGCTCTCAGAGCTGACCCCTGACCCTCCAGGTTCTCCACTGGGGTCCGCAACCCCCTCTCAACCCTCTGTCTGGACTTCTGCACCCCCTCACTAGGAGTGGTACTGCCAGACACCAGAACTGGTGGGACGCTGGCTACAGCCGCCCCCCCAAGTTCTCCTGACACTGTGGGGTCTCCCTCAACAGATGGCCCTATGGTACAGGCTAGGCTCCCCTCCTGGTGTTCCCGCAGGGAACCCTCCAGGACCTGGGACCGGATCTCGGGCACCTTGGGCCTCAACCCATCCCCATTCCCTCTCCTCTGAGACTGGACATGGGGTCCCTCACCCATCCCACTACACTGGGACCTACCTGGGACACTACAATCCTTCCCTACCTCACCTGGTTGGGAACTACCTAGACCACTCCTCTCAGGAGCACCCCCAAATGCCTCTTCAGACTCTCTGGTACTCACCCAGAAGTCTGCCTCCATTGTAAGCTCCCTGGGGTCAGAGAACTCACACTCCACCTGGTGTTGGCATAGCTCTGGAAAATAAGGACTAGACATATGCTCTCCAGCAATTACATCACTCAGCCCCTCACATGAATTAACCAAAGTACCCTTCACCCAACCATCCAGTGACTCTGCTTTGACAAAGCACCCCACATCACCCTCCTGAGACTGGTGAGACAGTACCTGACTGTCCCTGACACTCAACCCACACTCTTCTGGGATGTTTTCACACTCCATAACCAGGACTTCTACCTGGGGGGAACCCCTCTCCCTGTCACTCTCAACTAGAGTCAGTAGAGTGTCCCTCCCACCAGTAGGAATATGACTCCCCATGCCAGTTCCCCAATCCACCTCAGAGACCCTGTGCATCACTGGAGCTACCTCATACCCCTGAACCTCCTGGCGTGTGTTAACTCCCTCCTTCAAGTAGGGCACCACCTCTCTGGGCATGTGCACTTCTGCAGCATCACTGGATATACAATTGTTGCTGCCACCATTCCAGCTGGACTCAGCCCTCATGACTTCCAGCTCTTTCAATTTAAGCTCGTAAGCATAAATCATTTTTTTAATCTCTAAGTCCCTCCTCCTTTCTTCCAGGACTAAGGCTCTCTTCTCCTCAGCCCTCTTAAGCTCTGCCTCTAGCTCTTCCAGACTCCGGATTCGAGCTAGGAGCCTATCATCTCTTTCTGTTCCCTCCTCAGGGCCACTGCCCTCCTCTTTGGAGTAGTCCTCCTCCTCAGAGTAGTTATCCTCCTCAGACTCATTTGGTGGTGTTGCCTGACAACGTTTCAATTCATCCTGAAACAGGGCTGACTCAAGATCCTCCCTTCTGGATTCCTTGTTCACAGCCAGTCCCCTTTCCATGCAGAATGCTTTAAGCTGCCACTTTTTATACATAAATAGGTGCCAGAAATTGACTTCCATTCTGCAAAGGCTTCACAACCAAAAAACAAAGTCCAAAAATATTATCAATACTTCCAGGAGGACATCAGAGAACAAAAAGCAGAATCACAAGACAAGTAGTATGTGGTCACGTAGTGGTCTGAGATCAAAACAGTAGTGTACACTTAATTACTGTATGTCAAGTACAAATACAAGTCCAAATCCCGACCGCTGGTCACCAATGTTAGAAATGGGGTCTTTGGTTGACAGTCAGGTTACCCCCTGTTCAAGCAAGGACCCTCACTCTAGTTAGGATAAAAGAGAATCACCCTCAGCTAACCCCTGCTTACCCCCTTGGTAGCTTGGCAGAGCAGTAGGCTTAACCTCAGAGTGCTGGGCGTAAAGTATTTGTACCAACACACACAGTAACTTAATGAAAACACTACAAAATGACACAACACCAGTTTAGAAAAATAGGAAATATTTATCTAGACAAAACAAGACCAAAACGACAAAAATCCAACATACACAAGTCAAGTTATGATTTTTTAAAGGTTTAAAATAAAAAGAGTCTTTAGGTAGTTGTAACAACACACTAGCGCTGCTAGCGTGTAAATGTACCTGGTTTGCGTCAAAAATAACCCCGCACGGGCGGTGCGCGTCGAAAATAACCCTGCACGGTTATATGCGTCGAAAACAACTCGGCACGGCGATGCGCGTCGAAAAAGCCAGCCACGCGACGGTCCGAAAGTCCCGCGGCGCAGGTTGCGATCTCTCAGCCTTCGTCAGCGATGCTGCGCGTCGTTTCTCCTGCTCCGGGCGTCGATTCTCCGGTCGCGTTTCCTGCGGCGTCGTTTCTCAGCTGCGGAGCCGGCGTCGCGTCGTTTTCACAGCCGCGATCGGATTCGCGTCGATCTTTTCTCCGCACGGTGCTCGGTGCGTGTATTTTTGTCCTTAGGCTGCCAGCCTCTCCTTTCAGGGTCCCAGGAACTGGAAGGGCACCACAGAGCAGAGTAGGGGTCTCTCCAGAGACTCCAGGTGCTGGCAGGAAGAAGTCTTTGCTATCCCTGAGACTTCAACAACAGGAGGCAAGCTCTACATCAAGCCCTTGGAGATTTCTTCTTCAAGATGGAAGGCACACAAAGTCCAGTCTTTGCCCTCTTACTCAGGCAGAAGCAGCACTGCAGGAAAGCTCCACAAAGCACAGTCACAGGCAGGGCAGCACTTGTTCCTCAGCGATCAGCTCTTCTCCAGGCAGAGGTTCCTCTTGATTCCAGAAGTGTTTCTAAAGTTTGTAAGTTTGGGTGCCCTTCTTATACCCATTTTAGTCTTTGAAGTCACCTTCCTTCAAAGGGGACTCACACCTTCTTGTGAAATCCTGCCTTGCCCAGGCAAGGCCTCAGACACACACCAGGGGGTTGGAGACAGCATTGTCAGAGGCAGGCACAGTCCTTTCAGATGAGAGTGACCACTCCACCCCTCCCTCCTAGCAGAGATGGCTAATCAGGAAATGCAGATCACACCCCAGCTCCCTTTGTGTCACTGTCTGGTGTGAGGTGAAAAACAACCCAACTGTCAGACTGACCCAGACAGGGAATCCACAAACAAGGCAGAGTCACAGAATGGTTTAAGCAAGAAAATGCTCACTTTCTAAAAGTGGCATTTCCAAACGCACAATCTCAAAATCAACTTTACTAAAAGATGCATTTTTAAATTGTGAGTTCAGGGATCCAAAACTCCACCTGTCCATCTCTTCTCTAGGGGAATCTACACTTTAATCATATTTAAAGGTAGCCCCCATATTATCCTATGAGAGAGAGACAGACCTTGCAACAGTGAAAACGAAATTGGCAGTATTTCACTGTCAGGACATATAAACCACATTACTATATGTCCTACCTTATCCATACACTGCACCCTGCCCTGGGGGCTACCTAGGGCATACCTTAGGGGTGCCTTACATGTAAGGAAAGGGAAGGTTTAGGCCTGGCAAGTGGGTACACTTGCCAAGTCGAATTTACAGTGTAAAAATACACATACAGACACTGCAGTGGCAGGTCTGAGACATGATTACAGAGCTACTTATGTGGGTGGCACAACCAGTGCTGCAGGCCCACTAGTAGCATTTGATTTACAGGCCCTGGCACCTCTAGTGCCCCTTACTAGGGACTTACTAGTAAATCAAATATGCCAATCATGGATAAACCACTTACATACAATTTAAACAGGAGAGCATATGCACTTTAGCACTGGTTAGCAGTGGTAAAGTGCTCAGAGTTGAAAAGCCAATAGCAACATGTCAGAAAAATATAGGAGGCAGGAGGCAAAAAAAGTCTGGGGATGACCCTGCATAAGCAAAAGTCCAACAGTTCCTGACAGTTCTCCCTGATGATTAAGGATGAGCCATGTGTAACACAGTAGATGAGTGATTGTTTGTGTAGACATGTCATGTGTTGCATACTGATGTTCCTTGGCTATTGGGGCAGGACCAAGGACACAACTATATTCAATCCACATAGAATTTGTTCTCCTGGGACAACATCTGAGTGTGCACAAGGATCAATCAATGACTGTTTGTTGTTGTAGTGGGTGTAACATCTATGCACCAGACCACGACTCCTCAGTGTCACAGGCCAAATGAAAGTTAGTGATGGATCACTGTCCTCAGTCCATTGTCTCGTAAAATTAGTATATTGGCCTTTCCCACCCAGAGGCTACTTGTCTTCAGCATATGACAGGTGCTGGTGCCTCACTACCATCTGTAATGTGAAGATTGCCATCGTACATGTGACAGTGCATGCATTTTTTTTGGGGTGCAGCTATAGATCACTACTTTCCCTTGGTAATTGTGGAATGCCCATTGACATGATTTATGACATCACCATTGCCAAAATTCCTTGGGCCTACATGTCAGCATGTGTCCCTTTCTCTTTAGAAAAACATTTGTGAGCTACTGTTTCATGCATGGTCAACCTGTGCTGAGGGGATAATTTCTGCATTCCCTCACATATGTGTGCCTGCCAAACTGTATGTGGAATACAACATTTCCAATGATGCTACATTTCATGTTGTACCACAGACAGAAGTGTGTCACCATTGACTCTTGGCTGACACATACTATTACCTGTCATAGAATGTCATTTGGCATGAATAACTGTATTAGAAATGAGGGACATGCCGGCTAGGCCTAGAGATTTTTACCCACAATGTGCATTTTCATGCCATAGATGTAGTATTGTGTATCAACGTGTTTTGCATATGTGAAGTGGGAAATGTTTAGAACCTGACTGTTGGCATGCATCATGGAGTGACTTCTAGTTATGTTGGAAAAACATATGTTTGAGTACTATCATTCATCCACAAACATCTGGGTTTGCATGACCAAAATGGAGGCAATGATGTAACTTACAATTGGGCAACATGTTGAAGGCCTACTGCAAGTACTTGCAAATCTCTGGGCCTCTCCAACATCCAGTTGATTTACTGATGCACTCAGAGTGTGTCATTGTAAAGGGTAATATCACAAATAAAATGATGGACTTTTCAAACACTCACCCCTAGTCAGAGATCTGGGTTAAATTCACCACTATTTTGCTTGCCAAGTCACCCCAGCTCAGACCCAGCTATATGCAAATCAGTCTTGACCCTGCGCCTTATGGGAGTAGTCCATCCCAAACTGCCAAGCCAGCTTCTCTCTAAACAGGGTTCAAGCATCCTGGAACCAGTTTCAGGGTATCACCCTTCATCAGCCAAGTTAGCTTGAATCCAGTGGTGCAGCAAGCAAGGAACCCACATCAGGGCATACCCTATCCACAATGGACGGAGTGTTGAAACTGTTCAACACTCACCCCTAGTCACAGATCTGGGTTTAATCCATTGTTATTTTGCTTGCCACGTCACTCCAGTTCAGACTCAGCTATAAGCAAATCAGTCTTGAGCCTGCACCCTATGGGAGCAGTCCAGCCTGAACTGCCAAACCAAGTCATCCCTGGACAGGATTCAAGCATTCTGGGACCAGTTTTAGGGTATAACCATTCATCAGCCAGGGTAGCTTAAATCCAGTGGTGCAACAAGCAAGGGAACCAAGTCTGGGCATACCCTAGCCACTTAGGGCTCACAAAGCAATTTCACTAAATAAAATGATGGATGAAGTGTTGAAATGTGTCAAACACTCACCCCAAGTCACAGATCTCTGTTTAATCCATTGTTATTTTGCTTGCCACGTCACCCCAGTTCGGACCCATCTATATGCAAATTAATCTTGACCCTGCGCCCTACGGGAGCAGTCCAGGCCAAACTGCCAAGCCAGGTCCTCCCTGGACAGGATTCAAGCATCCTTGGGCAGGTTTCAGGGTATCACTCTTCATCTGCCAGGCTAGCTTGAATCCAGTGGTACAGCAAGCAAGGGACCCACGTCTGGGCATACCCTAGCCACTTATTGTAAAGGTTGCCAGACATTAGTGGTGATTTCCCTGAGACTTACTGATTCATTGTGTTGTGGATTTTAGCGACATATCTCCCTGACATTTTGCACATTTTGTCTACAGTGTATATTTCCATGCCAAATGTGTGGAATATCTGGGCAACCTTAGTACTACCTCCATAACTCCATGACAAATATCACTTGGTGAAGTGTGCATTGTGGAACTGTTTCCAGTGTGACCTCAGTATTTCCATGTCACCTCCTCCAGGATATTGCACTGTTGTCAGCAACATGGCAGGTTCTGGGATCATTTTTGTGTATGTGACAAATAGATGTGTTTATGATCTTGTGTGGGATCTGTGAGAATAGAGTTGGCACTGGCCTACTATTGTATGACAACAGGTGATTGATGTATGCTGCATGAGGCAAAGCATTGGAGGTGATGAGGTCTCCTACTTGTCCAGTGGTTACTGCGATTGCACAACTTCAGCCATGAAAGTATAGTTGTGTGAGATCGTGATTTTCCTTTGGGCAACTGTTGACAATTCATATGGCATGCATGCATGTGTTATGGTACATGTAAGGCCACTTAGGTGGAGTTTTTTGCTGGGGCCTACAAGACATCATGGTAATATTTGCTCCTCACAACTGTTTTTCGAGTATGATAATAGACAGCTGATTACCCTATTTTACTTTGTATTTGCAGCATCAGTCCTAGAAAGTGAAGGGGACAGGGCACAGCCGAATGGGGAAGCATCTGGCCATGGGACATTGGTTCAAGACATTACCGACACAGACGGACCCAGTGGCCCGGATGGCGGGGGAGGAGTGCCACGGGGAGAACAGATCTTCATCCTCATCATCATATAATTCTTCTTCCAGTGGCAACTTCTTAGTGATGGCGGACCAATCGGGATGTATCCCTCTACTGTCTTAGTCCACCACACCAGTTCTATCCACACTCTCCCTGTTGTTACCCACCAAGTTGGCTGTGCCCACTCACCCAAGACGGTGGGAGTCTCCTTCGCCAGAGTACCTCCACTCCAGCCTCTTTTACCCCTGCTACCCTCAGTGAGGAGGCTATTGACCTCCTGATGAGTATCTCAGTGGGTCAGACATCCATTGTGGATGCCATCCAGGGGTTGTCCACTCAACTCCAGCAGACAAATGCATTCCTGGAAGGCATTTATATTGCAATGTCTGGCCTATAAAGATCTTTTCAGGCTCTGGCTTCCACACTGATGGCAGCCAGTCTGCTCCACCTTCTCGACTCCCTCCACCTCCCTATTCCCAATAGAAATCCCCCATACCACAACCTATCCCGGGCATACAGACCGATCTGCACGCACCCACCTCAACACACAAGAACAGCACACACATACTAACACCACAAAACACACTGGCATGTAAGCTCTTAACAGACACCCACACTCACATCAGACACCACTTTCCCAGGCACCCCGACCCCTCCACACACCAAATCAGGCATACCCACAGGCACCACCACAACAGTCAATGACACACGGACCATACCCACTGGTTGAACGTTTTTGCTTATTCAGGGTCATCCCCAATCTTTTTGCCTCCTGCCTCCTATTTATTCTGACATGTTCCTGTTGGCTTTTGAACTCTGAGCACTTTACCACTGCTAACCAGTGCTAAAGTGCATATGCTCTCTGTGTAGATTGTATGGTTGATTGGTTTATCCATGATTGGCATATTTGATTTACTAGTAATGCCTACTAAAGTGCGCTAGAGGTGCCAGGGCCTGTAAATCAAATGCTACTAGTGGGCCTGCAGCACTGGTTGTGCCACCCACATAAGTAGCTCTGTAACTATGTCTCAGACCTGCCACTGCAGTGTTTGTGTGTGCACTTTTAACTATAAATTTGACTTGGCAAGTGTACCCAGTTGCCAGGGCTAAACCTTCCCTTTTCTTACATGTAAGGCACCCCTAAGGTAGGCTCTAGGTAGCCCCAAGGGCACGATGCAGTGTATGGTTAAGGTGGGACAAATAGTAATGTTTTTTATATGTCCCGTCCTGACAGTGAAATATTGCTAAATTATTTTTTCACTGTTGCAAGGCCTGTCCCTCTCATAGGTTAACATGGGGGCTACCTTTAAATCTGATTAAAGTGTAGGTTCCCTTTGGGAGCAGATGGACATGTGGAGTTTGTGATCTCTGAGCTCACAATTTAAGAATACATCTTTTAGTAAAGTTGATTCAGAGATTTTGGGGCATATTTATACTCCGTTTGCGCCGATTGTGCGTCAAAACATTTGACGCACAATCAGCGCAAACGTTGCCCCATATTTAAACCCTGACGCCCGAGCCCGGGAACGACAAAAATCCACTGTGTGCGTCATTTTATAGATGCGGCAACCCGCCCTGCGTTAATGATATGCAGGGTAGGCGTTCCCGTCCAAAAAACGACGCACACGGCTGTGCGTCGTATTTATGCTTCCGGGCAAAAATGACGCAAAGCCCGATGTGCATCAAAATTTAACGCCTGAGTCAGGGCAGGCGTTGAAATGGGGCAAACATACCTGTATTTTATCAGAACACACAGAACAAACAACAGAGCAGCAGAGCAGCAGAGCAGCAGAGCAGCAACAGGGAGACATGGAGGTGATTTTAATCCAGCGTGCACGTAGACGCAGAGCCCTGCAGCAACAACAGCAGCTACAACAACAGCAGCAGGGACCCCAAAGGCAGCGCAGAAGGCAGGAGAGGATATTCCGCCCTAGAACAACCCTGCATGGCCTCAGGGAACACGACATCATCCAGAGGTACTGGTTGAACTGGCAGGCCATTCAGCAGCTGCTGCGAAAAATTGAACAGCAGTTGGCCCCCACTTTGGTGACACCCCGCACTATCCCAACAGAAACAAAGCTGCTTGCCGTACTTCACCTGCTGGCAAGTGGCTCGTTTCAAACAGCTGGTGCCCTGGTTGGCGGAATATCACAACCATCATTCTCCGCATTTTTGCCAAAAGTACTGGATGCCATCATTCGCCTGACACCCCTCCACATCTGCTTCCCTAACACACTGCAGAAGCAGCAGGAAACAAAACAGGGGTTCTACGCCATCAGTGGCTTCTCACACGTCCTTGGTGCAATCGACTGCACACACGTACGCCTTGTGCCACCTGCTGCAACAGAACACCTCTACCGCAACAGGAAGCACACACATTCAATCAACGTGCAGGCAATAGTCGATCACCAGGGATTGATCAGCAACATCGTGGCAAAATATCCTGGGAGTGTCCTTGACTCATTCATCTTCCGTCACAGCACCATCAACCAACACTTCCAGGATGGACGGTATGGCAATGGACTACTTGTTGGTAAGTACAGAAACCTACTTATATACACACTGCACAGCAACCCTCTAGGACACACAACACATACACCACAACAGCAACATGTCAACAGGAACATACTGTGGTCGTGACATCGCTAGCCATGTTTCTTCACTCACCATTGAACCTGTCACACATCTAAAATTACTGTACAGCCTAATGTTAAGACGTCAAAGATCACAACGTGTGGAGTGGGTTGCCTAAATGTCACCTTGCAAATTGTAAGTGTCACAATAACCTTTACATTAATACATTGCATAAGTCTAAAGGTATGGGATGTCCAGGGTACTTTGATATGAACGTGTTAACAACACTTTCAATTTTAACTCTGCATGGAACTATCATCTCACCCCCAGTGAAGGCACACGGACACCTGTATCACAAGTCACAATGCTAGGGAGGACACACTCTATTTCAATTCCCAAAACATACTGCTGACAAACGGTTAGCTGACAAACACTTGCTCAGCCAAGGAAACAACACAATGCAGATGGTATAGCCTACAAGTATAGGTTGTCAGATTAGTACACAAAAGAGTCACAGACAACACAAGACAACAACTACCATTAAAGGTCTTCACAAGAGTGCCAGCTACATCTACATGATCCCATTCTGTGTTTTTCTTTCAGCTGATCAGGGGTATGGCATCCAGCCGTGGCTAATGACACCATTTGGGAACCCGACTACTGCTGCAGAGCGGGCATACAATGACGCCCATAAGAGGACACGCAGCATTGTCGAGCGGACCTTTGGGATCCTAAAGTCAAGGTTCCGCTGCCTTGACATCACTGGCGGTAGCCTACTATATTCCCCAGAGATGGTCTGTAGGATCATACTCACTGGTGCCATATTGCACAACATTTGTGTAAAAAGGAACATTCCCCTCCTGGAACCAGACCCATACATGCCTGAAGATGACGAAGAGGAGGATGCTGGCCTGCAACAGGAGGGGGAACAACCAAACACGGCTGCTGGAGTGCGTAGGCGCCAACAGATTGTAAATAATTTCTTTACATCATTTTTGCTATCACCACTTAATGCACAATTGTAAATAAACACAGATAACAAACATCACATCATGGTTTGGCCTATTCATTTCTGCCCACATTTAGTTTGAAATTGCTGAAGAAGAATGTCGTCTCATTGAACAATAATGACATAACAATCATCACACACAACCTATACAACACAAATGTAATGGCCACCATACAATGGTCAAATACACACACCATGTAAATGACCGACATCCTGTACAGTTCACCTTTGAAGGGCAATAGCTGAGGACCACACATATGACTCACATACATGTAGGAAACATGGATCATCGCAGCAGATGGCACACAACTAAAACACCATCACTCAACTAGGTGAAAACAGGCCTCATACATCAGCCAGTTCACATGCTAATGCTTCAGGAACAGGAAAGTAGTACTAGACTCTTGCCAACAGTAATTCCAACTACTTACTATCATTGCAATGACTATCTGTCACTAGAGTTACACATAAGCAGAACATACACAGCACAAGTGCTACACCTATGACAAGCATCCAGCACATCACATCCCATCTACATGTCAGCCCTTTTCTAAAAACAATACACACACTTGCAGCTGCTCACACCCCACCTGTCTGAAGAGGTCCCTGGAATGCCGATTTGTGTACACTCAGATTCCCTCATCAACACACACACACTCACAAGAGTCATCCAATGTGCCACACCCTTTACTATGCCGACCATTGTCATACTACCATCTCACTGCATGGAACTCTGCTCATATAATACACTGCCTTGGAGTTTATAAGGCCTGGTATCACCTGTAGATTGATTCTTCTGTGAAAGGTACTGTAGGCTATTTATCAGCTAATCCCATCTGACAGGACTAGTGAGACACAGATGGAGGCCACACCTGTGATCCCCTCCACGCACACCACCCAAATGTACATGCCCTGTCCCTGCAGGTGCCTCCTACTGCATACATGTTTGAATGTGAGCCATTACATCATTAAGCTTTGACACTAATGTTGCCGTGTAACACTTTATCAGGGTTCATGTGTCACCTTCAAAGCAACACAGGACATACACAGTGTGACATCTCAATTATCTAATGCTCCGTCCGACCAGTCCTAGTCAGAACACGTGATCATGTGATTACTGAAAGAGCTTGCACCTGATTGACCCAGCATCCTGTCAGCCTGACTGGCACCTGTCCATGGGTCACTCTACAGATACCTGGGGTCCACCTATGGACCACACATGCTGTCCAATACCTTTTGTACCTCTGACAATAATTTGGCATTAGCCTCATCAATGTATACTCAAATACATAGTAGTGCATCATCTGACTGTCATTTGCATCAGATTTGTGACAGTACCCATGAATAGGCAAATCTTGGCCCTTCCGTTGTCTGACCTTCATTAATGCCTAAACTTAAAAGTGTGACAGTGGACCAGGACCATAGTGTGTGATGGTGTAAATGGCCTCCATCAAACCAGCAACCTCAGATAATGTCCATGAAAAGTCAACACATATGAGGACCCTGACTGTTCAAAACGCTGAGTATCATTTTTTTCAAATGCTAAAGATGAGTTGTGTGTTGAATACCAGCCATTTACATCTGCACAGAGGCTATGATGTTTCATGATACATTACCATCCACAGAGGCCAACAGGAGTACAAATGTGGCAATGACACATGCCTGATCTAGACACCTGAGACATTCTCTCACTCAGCACAAAAATATAGCCCATTTGTAAGTCTCATTACACGTGTTCAGTGACAGGGTGGGACCATCCATGTGTAGGTGACCATGTCCTCAATGGCTTCTCTCTATTTTTGCTACAAACAATGCCCAATTGGAACAAGATTAGCTGCCACTAACTCACGAGGAGACCTGGAAGTTACAGTGACAACATACACCCAGACAGTTTATAGTGGATCTACATTGGACCACACATATAAACATGTGCCATCCAATCAACCAAATATTTGCAAGCAGCCGATCACAGTAGTGTCCCAGTTGGAACCTAGCAGGAAGAATGAAACATGCCACAAAACCAGGTAATGCATAAAGGGCCTC
This sequence comes from Pleurodeles waltl, assembly GCF_031143425.1. Taxonomy (NCBI): domain Eukaryota; kingdom Metazoa; phylum Chordata; class Amphibia; order Caudata; family Salamandridae; genus Pleurodeles; species Pleurodeles waltl. Next base: position 1,488,207,746 of record NC_090440.1, on the reverse strand, counting down.
ATACATCAGCAACCTATTTGTCATCAGCACATGAGGAACGCCGAGATTTAGCAAAAAATATCAATGCAAAATGGTATGTCAGATTGCTCCAAAGAATCAATAGGGCAAACGTCAAATGGGCACATGGGATTATTGAATGGCAAACAGTGAATCATACCCTATGGGCTTCCATGAGCCTGCTGCTGCAAGTTTAGCATTACTGAATAAATGAAACCCTTGGATAAATTAGCAAATCTGGAAGGGCAAACCCTAGGGTGCTGGGGGCATAAGTCCACCTCTACCGCCCCCCAAATATACATGAAACATGCACATGTGAAGTACACACATGCATAAGGCGCATGTGTGGCCTACATGTCAAAAGTAAAACACATATAAGATACACAAATTCATAAATAGGACATGGTTAGCCCCATTAAAAGTGTAAGTGACAATTGCACTACCTGTTTGGCCTATAGATAATTGGATTACAGTGATAAATGTGGACACATTGTTGCTAAGGAATACATCCTGGTATCCCATTCCTCATTTGAAATTAGCCATCAGCAATTACCCAAACTATGTGTTCAATTATGGGTAATAACCATTTTGAGCAGTCATTACTATTACACTGTGAATGCCTTCTATACATCCTATAAGGGACATGTGTCATAGCTAACCCCAAATGTGTATCACTTAGCACCGTTTGGTCATGACAAAATTCTTTTCACAATTTGACAAAATCAAGACATATTTGTCAAAATGCGTCATATTTCCACGCATACAGCTTGTGCGTCATAAATTTTGACGCACAGGAGTGCACATAATGCTGAGTCAAAAAATATCATTTTTAAATTAATATATTAATAACCAGCATTACATGGCCACCATATTTTCTATGATGCGTCATATTTCCACGCATACAGCTTGGGCGTCATAATTTTTTGACGTACAGGAGTGCACATAATGCTGAGTCAAAAAATATAATTTTAAATTTAATATATTAATAACCAGCATTACATGGCCACCATATTTTCTATAATGCGTCATATTTCCACGCATACAGCTTGGGCGTCATAATTTTTTGACGTACAGGAGTGCACATAATGCTGAGTCAAAATAAATGTTCATATCTGGTCATCATATTTGCCAGCGGCTTAATTTTCAACTCTAGAACTGTAAAATAAGCCTCACACAAATATAAGGGAACAATGACGAAAAATTATTTGACTCTGCATTATGTGCACTCTCATGCGTCAAAAAATATGACGCACAATCTGTATGCGTGAAAACATGACGCATAACGGAAAAATAAAAACGGCGGCCATTTTATGCAGGATGTGATGTAATAGGATATCCTGTTTACAGATTCTGTACTGTGAGTGTACTTTCACTTTCACTTTGCAGTCTCAGATTATTCTAGACTGTGTGGCTGTGTGGAAAGTGTTGTCCTGTGTTTTAGTGCTTTTGTGTCCAGTGTACCTTCTCTATTGTGCTTTTGTCATCATTGTCTTGTTGTTGAATACTGTCTGAGTCTGTTTTGTATACTTTTGTCAAGTCCAGTGTTTGTTTTATTGTCTGTGGGAGTCTGTTCTGGGTAGTGTAATTTTGAGGTTAGTTGGGCTCTTCTTCTTAAGTTTTCTTTTTTTTCCACTACTCTACCTTTCCCCATTTCCCCCTTTTCCTTTTTGTCCAACTTTTTCACCTTTGGAAGTGCAGAGATGTCAGGTAGGCTCGGCTTGCCAGGATGGGTGAGGAGGAATTGGGGGGATTTATATGGCTTGTTTGCCATTTCCTCCCACTCATGCTGGAGGCTGGGGGCCGTGTGATACAGGGGTATCACACGGAGGCATGTAAAGTCCGGTGGGGGAAGGTGCGCCATCACTTGGTCCGTGTCTATGGGAGCCTGAGGAATGACCATCAACTCAAGCACCACTGGGCTGATCTGATATCCAGGGAGCAGGATCTGCTGGACCACCTGGGAATCAGGATTGGTGGACATGTTGGTGAGTACAAATCAATTACATGTGAACAATTGAAAGCTGTGTGGGGACATGTGATGATTGCTACCCAATCTGCTAGATAAGTAGCTGACTGTGTGTAATGCTAGGGAAACCTACTGGGTAATTGTTGCACAATGTGTAGTAAGACAAATGCTAGCAGTCAGGTAGCTCATGTTTTCTACACATACCGGTTGCCGGTAGCTGTATGTAATGTAGTGTTGCCTTTGTGTTAGACAAGCGACACATTAATGGCTCTATTTGAACTCTACAGGTCATAATAGCCAGTGAAAAATGGATGTTGAAACATCATACCTACATATGTAGACGCCATAGCTATACTGACATTTGTAAACCCAATATGATGCTATAAATGAGTGGTGCCTTCACGTCAATTGAAGTTAGCTATGTTGTCCACACACATGTCACATGTGTGTCTGGTTGGTGTGTGTTGAAAATGACCACATAGGCTGTTTGAGTTTGAGGGGTCATGCAGTCCTCAAGTAACCAGCTTTTGGATGTCTCTCTGGGATGCACACGATGAGATGAATGCACCCCGATATTGTTGGGGCATACTAATGGAGGTGTATCTTTGACACCACATGACTGTCCTGGCCACTGCATGTGTGTAGTAGGGTGTGTAACTGTAGCAGGAGACTCATCCAGTGTAAAAGTTGATTAAGAATTCTTCCATGCAGTATGAGCATGTGTGAAAGTGTTTAATTACGCATGTCATATTCTCACATTGTCTTTGTAACTGCAATTGTTTGTCAGTGCACGGAGTGTGAGTATATTCTTCCTTCCATGCTTTACAGGTGGACCTGCACCGTACACCGTGGGAGAGGTGGCTCATTTTGAGGACCCCGACACCCTCAGTGAGTGTGGCATGAGTGTTATTTTTATTGTTTGCTAGTGATGTATGATGGACTACTGTGTGTTCAACAGAATTTAGGGCCATATTTATACTCCTTTTGCGCCGAAATTGCGTCGTTTTTTTTGACGCAATTTCGACGCAAAACTAACGCCAACTAACGCCATATTTATACTATGGCGTTAGAGGCGAATAGCGGCAAAGTTCCCGGAATGTGCGTCATTTTTTTGCGTGAACCCCTTCCTTGCGTTAATGATATGCAAGGGAGGCGTTCCCGTCTAAAAAATGACTCCCAGGCCTTTACGTGGTATTTATACTCCCGGGCAAAAGAGACGCCCGGGAGTTGGCGTGGCTAAAAACGGCGCATTTGCGCCACTTTTTAACGCCTGCTCAGGGCAGGCGTTAAGGGGCCTGTGGGCTCAAAATGAGCCCACAGGTGCCCTCCCATGCCCCCAGGGACCCCCCCTGCCACCCTTGCCCACCCCAGGAGGACCCCCAAGGATGGAGGGACCCACCCCAGGGACATTCAGGTAAGTTCAGGTAAGTATAATTTTTTATTTTTTATATTTTTTTTTGGTGGCATAGGGGGGCCTTATTTGTGCCCCCCTACATGCCACTATGCCCAATGACCATGCCCAGGGGACAGAAGTCCCCTGGGCATGGCCATTGGGCAAGGGGGCATGACTCCTATCTTTACAATGATAGGAGTCATGTTGATGGGGGATGGGCGTCGAAAATAAATGGCGCAAGTCGGGTTAAGACGATTTTTTCGACGTAACCTGACTTGCCCCATTTTAAGACGCCCATGCGCCATTTTCCCCCTACGCCGGCGCTGTCTGGTCTACGTGGTTTTTTCCCACGCAAACCAGGCAGCGCCGGTCTGATTGCGCCGTCTAACGCCATTCCATAAATACGGCGCCCGCATGGCGCTTCAGAATGGCGTTAGACGGCGCAAAACTTTTTGACGCTAAACTGCGTTAGCGCAGTTTAGCGTCAAAAAGTATAAATATGGGCCTTAAGGTTTGATGCGCTGCCCATTCATTGGTATTGTTGCATTAGTGGGATTGAAAATATCACTTCAGTTTCAGTAGACCAATGCTTATCCATCTCTCAGATTTAGGGGCTGTAGGTCATTCCAGTCGGCCCCGCTATGGGGAATGGGATGAGTCATGTGGAATACACTGGTTAATGTAAGAGTTGCTCTGGGACTTGGCTTGGACTGAGTCTGCATTTCAGACTGACATTCTCCCAGATAGCTTCTGCAAAAGGCTTGTCTTAAATATGCAGCTTCCCTAGTTGAGGATGGACTGAGTACACTGTATGTTGGATCTTCCGGGGGCATGTACTACCACATTTAGAACTAGACTTGTGTGGGACTACAGTGCAATGGCCTAGGTGTTAATTCTAATCATGATCATGGGTGTTCTTGCTCCTCTGTGTGTGTGGTAAAATATGCCTCACTGGTAGTATGTGATGTTGGCGTAAGTCAGTACATTTTGACATGTGTGGACCTTGGATAGGACAAGGTTTAGCTGACTCCAATTTGTTGCTAGCCCTTCATTGGTGTTGTGTGTGGAGGCAAATACTTGTTGAGCTTTCTATACACTCCTGGGTGTGCATTGAATTTGGGATTGTTGGTTGTTCTTCCCACCCCACCCTCAAAGACTGCCATGTGACTGGGAATAGGGTACCTAGGACTGTAGCAACCAGTATGTTACACATACTTGTGACCTTTTGCAACTTTGTTTTGAACCTAGTGTACACATTTGGTTATGGCACATGAGTTCAATATTAGCAAAAAACATTTACAAATGGCATTGATTGAGGGTTGTGATTGTTATCACATAGAGTGACATATGTAGTGAAGTCAGTATGCAGAAGAGGTTCAGCCATAATGTCAGCTGCATTACCCATTTTTTGGATGAGAATTTTAGGCTGATGTCACCCATCATGTTGAGACATGGATATGCAAGGTGTGAAATGCCCTTTTGTATGCAGGCTTCCCATGTACTTCCTCTGAGACTTTCAATGATCTATGTTGTGAAAATTTGCTGTTACAAATACAGTACAAGTAATGTGCAATTGACCCATTGTGCTATTCCACCCAATGCATTTCCTATGGTAAATAGTTGCCATATCTCTTCACAGCTGCAAACATGAGTGCTGCACAGAGACATCAGTTCGAAAGGCGTGCAATGAGATACCGGCACATCCTGCAGGTGCAGTCGGGGTTCAGAAGGATGGCCCGAAAATACCAAGCGGATCGGGCCTCCGGAGCTTGGTGGGCCTCACCACAGGGTGGCCCCACATTGCTCACAACAGCCACCACCACCACATCCACCAGTTCTCCCCAAGTGGCCCCAGCAACGGCGGGGACAGTTGACCCTGCCTCGTCAGCACGACCTGGACCCAGCAATTACCGAGCTGCAGGACAGTCCAGTGGGCAAACAACTACTCCCACACCGTGCACCTCTGCCAGCACACAGACTGCAGCAGCCCCTCCTATTGACCCAGCGGCATTCCTGGCATTAAACCGGAAAATGGACAAATTTATTTCCAAGGTAGACAAGCTAAGCCAGGATGTGGCATACATCAAGAAAAGGGTTCGGTCCATCAGGCGGACCCTAAGGAGGGCCAACCTGTAGGACGTTATTGCTTGTTTTACATTTATCCCTCCCCTCTCTCCTCTTTCCTTTTTGTAATGATAATTGGGTTTTGGGGATTAGTGTTAGGTTAGTGTAGGTTGTTAGCTTAGTTAGTGTTAGGGAGGAGGATGGGGGGTCCTTATTCTTTCTATTTTTCATTTTTGTGTGGGTGGGTGGGGGTCAATGTTGGGATTCCTGTTTGTTTATAAAAGAAAAAAAAAATTACAAAAAAATATATGAGTGTTTAGGATAGTATAGTATGTGTGTAGGTTAGTATGTGTTGTCCTGCATGTGTCCTGTCTCATAATGGTGGGTGGGGGGTTGATGTTTAGATCGTTTCGTTATATGTGTAGAGTAAGTTTAGCTTAGGTTAGTTAGGGACAGTTGTGGGTTAGGAGTAGTCAGGTTAGATTAGTGTAGGTATGACTTTTCCCTTAGTTGCCTCTGGCGTGAATACATTTTAATAAACATATAGTTAACCCTTTGCATTATGCGTTAACTGCTACTTGATCATGGGCTTGCCATCAGTATAGGTGAATGTTTTTCTATGACATTTGTGTCCTATGCTACACACCACAGAACATGGAGCTTTAACATGGCAGCTACCCGTGTGCTAACTTGGTAAGTATCCACCATTTGGTAGACCCACCATTAGTAGTTTACATCGATCACCAAGGATTTGTGTTGATGAGTAGATATTCTACATCACAAAGTGTGCTTCCAGACTTGGTATTGTGGTAAATTTATTAGGTCGGACTGCAGTGTGATGTTCAGGGATATCTTTGTAGATGAGGTGTTGTTAACACTCTTGTCTTGTTGCCTTCATTGCTGACATAGATCATGTGTGTAAAAATTCTGCATGACTTCCCTTCATGGAAGTATACTCAGAAAGGGTGATTGATGCAGTGTTTAGTTGTGTTTGCTTATATTATGCTGCATAATTTCATGTTTTAGTATTGCATGGTGCCTACATTTATCAGCCACCATTAGTTGACTTGAATTGCTATAGATGGAGCATTATTCTGTCCCACACAGCATAATTGTGTGTGGTGTGTCCCTTCATCAGTTATTCTCCTCACGATGGTCAGGCTATGATGCAATCCTGGCCGCTGCACAGATGTATCAGACTACATGATGTCAGGACAGTTGTATTGACAAGCTTCATGGTTGTCACACAGGCACTTTAGAGTTATCTACTGCACAGTTGATGTGTCAAATAACACAGAGACATATTAGGTGTGCAAGTGCTATTTATTGATAGGTGATGTAGTGCCAAATGTACATTGTCCATGTTTGCTGAGTCCGTTCTGGTGCATTCTTACATGGTGATCCTACAGAAGGGGTGTGGATGATGCTCCTGACATGCTGGGGTGATGTAACAGACAGTGCAGAGGGACAGGATTTGCCGAATAGTAGGAGAGAGACATTCACTGGCAATGCTGACAAGTCATACAGTGGTTAGCAGAACAGTCATTGAGTGTAGTTGTAGTGAGACTGGCATTTGACAAAATGTAGGACCTTGGTCAAAGTAGGCCATGGTGCAGGGACTAGTGCTTCCGGGTACTCTTCCGTGTGAATGTGATCTGTTCCATGTCTTCTTCTTCTGATGTGTGTGTTGCCTGCTTTGTCCTTGTTGTTGTTGGTTGTGAAGGGGCAACACACACCTCAGTGTTAGAAGACGTGGAGTCATACATCCCGGTGGCTGCTCCCTGTGAAGTTCTTAAGGGCAGTTCTGCTGCAAGGAGGGCCTGCTGGTTTTTGAGAATAGCAGCCACATCACGATGGTAGGCAGCCAGGTCAGCCCTGAGGGAGTCATGATTGCATTCGTGCATGCAGTGGAAAGTTTGGGGTGCGAGGTGTTGTGGCAACTCCCTTACTGCAGTGGTGAATTACTTTATGGTTTCTTGTAGTCCTTGCAGTATGGATGTTAGGGCTTGCATAGCTGCTGCCTGATCTGCAGATGACAACATGCACGAGCGCACCCCCTCAAGGCTGGCTGCCATATTTTGCATCCCCACCCGCACCTCCTTGGCCAGCTCCCGCTGTACACCAACTACAGTTCTTTCAAAGCTGGTGCCAGTGTCGTCAGAGACCTCAGCTGTATTGGAGCTGGCAGGTCTTAGAATTGGGGTGGTGGGTGGTTCTTCTGTGATGGCTGCTTGTTCTGTGCCCCTCCTTGTGACTGAAGGTGAGGTATGGAGGGTTTCAAGGACCTTTTGGATGGTCTCCTGGGAAATGTTTATGGGCTCGTCATCCATGTCATCAGGGAAATCAGGGACAGGCATTTCGGCAGGAGATCCATGTTCCTCTGCAATGAAACAGGGTACAATTAGTGTGTCTGTGTTGTGACAGTTTTGATGTAACATGCAAGCCTTTTGATGACTTTACTTTGTGATCTTGTTTGGTATTGGTATCTGCTGTCCTTCATATGGGCATTGTTATAGGCCTATGGCCCACCTGTGTGTCACATGTATGATATAGAATTATCAGACTTGTCTGCCTAATCGCCTCTAGGTGTTGCTTTGTACCAATTAGGGAATAGCCATCTTTTAGTCCTACTCGACCCTCCGTGTATATCTATTCTTATGGTGAGACCTTTCACTGGCTGTGGGTGTTGTGATTGCCCTGGCAGCACACTTGCCTCTCAGGACCTGCCCCAACATCTGTTTGTTCACATTGACCTAATTGTAATTGTTATGTGGCATATCCTATGCATGGCAATGTTACGATGTGATATGGATGTAGACATTGTTGATGTTTCCAGCTGATGTTGGGTAATGTGTGTTTAATTGAATTGCCCTGTTTATCGTAACAATGTCCTATTTGGTCCTCTGACTGTGCTGGTGTGTGTCAGTGACCAGTTGCATGTGTCCCCTCCTCAATGTTGTTGTCTGAGCAGTATGACATTAGTGATGTTGCCTTGTTAGCCAGGCACGTGAGGGACCCTGACGTATGCAGCATGTGTGTGTCCTTAGTGCTATGTGGCTCCTATTGCTATTTACTTTGGCTGATGTATGTGTCAACTATGGGCATTGACATTTGAGTGTACTGATGCCTTTGCCTTATTTCTGGAGATTGTTACAGATGTCATCCTCACCCCCTAATTTAGGTATGTATGTTCCATGGGGAGGTTACTGCCATTGGCTACTATAGCTGCACAGAGATCAGAGGTGTTAGTGGCAACTGTTGTTGCAGTTACATTGCAGTTGTTGTTTTGGCTACTGGATTGCTGATAGGGACCTAGTTGATGTAGGATCTATTTTGACTGACGAGTGCCAGGATGTAAGTTTGACGTAGTGGCCTTCCCACCTGTCGCGGCTTTCCCTTAGCTCCATTGTTGTTATGACAGGATCCCCCCATGGGACAGTTGTTGGTGCTGTGTTATGTTGTGCCCCAGCTTCTGTCTGTGCTGGTCATGCCCCCCTGCCGTGCCCCTTTACCCATGCCACTCCATATATCTGCTGACTTACGTGCATTGTGTAGTAGGTATTACCCCCCCCGGTTGCTGCTAACATTATTGCATTTTAATTCCCCCTGCGACTTACCCTGCATGTGCATTGTCTCGTGGTAGTCTGCGCTGTCCTGTCCTTGAATCCCTGTGACGATCTCCTCAGGGATGACGGCTGCGACCATCTCCTCCATGTGGTCCAGGGCCTCCTGGTGTGCTGGACTCCCACCTCCAAAGCAAAACAACAAGTGATGGACGGAATGCTGAACATTGTCAAACATTCACCCCCAGTACAGTGATCTGGGCCTAAATCCATCGTTTTTTTTGCTGCCCATGCCAATCCAGTTTGGACCCAGCCATCTGCAAATCAGTCTTGACCCTGTTCCCCATGGGAACAGTGCAGCCCGAACTGCTAGGCCAGGTCTTCCCTGGACTGGAAACAAGCATCCTGGGACCGGTTTCAGGGTTTCACCCCTCATCAGCAAGGCTAGCTTGAATCCAGTGGCATGGGAAGCACGTGACCCACGTCTGGGCATACCCACCTCCAGTCTGCAGTGCTGCCTTCCTGTTCCTGGCCATTTTTTCCTTTGTCCTACGTTTGCAGTCATGCCAGCGTTTCTTACACTCGGTGACTGTCCTGCGTACTTCAGCCACACTGTTGATCTTGTCAACAATTTGTTGCCATATGGCCTCTCTCCTGCTGATTGACAACTTAGAGGTGATGAACAGTTGGTGCTGGTGTTCCGTCACCTCTTTAACCAGGATTTCCTGCTCCTCTGCACTGAAGCGACACTTTCTTTTTTTTCTATATATGTCTTGGTTCCTGTATGGATCATCCTGGCTGGTTCCTGGTCTGCTGTCATCTTCCTGGGGTCTGTTGTGGCATCTGGGATCCATTTTGGCTCTCCTCTGCTGAAAGGGCAGTGTTCGCGTGTAAATTTGACGCCATTGCGTAAAAAAAAAACGGCACTTTCCGGGTTGTGCTGTCGTAAATCGACCAACAGTCATTTACGGCGCGTTAACGTTGTTTTCCTTTACGACTTGACACCGCTGTGTGCGTAAAAAAAAAATGACTCCCACCTGTTGGTTGCGCCGCCGTGCGTCAAAGTATAAATTTGACGCCCGCACGCGCATCGAAATGGCTTTAGCCGGCGGTAATTTTTTTGGCGCAAAACTGCGCCGGCGCAGCTTTGCGACAAAAAGTATAAATATGGCACTTTGTGTTTGAAAATGGCACTTTTAGAAAGTGAGCATTTTCTTGCTTATACCATTTCTGTGACTCTGCCTGTTTGTGGATTCCCTGTCTGGGTCAGTTTGACAGTTGGGCTGGTTTCACCTCACACTAGACAGTGACACAAAGGGAGCTGGGGTGTAGTCTGCATTTCCTGATGAGCCATCTTTGCTAGGAGGGAGGGGAGGAGTGGTCACTCACACCTGAAAGGGCTGTGCCTGTCCTCACACAATGCAGTCTCCAACCCCCTGGTGTGCGTCTGGGGCCTGGCCTTGGCAAAGCAGGATTTCACATTCACAAGAGACTATACATTGAAGTAAGCCTACTTCAAAGGAGATATTGGGTATCCAAAACCACAGACTTTAGATCACTTCTGGACATCAAGAGGAACCTCTGCCTGGAGAAGAGCTGAAGGGCTGAGGAGAAGTGCTGCCCTGCTTGTGACTGTGCTTTGTAGAGCTGTTTCTGCTTCTGCCAGAGTAAGAGGCCAAAGACTGGACTTTTTCTGCCTTCCATCTTGAGAAGAAATCTCCAAGGGCTTGATTTAGAGCTTGCCTCCTGTTGTTTGAAGTCTCAGGGACAGCAAAGACTTCCTTCTGCCAGCACCTGGAGTCTCTGGAGAGACTCCTGCTTTGACAAGTGGTGCCCTATCCAGTCCCTGGGCCCTTCAAAGGAAAACTGGTGGAAATTCAAGGAAATCGACTTCGGACGACTTCGGACCGACGCTGCTGCTGAATCCGGTCACTCACTCAACAACAGACTCCGTGATCTTTGCTGGAACGCAACGACCTTCACAGGCCCGACTGCACTGCAGCCATGCTGAAATCTGCGACTCTGTGGAAGTTGACGCACCATGTCGTGACCGACTCTGCTTGAAGTGCGCGGATTCAACGTTTCACACAGACTTCGTGCATCGACTTGTTTTCACTCTTCCCCAAAGGTACTGTACTGAGGGTGTTCGTGACTCCGTGTCCAGCGCCACTGGTGGCGGCTTGTTGGGAACGACTCAATCACAACGCCATGTTAACACCTCATTGAAGCATTTTGTGTTTCTAAGATCTATTTTTTTGTTTAATCTTTAAAAGTTCATAACTTGACTTGTGTATGTCGGATTTTTGCCGTTTTGGTCTTGTTTTGTTTAGATAAATATTTCCTATGTTTCTAAACTGGTGTTGTTTCATTTTTTTGTATTTTCATTAAGTTACTGTGTGTGTTGGTACAAATACTTTACACCTAGCACTCTGAAGTTAAGCCTACTGCTCTGCCAAGCTACCAAGGGAGTAAGCAGGAGTTAGCTGAGGGTGATTCTCTTTTACCATGACTAGAGTGAGGGTCCTTGCTTGAACAGGGGGTAACCTGACTGTCAACCAAAGACCCCATTTTTAACACCACCCCAAAAAACACACAGACATCCATCACATCCACCATACCCGCATACCCCACCCCAACAGACACACATACATCCACCACTAGAAGCATACCTACAGACACCACCTCAAAAGACACATAGATATCCACCACTACAAGCATACCCGCAGACACCACCCCAACAGACACGCACATCCACCACTCCCACATCACATAGCACCTCTGCCTCCCAGCCCCATAAGACACACAAACACCCACACTCACACATGCAACAGACAACACACAAACACATCAGCATAGCTCACTCACACTCACATACAAAAGATATCCACACAGACACAGCAGACAATCACTCCATCAAACTCCAAATCCCCCCTCCTTCTGATGACCATCCCTGTAGTCCTAAAAACATTTTTGTTTGACCTTGCCTTTTCCCTTCTTCCCTCCACCTCCATCCCAAACAAAAGAGGCCCCCACCTACCTCCAACTCATCCCTTCTACCTCCAAGTCCTTCCCTGTTGCACCTGTCCCCGGCAAGCACACATATGCCTCCCCTGAGAAGGAGCCCAACCCTCCTAAGAAGCAGTCCACCCCTACCAAACCCACACCCACCTCTCCCAATTCTGTCCCCACTTCCCAAGGATGATCGCTAAGGTGCCTGCTTGCCTGCTTGATGCCCCTTTCTGTGGAGGTTCCTTGGCAGTTAGGAGTCAAGTGACAGTATAATGGTGTGCCTGGACAATACTATATGAACTGGCAAGGGATTTGGACTTTTCAAGTTTGGTTAATAATAAACCCAACTGTTGTTTTTTGGGGTACATATGTGTCATGCATTTCCTTTTCCACCTTAAAGTTCCTCCTGAGTAATTTATGTTGTCTCCTTACAGTTGTGCGTGTTTCAGCCTGCTTGCTGATTCATTTGCTGTTGTTTGCAGTATCTGAATCTGACTTTGTAAGCAGTGCTGGTGTTCTCCAAGACAAAGGTATATGTTGACTGTATGGATATGTATTTGTTACTACAATTGTGGCGTCATAGCATTGTGTTGTGTTTGGAATGGTAAGTATTTCAATTGTGTTGTCCAATGTGAGCATGTATGGTGTTAAACTCACCCCTCAGATATGGATTATGGATCCATCTAATGTGTAGCAGCATTAGTTTTGTTTGTGCGACATGGATTGTTTTCAATTGCACTACCTCTGTTTGCATTTGACTGTGCATGTGCTCATTTACCTGTGTATACCTTGCAGCTACTTCACGTAGATGTGTGTTCCTTGCAGTTGGAGTTGTATTTGCTTTGTTGACTTGCACTTCTACATTGTGCAGGTTGGCATGTCATTTGAATCTAGTATTGTTTGTCCCTGGGATACCTTATGGGCCAGTCCCTGTTCAAATGTAGTTTAAGGGATATGTGTCTCAGTGCAGCATCCTTCCCTCAGTGCTCCTGATACGCTCATCCCTATTGTGCAGGTATTGTTTGTAGGCTGAGCTTTGTATATTTGTCTCTCTGACTATTGTGCATCTCATTGTCCTTCCATTGTATTGCAATGTGGGTGATGTGTATGTCCATTGCCGGGTTGTTTAATGGGAATGATGTTTGTGTTCCATGTCACATCCACACACGTGTGTTAAATGTGCAAAGAGTCCATAGCATATGTGCAATGTGAGTGTGTGAGTTAAATTTGTAGATGTGATGTTGTTGTGTTGTTGGTGTTCTGTGGCACAATGAGTACAATTGACTGTACCTGTGCCTGAAATGGTCTGACCTGTATTTTTGTGTAGTGTTGTGGTGCAGTGTGAGTGACTTACCTAAAGGGGGCATTTGGTGACTGTAAAGGTGTCCTTCTTTGTGTATAATTCTGACACAGGACACAATTCCTATAATGAGTATAATTGGTGCCCATAGTGTCACTCCCATGTAATGTGGCTGTCAGCGCAAGGATCTGTTGTTGAGCTGCATGATACAGGTAGGTGTGTGTAATTATGGTTGGCTGCTTCCACGGCGGTAAGGATTTGGGGCACCTTTAATGATCATCAGCAGCGTCAGGACATGTAAGGCTGCCTGCAGGTGAGTGTCTCCCTTTCTACACCCCGTTTTTGCCTGTTGAGGCATGGTGGTTGGACCGCCACGGTCACATTGGCAGAGTGCAACCTTGTAATTTTTCCGGGGGAAATGGAGGCTCCGCCGGCCTGTTTATGCTGCCTTGTGACCTCGGCAGTCTGTGCTGCCTAGCAGGGCTGGTGGGACCATGGCGGTCTTTACTCCATAGGCACTCATGACTCGTAATGCAGCTGTTCGACCGCCTTCCCGACGGCAGTTGGACCGCCAATGCCACCACGGTGGTCCACAGACCACCAAACTCATAATAAGACCCACTGTCTCTAGTAATTGAAATTCCTGTGCCACCTTATAAATTAACATCCTTGATCTGGTTTCCTGGTTCTTTTCTTCAACCACTGTGAATCCATGTTGCACTGTATTGTTCCTGAGTTCTATACCTATCCATATTCCTTTTCCATTCCCCATCTCCATCTTCCTCTCTCCAAACCTTATTGTTTCATTCCATCAGCAGCTTTTCCATGCCATGTTATCATTTCATTTATTAACTTGCTTGCTTTTGTATCAAATGTGTTTTTGTATAAAAAAAAACAATAGTACCACAAGATGCAGCGGTGCTACAGAGAAACTGTAAATAAATAAATAAAGATTTAAACTTTAACACAGCACAGTTTCCTCGAGCATTCCAAGATGTAATCTTATGAGTACATCCCTGTAGAGAGCTCATAAATTGCCAACTCCGCTGTTATTTCTGTTGTTGGCATCAGTGTCACAAACTCCATGCTCTCAGCTGTCAGCAGATCCTGGGCATAGGTGCATACACAGAAAAGGTTGTAGGTCATCTTATCTGTAGTACATCTTCTCAGTCTGGGCTTGAGGTGTTTGAGGTCGCTGGTAAACATGAATGCTCTTACTTGTTGACCACCTTGGATTGCCATCCAGGCACTCAAATGGAGGGCTGGAGTATTATGTTCATTTATTTGGCCCATCTGAGACACTGCCACGTTATTAGCAGAAATAAATAGGCCAACAGGAAGCTTTCATGGATTAATCTGTTGATCTTCAGAGTGATCCCCACAGAATGACACTAAGAAAGCCCTATTAGGATTGTCATGATCATTTGTCTTCCTTGTTATGGGACTTGAGCCTTATTAGTTTCTTCAGTCTGACATTCCTTCAGTGCCAGATGAAGATGAAAGTCATATGCATATTAGCAATGACTGTTCTTGGTTGCAATGGAAAACTTGGAACACATGTAGCAATTAATTCCTTAAGACCAGTATCATCACCACGATCATCAGCTTAACTTAATGAAAACTACCTGTTATCTGACTTAAATGACTATGGGATTGATTTATATCTAGTAGGATGGATTCTCCAGCTCAATGTGATGAGCAGTCCATCTGCATTATCACTAATGCATTGTATTTTAAAGTGCTTACATTAAAGAAGACATGAGACTGTTCACATTGGGAAGGTAACATATCAACAAACACTAAAATACACTTAAAAATCTGTGACAATACATACTTAAAATAATGATCTTTCAATTGTGAAGGTTTTCTATGCTTCAGCATACAAATTCATAAACATTTAGAAGTGATAGCCCTTGACAGGCTTGTCAAAAGTCACACCATACTTCAAATTACTGAATTCGATCCATTGGCACTATGAATAAGGTGGATGGGATATGGATGATACTTGAGATGGACTAACCTTGGCCAAACTCAACATTACATCATAAATCGGAGAGGTACATTTCTGATATAAGTGTATAAACTGGGAATGTAAAGAAAATTAAATGACAACATGAAACATATAATAGCTGAGTATGCTTATCCCTTTGTTGTTGCTTATTGGCCTTGAGCTCCCTATCCAACTAGGAGTAGGCTACCACCAGAATGTGAAGTATCTTGGGGTCAGTGACTACAGTTCCCACATTCTGCCATGTTGCATCATCCATTAAGGTTTGGCCCATGTTGCTAATATTTGTAGCTGCACCTACGCCTCCCTCCCTTCAGCCCTGTCAAAATGGCCCTGTGTCCTTGACTGGGCAACCAGTGGTCTCTCATGGCTGCACAAAAGCTGTAATGGCTGTGGTTGTCACAACAGCTTGGACATGGCTGTCCACAGTTGATGGTAGGATGCGAATACAGGGTTATTTGAGGACATACATATTTCCTAATGGTACAATACTCTACTTCCGGTGTTATGTCTAGATCCTTGAAAGAAGAGGGAAGGCGTAGAGTACTGGCTACACAAACCCGATGGGCCCAGCTACTCTTTCAGATGTTATTCATTGGCAGGAGAACTGCTCCTATTGAAGGGCTTCAGATGGTGTTTCTTGAGACAGAGTGGTCACTATATTAGAAGTTGTTTGTGATCTGAATTGTTCAGCTTAAAATGACTTTTGTGTTAATCAAATGATACTCTATTATTGAAATACCATATATATTACATCCCTCACTATATTTATGAGCTTGTTTAAAGCTGGTATTATTATTATTATTATGATTACTAGTATTACTATTATGTTATTTGTATGACTATTAGTATTATTAATAATAATATGATTATTATAATTACTATGTCTACTGTAAAATCATAGGGCCTGATTTCCAGGTGGTTGGGGTTACTCCTTTATAAATGGGAGATGTACCATGTCCGCATTTTACTATTGACATAATGTTACATGCACTGTTACCAATCCCTCATATTTTCAATGACGATGTCCTCCAACATACTATATTGTAGGATCTAAGGGCCAGATGTATCATCACGGCCCATTGCGATTTGGTAATAGCGATTTTTAAGAAATCGCTATTACCGACTCGCAAAGGGCCATGTATCACATTTGCGAATCAGTAATAGCGATTTCTTAAAAATCGCAAATGCTATTACCGAATCGCAAATTGCGATACCGGCCCCATTCGCAGCTATGGCCTATTGGGCCATAGCTGCAAATTTTTTGCATTTCCAAAATTGCGATTTCTGAACCAAAAATCGCAATTTTGGAAATGCAAAAGGCCAGGGTGCTGGGGGCCTAAGCCCCCCTCTCCTGCACCCCAATTTTTTTTTTTTTAACATGTAAGGTACACACATGCCAAAAGGGCATGTGTGCTTTACATGTTCAATTTAAAAATGCAGTTTTACTGCATTTTTAAATTTTGCACCAGGTTACCACCTGGTTGCATTTCATGGTATTTTGCAGGTCGCAACGCAAGAAATCGCAATTTTAGCGATTTCTTATTTGTGGTCTGCGAATGCATTTCATGCATCGCAGACCACTGTTTTGCACTCGCAAACGGTCAAATTTACCGATTCGCACCGTTTGCGAGTGCAAAACTTTTTAATAGATCTGGCCCTAAATGTGGGCAAGGCTGAGTGTTTTGATTTGACATGTTGTTTCACAGTTTAGGGATGCAATGGTGTGTTGTGACTTTAGAAAGCCATTTTTGTTGACCACTCTGTTCCAGGCTTTATTCTGCTATGTCTTACCAAATGTCTGTGGAATAGAATCCCTGCAACAAATATGAAGCCAATAATAATCTTTGCCTGCATCTGGATTTTTTATAGAAAATTAATCACCAAAAGATAATGAGGTAGATGTTTTGAAAATGTTTTAAAAAAGAGTGATATAAGAATATGAATTTGTATTTGGAGTGTGTGCCCACCCACCTCATTCAATAATAACAACTTTTGTCACAGTGAACCGTCAAAGTCACTACATTAACCCAAGCTCAACTCCTTAATAGGTATGGCTCCAGGCACAGAAGTTTAACTTAAGGAAATGAGAAAATAAGTTTTGTGGTGCCAAAAGAGTAATGAAGTCAAAACCATAAACAAAAAAATCAAAAAGATTAAGGAGAACACAATACATTTTAATTAACCCAATGACACCAAAGTAAATAAAAAAAATCAATAACTGGAACAGGAGAGATGATTTTCTAGGCTCTACATAAATAGAGCCCCACAAAGGGCTAAGCACTAGTTGGACCAGGGTCTGGGCAAAATTTGAGGCAGGCAATGAAGTGATACTTGGACACACCAAGAAGATTCATCCCGCTGAAGTTCTGGACATTTTTAGGTTTTTGCAGAAAAAGTCCTAACGCATAGTGGGACATTGTCATTTTTTCAAAGTTACAGGGACCTTTGAGGGTGACAAATCTGAAATTCAGTCAGACAGAGTGGAACTATAGCAGGTTTCTCAGAAGCTATGTAGCTCTTAGGATTCTTTCTAAAATGTGTTAACTCCCAAAACAGAAAGGGACATTGAAATTTTTTGAAGCAAAATCCTCTTATTTCTTTAAAGTTCTTTTCTGTAGTAGGACTTTTTTGACCTTTTTGACTTCCATACTTTCACTGGGAACAAACCACTTGCTGTATTCTGCCTTCAATTTCTGGCCTTCTGATTCCATAGACTATTATTAGCATTTTGGGCTACTGGTGCTATCTGCACTTAAATCCTTAAAAAAAATCATATCTACAGTTCCACCTGCTGTTTTTTTGCTTTGGCATCATTTAGCTTATTGCCACCATCTTTAAACATTGAATTTATTGAGCTGTGTATTTGACCTATAAACTGTTTTGGTGCTTCTAAATACTTTAGGCATTTTTCTAAGTAATGTCTGTATGTTTTGTGCCAAAGCTACCAGCGTTTGAGCTGAGGTTTAAATGATCAAAATCTTTGACTAGAACTAACATGTTAGTGTCCTTATTACTTGCGGTGGGCTACCGTTCACCCAATTCCTATTTCATTGTAATACTATCAGTAGCTATGATATGTATTTCATAGTGATAGATATAATGTTTGGAATTTGAGGTAATAAGTTGCCATTAGGAGAGAGATTTGTGTAAGAGAATGGGGCGCCAAAAGGTGAGAGAAGGTGAATTGTTTAGGCAAGTAGATGTATTGTCTTGACATACCAGTTTCCACTCTCCCGGGTATTGCCTTCTGTGTGAATTGCCTTCTGAGTGGTGTATTTGCAACATCTTCACCTCACAAGGCATGATGTTGAGGGGCCTGGAAAAAACATCATCAGTTGTCAGGGAAGCAAGGGAATATATTGTACTCCAGAGACTTGAGTGCTTTCAGATGTCCTCCTGTGAGTGCATGGTGTTGGAGACAGCATTCACCTTATCCATTATGTTCCACATTTGTTTTCTTGACTTATGGTTGATGTCTCAATTAGGCCTCCAAACAACTGTGGTTCAACCCTGAGTATCTCATTCACCAACACTGCTACCTCATTTTCAGAAAATGTAGAGTCTATTCTACCAGACATTTTAGTAAAAAAAAAGAAAAAAACTAGTGAAGTGAGTGTGCTATTGTTGCTGATGTCAGTTGAGAACAGTAAGGGCCATATTTATACTTTTTGATGCAAAACTGCGCTAACGCAGTTTTGCGTCAAAAAAATTAGCGCCGGCTAACGCCATTCTGAAGCGCCATGCGGGCGCCATATTTAATCAATGACGTTAGCCGGCGTTAGCCGCCGGCGCTGCCTGGTGTGCGTGGAAAAAAACGACGTACAGTCGGCAGCGCCGGCGTAGGGGGTATGGAGCTTGGGCGTAAAAAAATGGGGCAAGTCAGGCTGAGGCAAATTTTTCGCCTCAACCCGATTTGCGCCATTTTTTTCGACTCCCAAACCCCATAGAAATGACTCCTGTCTTAGCAAAGACAGGAGTCATGCCCCCTTGCTCAATGGCCATGCCCAGGGGACTTCTGTCCCCTGGGCATGGTCATTGGGCATAGTGGCATGTAGGGGGGCACATATCAGGCCCCCCTATGCCACAAAAAAATATATATATACTTACCGGAACTTACCTTAATGTCCCTGGGATGGGTCCCTCCAGCCTTGGGTGTCCTCCTGTGGTGGGCAAGGGTAACAGGGGGTGTCCCTGGGGGCATGGGAGGGCACCTCTGGGCTCCTTCCGAGCCCGCAGGTCCCTTAACGCCTGCCTTTTCCAGGCGCTAAAAAACGGCGCAAAAGCGGCCGTACGTCATCTTTTTGGACCCGCCCACTCCCGGGCGTGAATTTTGCCCGGGAGTGTAAATACGGCGCACATGCCTCTGAGTCAATTTTTTAGACGGGAACGCCTACCTTGCATCTCATTAACGCAAAGTAGGTGTCCATGTTAAAAAATGACGCAAACTCCATGGACTTTGGCGCTAGACGCGTCTAACGCCAAAGTATAAATATGGAGTTAGTTTTGCGTCGGAATTGCGTAAAAAAAAACGACGCAATTCCGGCGCAAACAGAGTATAAATATGCCCCTAAATGTTTTGTGTGATTAGAGCAGTAGGTTTTGTGGTTTGAGGGAGAGGTATGTTTGATAAGTTGAAACAGAGCAGTTGTGTGTGTTGATGGACACCATCAATGTGATGATGTGTACGCCATGTGAAAACATGTCAGATATTAATGTACTTCATCATGATTTTCCCATTATCTCACTCAGATGGCAGACACATCTAAAGCATGGAATACATTCCTTCAGCACAAATTTTAAATATGGTGGACAGTATTTCATCAGCATGTCTAAAGGATCAGCCTCTACTCCAAACTCGAAATCAGACTCTCAGGCCCTCATTCTGACCTTGGCGGGCGGCGGAGGCCGCCCGCCAAAGTCCCGCCGTCAGATTACCGTTCCGCGGTCGAAAGACCGCGGCGGTAATTCTGACTTTCCCGCTGGGCTGGCGGGCGGTCGCCTTCAGACCGCCCGCCAGCCCAGCGGGAAAGGGGCTTCCACGATGAAGCCGGCTCGGAATCGAGCCGGCAGAGTGGAAGCTGTGCGACGGGTGCAGTTGCACCCGTCGCGTATTTCACTGTCTGCGCAGCAGACAGTGAAATACATGTAGGGGCCCTCTTACGGGGGCCCCTGCAATGCCCATGCCAGTGGCATGGGCACTGCAGGGGCCCCCAGGGGC